>NC_069501.1:873750830-874093955 GCF_027579735.1 Bombina bombina | reverse complement strand
CACCCTTGTACATGAAGTTTGAGTACTCCAGAGTCACCAGCTTTTTATCTAGATGGGGATTCAAATCCTCCCCAACTCGTCAGCTTACCATATGGGAGGCCAGATGGCAACAGGGGCTTAAATTAGGCAAACCACTGTCCTTGCACTACTCCCTTATGGAGGGGGCTGCTCCAGCCGACAAAGCCCAACATATCTTGAAATGGGAACGGAAGTTAGACTTCTTGAAATCCCCCCTAGAGTGGCAGCGCACGCTCCTGTTTACTAAGAAAACCCTCCACTGCATTACCATCCTCGAAACCTATATTAAGGTGCTCACGCATTGGTACTATGTCCCGGCTAGACTCGCGAAAATCTTCCCTGAGACCTCCTCCTCCTGCTGGAGAGACTGCTCACACATTGGGGATATGATCCACATCTGGTGGAGCTGCCCCAGACTCAAACCTACCTGGAACAAATGTTTCTCCACGTTAGCCAGTCTCAGTATTAATCTACCCAGGACCCCTGAGACGGCTCTGTTTCACTTAGGTGTGTGTAAACTACCCAAACATTATGGTTCACTCAGTATTTACCTCCTATCGGCGGTTAAACTCAACATAGCGAGATCTTGGAAAAGATCCCTTCCCCCTGCCTGGTCGGACATTGTATCCACCATGGCTTACATGTACTCTATGGAGAAGAGTATTTACTATATCTCAGGTAGGATTGATTACTTCGAACTGATTTGGTCCGATTGGAAAAACAGGTTTGATACAGCCTGGCTCCCCACTTGTGACACTTAGATAGCAGTGCACCCCTAGCTACATTAACGGAAGATCCCAGCACTCCTGCCCCCCCTTCCCCCCCCCCCACCTTCTTTCCCCCCCCTCCCCATCCTCTGATGCTATTCTTTGTCCTATCAGGACACTGACACTCTTTTCACAGAAATGTACGTTATATCTGTAATGCTTATGTTCATGACCCGATGTACTTGCAGTTGATGTACGATTGTCTCGTACAGTTGTTGTATCTATTATTCTGTTACTTCAAAAAATCTAATAAAAATTACAAATTTAAAAAAAAAAAATGTAAGATAGCACAGACTCTACCAGAGTAAATGAAAATATTTTATGCAGCTACCAAGAAGGGTCTCATGAGATCAAATTAGAATCAAGCTGTGAAGGGAGATGTTTAGGCATGTTCTAGAATTATTTATTAGCGCATTCTGCTCTTGAGAGTATAGCGGATATTAGGATTACATTAAACAAAAGGGGAGCAAAAATGTGTTTTTAGTAATTTGACTTCTAATTCTATCTTGAATTAAATTCCACTTAACAATTTCAGTAATATTTAATAGCATAATTGTTAAAATTTCATCCTCAGCAATTGATCCTAAATAAAAAATATGATAATTCTTAGCATCTGAAAAAAAAAAAAAAAAAAAAGAGGAGGGAATAGACTAAAAATTGAAATATCCTGAGATACAACTATACCAAATTTGATGAACCTCTTACCCTGATGAATTTTCTATATCACTGAATTCTATTTATTCATATCCCAACACACTTATAGGATATATTGAAATATCCTAAGATACAACTCATTAACGACACTGTATATTTATGTTTATTGCATAATTCATAACTGTTTTTATTGATTTGATTCATCATCTATTTGTTTGTATTACTTGTTTTTTATCACTTGCCTATATAACTCTGTTTATATAACTCTGTTTGCATTTAAAGTCATGGATCCATGTATATATCTATAGCATTATATTTGATCTAATTCTTTATATAATATTAAATATTTACTGAATATTCCACGTAATATTCTCCAGCATTTATAGCACCTTACCTTGGCACTCTTTACTTCCTAGTTGCTTTTTCTCGGAACCTACGCCAGATACTCTTAGTTATACTAGCTAAACTATTAGTTTTAGAAACGTGATCACTAGTCCTCGCCTACAAGAGGCGCTTCTTTTGAACTCCAATTTGGAATGCGAGGAACGCCATATTTAATTGCGTACCTTGAATTCACTTTTCAGTGTACAGCGGCAATCATACAAAGAGGATCCTCCACGCTGCATGGTTCCGCCTTCTCCGGTCTTCAGTTCCATGGTTGCCGGTCTTCAGTTCCGTTCAAAGGGATTAGGTTTCATTTTTTCAATTTTTGATAATTTTGTTTATTATTTTACGTAACGTTAGACTTTTTTATTTTATGTAATTTTAGCTTAATTTAAACTAAGTTTTTAAATTTTTAAAGTTATGTTAAGTTTTTTATTTTAATTGTAATTTAGGATTATTTTAATTTATGTAATGGGGTTAATTTAGGGGGTGTTAGGTTAGGGAGCTTAGTGATTAGTTATTTGCATTGTGGGGTATGGCAGTTTAGAGGTTAATAGATGTATTAGGTTAATTGTGACGTGGGTTATTGTTGGCTTAGGGGTTAATAGATTTATTAGGTTAATTGCAATGTGGGTTATTGGCGGATTAGGGGTTAATAGTTTAAATAGCTAGATTGCCTTGTGGGGGGATGGCAGTTTAGGGGTTAATGACTTTGATAGATACTTTGCGGTAAGGAGGTTGGTGGATTAGGGGTTAATACATTAGTTATTGCAGTGGGGGGTTGCGGTTGAGAGGTAGATATTGTGCATGCATTAGGTGTTTGATTTTATTCTAAT
The DNA here is from genome assembly GCF_027579735.1 of Bombina bombina. NCBI lineage: Eukaryota > Metazoa > Chordata > Amphibia > Anura > Bombinatoridae > Bombina > Bombina bombina. The sequence continues at coordinate 874,091,296 of NC_069501.1, read as the reverse complement.
AGCGAGCGACGGGTAAAATATACGGCGCCGCACTTGTATGCAGCACCGTATATGCGATCAAGTGTAGTGTATGGTCGGGTTACCATAGTAACCTTCTAATGTTTCAGAAATCCGTCATCGGGTGGAAGCATTAAAACAACGCTAACTTACACCTACACAAAAAGAGTGACTGCTCACAAAGCGGAAACCTTTTCAATGGAAACCTGGTACTAAAATGGAGCCGTAAATTACTTTTAGCTGTTGGACGCTTCGGTAGCTTACGGCTCCATTTTTAACGGCTCAATGGAAGTGAGCTCTAAGTATTTTAATCTAAAAGATACTGTGGGCTAGATTCCAAGTAGCATTGGTCTCATGCAAAGATCAACACACAATATGGTATTACAAGTAAATTGTAAACTACTTTAACCAAAGCATCTTAACATGAATTACACTATTTTAGCATGCCCATTTATTTTAATGGATAGTGGAAAATGTGCTATTAGTGGCAATTTAAAGGGACATTAAACCCAATGTTTTTCTCTCATGATTCCGATAGAGAATACAATTGTAAACAACATTCTAATTTACTTCCAGGATCTAATTTGCTTAATTCTTTATATATCCTTTGCTGAAGAAATACCAATGCACATGAATGAGCCAATCACACAAGGCATCTATGTGCAATCACCAATCAGCAGTTACTGAGCCTATCTAGATATGCTTTTCAGCAAAGGATATCAAGAGAATGAAGCACATTAGATAATTGAAGTGATTTAGAAAGTTATTTAAAATCGCATGCTCTTTCTAAATTATGGATGAAAATTATTGGGTTTCGTGTCCCTTTAAGAGTTGCATTTGAGCACAATCTTGAATACCATCTTTAAATTTAGTGTTATTTTAGATTTGAAGTAACCCACTATGACTTGCTATTTTTCTAAACAAAACATGTGAAATGCTATGTAAATAAAGGCAGAATTAAAGTTATATGGTATTTGACAGGGGGCAGGACTGTGAAGAGTACAATGTGTGAGTATATGTGTGTATATGTACATTTGTATATGTGAAGTGTTATAGGCTCAACTTTCAATAAAATAGTATATCACAGAACTACAGGAAGAACTTCACAAATTTCCGGTGTGCACCTAGAGAAGTTTATTATGCAAGGGATTTAGTGCACCTACACTTGAGCCATGTTAGCACACAATGGACCAGATTGCAAGTAAGGAATGAAAAGTCCGGAGCACAAGGAGGATAAGTTAAAACTTGACTTTTAATTAATTGCCTATGGCAAGTTGAAAAAACCCATACAAAACACAGAGTACATGACAGGTAAGAGGTTAGACCATAAATGCTGACATGTTTTGTCATCTGGATTAGGGAAGGATTAGCACAGCCGACTTCACTCAAGTGCAGCCTATACTTTCAATGGATATTGCAACCATGCTAATTTGCACTAGTATTCATATTGAACATTATAGTATTAGCGCAAGCCAAAACTGCGCTAGAATATTTAACACAACTTCAGACCTAAATTAAACTGTAAGGGTTAAAAAAAAGTTTCACAAAACACCTCAAAAACACGTTAAAATAAAGTATTACACACACACACACACATATATATATATATATATATATATATATATATATATATATATATATATACACTATTTAAAAATATATATCATAATAATATTAATAAAACTTTTTTAAAAGATTAAAAGGGATATTGCAAAGTGTTTGACTGGGAAGGGATCCAATGTCTCTATCTATCTATCTATCTATCTATCTATCTATCTATCTATCTATCTATCTATCTATCTATCACACATACATACATATATAGACATGTATTGATATATATAATATAATACCACACATTAAAACTGAATAAAAATGATATTGCATTTTTCAATGTATTTGAGAAGCGCTCAAAAGTGTGTGTATATATATATATATATATATATATATATATATATATATATATATATATATATATATATATACACACACACACACTTTTGAGCACTTCTCAAATACATTGAAAAATGCAATTTCATTTTTATTCAGTTTTAATGTGTGGTATTGTAAATATTGGAAATTCCTATGTTCTTCACAGAGAAACAAAAATATATTTTATTTTAAAATATATTTTATTTTAAAATATATATTTCTATATATATCAGTATATACATTATACATATGTATCTTTATCTGTATATATTCATATATAATTATTTACATTGCGCAGGTATTTCAAGTCTTGAAAAATCACAATTGTGCACACGCATTCATCTTTTACGCAACAATCCTTTCCACGCTAAAAGAGCTGTAGTTAATGGTTTTGATCAACATAAAAGTTTCACAAAACACTTTAAAAATACATTGCAGAGTACAGTTACACTTATTTTAACACTGTCTATTAAAAAGTATTTAAAAATTAAAAAAGTAATTAAAAATATTGCACACAAAATTTATAAGGGATCAAAAATATGCAATCTCGGGTATTAGAACAAAAAAAAGCAGAAAAAGAGATTTTACATTGTATGACATACATACACATACATAGATAAACATGGATTTATATGTATACACATATGTTTAACTATGGAGATAAAGAAAAAATATTTTACATTACAATTTTATGCATATTAAACAATTTCTCAGAGGGATTTTAAAACAGATATTCACAAATAGATCTCAATATATATATATATATATATATATATATATATATATATATATATATATAATCATTGCTGGTCACCTTGGTAGCACTTCCACAATGTGTGTGCTAGGTTGCAAATAGTCTTTTTGTGGTGTGCTTAACCAAAAAAACCTTTGTTGTATCTTTAAATTAGGGAGCTGACCAAACCCTCCTTTTGGTTAATGCACGCCACCCAGTTCAGGGGCGCGATCCGATATAGATCGCAGTTTGTGGCGCAAGCGAGGGAACCAGCGTCGCCCGCAGTTTCAGCTCGCAACTCGAGCTATCCTATATAAGTCGCCGTCAGATGCTAACGTGCCGTAAGTTTGACAAACCAGCGATGTCCAGAAATCTGCGCAAGTACAAATTTCTGGCGTCGCCAGTGACTTGCGGCACATTAGAAACTGCCGGCGCCTATAAAACCTGACTAAAGTCTAAAACACCCGCACTGTCTAACACGCCTCCCTAACATAGCCCGACAAGTCTAACACGCCTCCCTAACATAGCCCGACACGTCTAACCCTCTATCCGCTATCCCCCCTCACTATCCTAACAATAAAAAAGCTATTAACCCCTAAACCGCCGCTCCCGTACCCCGCCGCAACCTAATAAAGTTATTAACCCCTAAACCGCCGCTCCCGTACCCCGCCGCCAGCTATATTATATCTATAACCCCCTAAAGTGAGCCCCTAACACCGCCGCCATCTATATTAAAATTATTAACCCCTAATGTAAGCCCCTTACACCGCCGCCATCTCTATTAAAATGAATAACCCCTAATTTAATCTACCTACCCCGCCGCCAGCTATATTATCTATATTAACCCTAAGTATATTATAGTTAATATAGGTATTACATTATATATATTAACTATATTAACCCTAATTATATTAGGGTTAATATAGTTAATATAGTTACTATAGTATTTATATTAACTATATTAACTCTATCTAACCCTAACTAAATTTATATTAAATTAATCTAATTAATTTATAAACTAAAATATTCCTATTTAAATCTAAATACTTACCTATAAAATAAACCCTAAGATAGCTACAATATAATTAATAATTACATTGTAGCTATGTTGGGGTTAATATTTATTTTACAGGTAAATTGTTAATTATTTTAACTAGGTATAATAGCTATTAAATAGTTATTAACTATTTAATATCTACCTAGTTAAAATAATTACCCAATTACCTGTAAAATAAATCCTAACCTAAGTTACAAATACACCTACACTAGCAATAAATTAAATAAACTACAAACATCTATCTAAAAATACAATTAAATTAACTAAACTAAATTAAAAAACAAACAAACACTAAATTACAAAAAATGAAAAAAGATTACAAGATTTTTAAGCTAATTACACCTATTCTAAGCCCCCTAATAAAATAATAAACCCCCAAAATAAAAAAAATTCCCTGCCCTATTCTAAATTAAACAAATTTCAAAGCTCTTTACCTTACCAGCCCTTAAAAGGGCCTTTTGTGGGGCATGCCCCAAAGAATTCAGCTCTTTTGCATACAAATACAATACCCCCCCCATTACAACCCACCACCCACATACCCCTATTCTAAAACCACCCAAACCCCCCTTAAAAAAGCCTAACACTACCCCCCTGAAGATCTCCCTACCTTGTCTTCACCACACCGGGCCGAACTCCTGATCCGATCCGGGCGATGTCTTCCTCCAAGCGGCAAAGAAGAATTCTTCCTCCGGCGATGTCTTCCTCCAAGCGGCAAAGAAGAATTCTTCCTCCGGCGACGTCTTCCTCCAAGCGGCAGCAAAGTCTTCATTCTTCCGGTGGCATCTCCAATCTTCTTTCTTCGCTCCGCCACCGCGGAGCATCCATCCCGGCCGACTACTGAACTACGAATGAGGTACCTTTAAATGACGTCATCCAAGATGGCGTCCGCCGAATTCCGATTGGCTGATAGGATTCTATCAGCCAATCGGAATTAAGTTAGAAAAATCTGATTGGCTGATTGAATCAGCCAATCAGATTCAAGTTCAATCCGATTGGCTGATCCAAACAGCCAATCAGATTGAGCTTGCATTCTATTGGCTGATCGGAACAGGGGGGGGGGTATTGTATTTGTATGCAAAAGAGCTGAATTCTTTGGGGCATGCCCCACAAAAGGCCCTTTTAAGGGCTGGTAAGGTAAAGAGCTTTGAAATTTGTTTAATTTAGAATAGGGCAGGGAATTTTTTTTATTTTGGGGGTTTATTATTTTATTAGGGGGCTTAGAATAGGTGTAATTAGCGTAAAAATCTTGTAATCTTTTTTTATTTTTTGTAATTTAGTGTTTGTTTTTTTTTGTAATTTAGTTTAGTTAATTTAATTGTATTTTTAGATAGATGTTTGTAGTTTATTTAATTTATTGCTAGTGTAGGTGTATTTGTAACTTAGGTTAGGATTTATTTTACAGGTAATTGGGTAATTATTTTAACTAGGTAGATATTACATAGTTAATAACTATTTAATAGCTATTATACCTAGTTAAAATAATTAACAATTTACCTGTAAAATAAATATTAACCCTAACATAGCTACAATGTAATTATTAATTATATTGTAGTTATTTTAGGGTTTATTTTATAGGTAAGTATTTCGATTTAAATAGGAATATTTTAGTTTATAAATGAATTAGATTAATTTAATATAAATTTAGTTAGGGGTGTTAGGGTTAGATAGAGTTAATATAGTTAATATAAATACTATCGTAACTATATTAACTATATTAACCCTAATATAATTAGGGTTAATATAGTTAATATATATAATGTAATACCTATATTAACTATAATATACTTAGGGTTAATATAGATAATATAGCTGGCGGCTGGGTAGGTAGATTAAATAAGGGGTTAATCATTTTAATAGAAATGGCGGCGGTGTAAGTGGCTTACATTAGGGGTTAATAATATTAAAATAGCTGGTGGCGGTATAGGGGGATTAGATTAGGGGTTAATAATTTTTATATAGGTGGCGGCGGTGTAAGGGGTCAGATTAGGGGATAGATAAGGTAGATGACAGCGGTGTAAGGGGTTCTAATTAGGGGATAGATAAGGTAGATGGCGGCGGTTTTAGGGGCTCACAGTAGGGGGTTAGTTTATGTAGATGGCGGCGGGGTCCGGGAGCGGCGGTTTAGGGGTTAATAACTTTATTAGGGATTTTGGGGGGGATCGCGGTTGACAGGTAGATAGACATTGCGCATGCGTTAGGTGTTAGGTTTATTTTAGCAGATCGCGGTTGACAGGGAGATAGACATTGCGCATGCGTTAGGTGTTAGGTTTATTTTAGCAGCCAGTTTAGGGAGTTACGGGGCTCCAATAGTCAGCGTAAGGCTTCTTACGGCTGCTTTTTGTGGTGAGGTGAAAATGGAGTAAGTTTTCTCCATTTTCGCCACGTAAGTCCTTACGCTGCATATTGGATACCAAACTGCGCGGGTTTGGTATACCTGCCTATAGCCCAAAAAACTACGGGCGACGGCAGAAATATACACGCGTAACTTCTAGGTTACGCCGTATATGTGATACCAAACCCGCGCAAATATTGGCGTCGCCGGCTTTTGCGGGCGACGATTTTTATCGGATGGACCCCCAGGTGTGTTCCAGTTTAACTACTGTGTCATATATATATATATATATAGCTATGGAACCCTGCATAGACATAATTTGCTGCAGTGTGGATACTGATTAGCATAGGACCAGTCTGATTTGGGACACCTTGTAAGTGGTAGACTGGCTTAGCAGAATATGATCATATTGTGTGACTAAGATCCCATTTTTATTTAGAAGCATATTTTTCTGATAATATTCTTTGCAATTTAAATATATGTCGATATTATTGTGTGAGATGTCTATCCCCAATCTTACGTGAACAGTGCAAGTATATTTAGCAAATTGAAGTATATATTTAAATATGCTATAACTATGTGGACTCTAGTGGTAGAATGTGCACCTACACTTTCTTGTTTTTTTCAATTAATCATTGCTGGTCACCTTGGTAGCACTTCCACAATGTGTGTGCTAGGTTGCAAATAGTCTTTTTGTGGTGTGCTTAACCAAAAAAAACCCTTTGTTGTATATATATATATACAGTAAGAAAATGAAGAGCACTCCACATGACTTGTAACTAAACACAATTTTACTATTGTACAATAGTAAAAGTGTGTTTAGTTACAAGTCCCGTGGAGTGCTCTTCATTTTTTCTTACTGTGTATACCTGTTTGGTGCACCCGGGTTCAGAGCTGTGGAGACTGGAGTGGGGTCTGTAATAAATATATATATATATATATATATATATATATATATATATATATATACTACTGTATATATATCCCAAGAAAGTGCACTCTCACTCACCAACCCAAACACAGACCAGGGTGCTTAGCAGGATATTCAATCAAGATAAGGATAAGCACTCACTGGAATTAAATACAATAACTATTTATTGGTAGTGACGTTTCGGGGCATTCACCCCTTCCTCAGACAACCCAAACAGTGAATCAAACAGTGTTATATAACAAATCAAACCCCTCCCCCATCACATAATCAGCCAATCAAAATATATCAGTGTAAATCAATAAGAGATGTATATTAACAAATGTATATTAACAATAAACATTTCACTCATGTGTGATACCATCATGGTATATAATATTAACAATAGAATATATGTAGAGATAATGACTATCTAGTGTGGCACAATTGTGTATAACAGTGATAACGATATGAGTGGTCATGGAACCAGGCACAAGTCAGCGTAGTCAACATATCTAACTTACAGCAAAAAATATGAGCATAAGAGGTATTTATTTCATTTAGTACAACTGCGAGATGGCTGCTTACTTGTTTATAGCTTATATGGGAGTTACGAAATCCGCCATGCATGCTGAATCCAGCGTGGTCACAGGAGGGCGTGTGAGCATCCGGGTTACTTCCGGATCAGTGCGCTCTGAATAGAGCCATGTTATGTGTTGCCATGGCAACCTATCGCAGTCTGACTTGCTTTGTCAGAGCGGGGCTAACATCTGAGTGACAGCAGTAGGCTGCCATGGCAACCCCGCATCGTACATACAGTGCTATGTGGGCAGCTGACACAGTCTCATTGTATTCAATGTAGGACTAAACGATATAGTGTTATTGATATTAGCCAATTACTTTAAGCAATTACCTTGCTCATTCACTATGGCGTGTTCACTGAGAGCTGACTCAGTTAGCAGCTGTCAGAAGTAACCGCTTATAGTGATTACCTGCAATCTGGCTGCAGTCCCTATAAAAAGAAGGGTGCCACCCCATCATATTAAAGCCATGTTTCTAAGAAACAGTGAAAAAAGAAACAGTTGAGAATGGACATAATATATCAGAATAAGATAATCAATCTGGCACTAAATCTGGGGATCTGGAACCATGCAAGAATTAGTCTGACAGGAACTTAGTCACATATAGCCTTAGTATGTCCCATCTATAGGTAATCAGTGAAGAATACTACCAATGTGTGTACACTGCCCCCTATTCAATATCATTATCATCCCAACACTAGCATTGGGACTATGATGGATAGTAAAGGTAAATCAACCCATAAAATATGGCAGAGAAAGGGGGGGGGGTTAAGATCAGTAACTAAAGTATCTACATCAGTCATTAGTCAAATATACAAATGGACATAATAAAGATTTAGAAAGAGGGCTATGATCCAATTTCCCATAAACAATAGATAAAATATATCCTCACCTCAATAGGATAATGTACCATTATGGCTCAAACGCCTGATTCTTGCTACAGTGGAGGGTAGAACTTCGTCAATCAACTTCAAATCTCTTGGAGCATAGTAATCCCCAAATATGGGATGGACAATGTGGACTCTCAGTGTACCCATCAGGGCACCCATGGAACTACATGGACTCTCATCATTAAATGGTATATCTGGATATATCTTATCCGTTCTGCCAGGACTTATAAAAAGCAGTGCCAGTCCAGATTTGCATTTAGTCCACCAGGGTGTACCGTTCCAAGTCTGTGGATCCATTTGGCTTCAATTTGAAGGAGCCTGTTCTTTCTGTTACCTCGCCGTGGCAATGTTGGTACATGGTCAATGAGTATAAAGCGTAAATCCTTCACCGTATGTTTCATCTGTACAAAGTGGCGTGCCACTGGTTGTTCTGATGTACCATCCTTGATTGCTGTCCTGATGGCACTCCGATGGTTAGCCATCCTCTTCTTGATGTCATCGTCCGTCTTACCGACATAGTACTTCCCACATGTACAATTCAACAGATAGACCACAAACGGAGTAGAACACGTTAGATGGTGTTGGATCTTAAAACTCTTGGTGGTATGTGGATGGTGAAAGGTTTTGCTTTGTATCATCGAGTTGCACGTTGTGCAACCCAGGCACTTAAAACAACCCTGTCTCTTGGATTTTAACCATGTGTCTTTGATGTAGGCGTGTCTTGGGTCAGTAATCATTAACATGTCTTGGAGGTTGCGTCCTCTTTTATATCCCATTCTTGGTGGGGAAAAATCTTTAAATGGTAGCTGTTGGTCTGACGTCAATAGGTCCCAATGGTCCCTCACCGATCTTGCTACAATCCCAATGTTGGGTGAATATGTCATGGTACAGGTCATCCGTTTCTCAGCAGGTTTCTCTCCTTTCGTTTTGAGTAGAGTACTCCTCTCGGTGTCCCTAGCTAATTTGTGGGCTTTTTGAATAGTTGCAAAGGAGTAGCCTCTCTGTAGAAATTTAATGGACATCTCCTCTAGTTGTACCTCACTATTCATCCGTACTGAGTTATTTCTCACTACTCGGTAGAGTTGTGCCAATGGAATTGCTCTGATAAGGGATCTCAGGTGGCTACTGCTTGCCAAAAGGAGGGAGTTCCTGTCCGTGGGTTTTTGGTACATGGTGGTCTCTAATTGTCCATTCTCTTTGAATATCCTCAAATCAAGAAAATCGATTGAATCTTTACTAGCCACCATCTTAAATTTCACCGGGTGTGGAAGATCATTGAGTGCCTGTACCCACTTGTGTAGATGTTCTTCTGTACATCTCCACACCAACAACACATTATCAATATATCTCATATATTTGATGATCTCAGGAACCTCATAGACCTTCATTATGTTGGATTCATACTCCTCCATAAATAGGTTCGCATACGAAGGGGCCATATTTGACCCCATGGTGGTCCCCGTGATTTGCTGGTAATATTTCTGTTCGAAACGGAAGAAGTTCAGTGTCAAACACAGTTCAAGAATCTTGATGATGTAGGTACTGCTAGGCCCTACATAGGGGTATCTCAAGAGGGCTTTTGTGACTGCCTTCATACCATCCTGGTGTGGAATAATGGTATATAAGCTTGTAACGTCCATAGACACCAGGTAGTCATCTCTTGATAGGTCATGGACATGTGACAAGTGTCCCAGTACATCAGTAGAGTCCTTCACAAATGATTTCATGTGTCTCACCAATGGTTGGAGGAACGAGTCAATCCATTTTGCCAGTGGACTCAGTAAGGATCCTCTTGCTGACACAATTGGTCGACCAGGAGGTTTCTCCAAGCCCTTATGCACCTTTGGCAAGGTGTATAGAATCGGGCAAATCGGGTATGTCACCAGCAGCCATTCATATGTGTCTTGATTAACCCAACCTTCCCCTACACCTTCTAACAGTAAAGTGTTGATTCGCTCTTGGAATTGGTTGGTGGGATCCCTCGTGAGAGGTAGATATACCTGGTCATCATTCAGTTGTGAGAGTACCTCTTCTTTGTAATCCTTGTAATTCAGGACTACAATGGCCCCACCTTTGTCCGCATTGCGGATCACTATGTTAGGATCACGGGCCAGACTCTCAATCGCCAAACGTTCTTCTTTGGAGATATTATGTCTGAATATCTCTTCCGGCAATGTGGTTGCATCTTGTAGAACCAGTCTGGTGTAAGTTTGTATACTGGCAGCAGTATGTTGGGGGTCAAACGTACTCTTCTTCCTAAAAATGGTTCCCCTTTCCTGTTGTTCAGCCATTTTGAAATGGTCCTTGAGCTTAAGGTTTCTTTTAAACTTCTGGATGTCTAACCAGGTATCAAATTCATCTGGTCTATGTGTAGGGACTAATGTCAGGCCCCTATTAAGAAGTGTCAATTCTACTTCAGTAAGCACACGATCAGACAGATTCAACACTATATTCTTCTGATTCGTCCACGTCGTGGTGGTCTTCCAGTGAGTCCCACTCCTTCTTGGATGTGGTCTCCTTCCTTTTTTCGGTGGTTTGCTCTGGTGGTTACCCCTAAAAAATGTGACTGTGAAGTTGAAGGGCTTGGGTATTCGTGTGATCCTGGAATGTCTGTATCTGAGCCAGAGCTAGTATCCACAGTATTGAGATGTCTCCTGGTATAGACCCTCTGTCGGCGGGGTCGCCTAGGTCTATATTGTTGCCTCTCTTCAGGGCTCAGGAGCCATTTATAGACTTGTCTCTCCCTGTAGTCCTCAATCACTTGTTGTAGTTTCTTGTTTTTGAAGGCTATCAGGGAATCTTTATATTCCTTAACTTGATGTGTGAGTTTATTCAACCAATTTTCACTCTGGTCTTGTAGCAAAGTGGGGCCCTTCGTGGTATCAAATGTCACGATTTCCTCCTTAGCTTTATTAAGCAGGGCTCTAACTTCTTCCACTACCAATAGAAGTAAATCAAGGGAGCATTTATTTAACACAGCGCACCATTTTTTACAAAATTCGCTGTTGTTCCTCCCAATCGTGGGTACACTGTGAATCCTGAAGCCCTTAGGGATCATTTTCTTCTTGTAATACTCTGATAGATAAACCCCATGTAGGTGTAGGTCAAATTCTCTTTTCTTTAACTTTAATAGATTCAAATATAAAGTTTGGATGGATTCAGTATCTGTTGTAATTTCCTCGTGTTCAAAAAGAATTTGTGCTGCATCCACCTCAGTCAAGGAGAGTGTCCGCTCCCTCTACGTCTAATGGTGTTGTTACAGGCAGGCCTTGTGAGGTGCTGATCAAAATAGGTGCGTCCATGGTCCACTGGTAGGTGCAAGTATCACCCAAGTGAGTCCCAAAGTGATGATGGCTGAAGGTGGGGAGGGTAGCAAGGCAGTGGGTGCTACACCATATAACACAGACTCCAAGTAAGTGCATTCTCACTCGCCAACCCAAACACAGACCAGGGTGCTTAGCAGGATATTCAATCAAGATAAGGATAAGCACTCACTGGATATATACAGTAAGAAAATGAAGAGCACTCCACGGGACTTGTAACTAAACACAATTTTACTATTGTACAATAGTAAAAGTGTGTTTAATTACAAGTCCCGTGGAGTGCTTTTCATTTTCTTACTGTGTATACCTGTTTGGTGCACCCGGTTTCAGAGCTGTGGAGACTGGAGTGCGGTCTGTATTATATATATATATATATATATATCTCACAAGCACTCCAGATAACAGGTCACCAATGTCTAGGGTGCAGCAGATAGAATTTGTAGAAGCAAAAGAAGCGTGCACTCACAAGGTCTTTTCAAAAGTTTTATTTCCTAGATAGTGAACATTTTCAGGGGTTTAGCCCCTTCCTCAGACATAAAAAAAAACAAGTGTTCAAATTCCAACACCAGACATCCTTATAACAGACAGACCATCCAATCACACTCTCTCCAGGGTAGGGTGCCACCCACTTGATTACATCACTAGCCCTAGCAATGAGTGTGAATGGTCAAAAATTACAAAAGTCAAACAATACATATATGTAGAACATAGTACAGCAGGAGTACAATCAGCCAGCATATTTTATATAAGTTAAGTACATATATAAATATATCAGAATAATAATATGGCCTGTCCTGTAGGCAACAGGATACCCATAAACCCAGCCCAGTAGTGTAAATACCTTCTAGCAAGTTACAGTCAGGGTTAAATAAATATGTAAAAGAGCAAATCAAGTGTGGATTATGCTTATCTAGTTCAAATGGTCATACATCAAGTGTGAAACATATAGTATAATACACAATATAGTATAATACACAACGTGTATGTGATCTTGGACCCAAGGTACTAAGCATGACTTTGTGCGGTCATCCAAAAATATCCAAATTAAAAAATTGTACAAAAGTATCAACAGGGTACTAGCCGTTGGTTATGTATAAAAGACCGGGAAACAATGTAACCGACACATAGGGAAGCCAACCAAGTGGACCCATTATCATAGCAACCAAAAATGCAAAAAAGCCCTTTAGTCTTTTTAGCCCGATCCAGTTATATTAACAGAGTGCAAGCCATCCTAGTGGCTCAAGTGAATATACTAATGTCAATCATTGTAATAACAGCGGATCAACCAAACCGATAAGCAAACTGTAGCCTAACATACAAATCACCATATCAAATGGATTATACCTAACATGGGTTGAAAATAACGATTACTGTTGTTAATATGTATAAAGTCTGCTAGAGCCTACCTCAGACTCAAATCTAAGTCCAGCAGGGAGCGATTGCAACTGCTGGTGAGATGCCAGACCTCCTCAAAACTGTAAAAAGTGGAGTCAGTGTGAGAAGGGGAGCCAATCAGAGTGTATCTGTTGTCAAGGCAACGGTAAAATATCATTACCCATATGTCAGTGAGATTTGTGTTGCTAATGTGCTAAAACACAGCGCTATTGTCAGCCCATCAGTAAGCAATCTGCAATCTTAGTAATAGAAATAAAATTGGAAATAATAAATATGGAACCTGCTAAATCTGTGGTATGACAACTGTTAAGCTACTCAAGAGAAACGTTATTGGAATTCCTACATGGGTCAGACTTGTGCCCTATAGAAATCACCTAAGTTAGTGTCCAACTTAATACCCGGTATAACTGTCCCAGTCCAATTATATGTAGCCTAGAGACTAAATTTAAAGACATAGACCAGCACGATAATATAGAAACCTAGGTTGTGAATACAATTATTCCTTACATAGGGATGTATTGTGTTCAAAGTCTGGTAAATGCTAAACAGTAACAGAACAGGCAAAATAGTGAGGCACCTGACCAAATACAGAGCATAATTAGATGCAAATCATTTAAGATAAGATAAACTAAGTTTCATATAGGGAATGCTCATCTACAAACACACCTGCCAGTCCAGATGGGTATTTAGTCCCTTGGGGATGAGGGTGTTCAGGACAAAAGTCCAACGTGCTTCCCTCCATAGCATTTGGATATTTCCTTCACCACCCCTAGTCAATGGAGGTACATAGTCAATGATGGTGTACTTTAAGCCTTTAACCGTATGGTTGTGGTCCAAGAAATGACGTGCCACTGGTTGGTCCGAGGTTCCTTTCTTTAGGGCAGTTCTGATGGCAGACCGATGGTTCGTCATTCTTGTGCTTAGGTCATCCAAAGTTTTTCCCACATAGAAGAGCCTACAGATGCAGTGTAATAGATAGACAATGTGGGTAGTGGTGTATGTCAGTCTATATTTATGAAAAAACTTCTGTCGTTTGTGTGGATGAGTAAAGTATTGGCCTGGTATGAGTTTTTTATTCGTTGCTTGTCACCTGTGTGAGTGGTCATGAAATTCATATACATATCTCGTTATAAATAGATATATTAGTCCAAATATTATCACATATATAGAGAAATATTTATTTATAAATAAATAGAACATATTCCATTCTGAAAAAAATTTGCATTATGAAATATCCAAATTTACATGTGCACTTTTCGAAGAGAATATGTCATGGGCTTTGCACAACAGATTTGGGTTTTAGTGTTTTTTTTTCATTTGTCTTCTCCATTGACTTCTATGGGGAATACGTGAACACGCACAGGATTTGGCTGTTTGGATTACGTGGCTTAACGTGCAAGCAAAATAAGTTATTTTTGCAACTTGTAATAGCTGCGCAAAACTAAATGCGAAAATGCCATAATGCTTTTTCAGTTTGCGCAACTGATTTGCCGTGCAACTTGTAATCTTGCCACTAAGGTTTTGTGCAGTTGGTCTAATGAGGCATACTTCCAAACAAACCGACTGGGAACCTCCCAGGGTGACACAGGCTTTTGTAACCTCCCCTTTGTAAATACAAAACACAGGAATGGACCGCACTCACAGACTGGACTGGGTACACATCCTAAGCCACAGCAAACTCCACAGCCCTGAACACTGACAGACATCTGCAAAGTTCCCAGCAACCCAGGTAGTTAACCCCAAAGCATCCTGGGTGACAGGTCCACAGGGAAGCATTATAAGCATTATCAACACAACACACAGAAAACCCGGCACTCATCAGCAGATTCACAGCAATGTTTAAAGGCAAAACTGGGGGACGTCAGTTACATTTGGCGCCAAAGGATCAAACCCATGACCATGACAAGGTCTCTCCCTTCCTGGGACCCTAAACCAGCACCCACACAATGCATAATTCCAAACAAACCAACTGGGAACCTCCCAGGGTGGCACAGGCTTTTGTAACCTCCCCTATGTAAATACAAAACACAGGAATGGACCGCACTCACAGACTGGACTGGGTACACCTCCTAAGCCATAGCAAACTCCACAGCCCTGAACACTGACAGACATCTGCAAAGTTCCCAGCAACCCAGGCAGTTAACCTCAGAGCAGCCTGGGTGACAGGTCCACAGGGAAGCATTACAAACACTATCAACACAACACACAGAAAACCCGGCACTCGCCAGCAGATTCACAGCAATGTTTAAAAGCAAAACTGGGGGAGGTCAGTTACATTTGGCACCAAATGATAAAGCCCAGGGCGACAACAAGGTCTCCCCCTTCCTGGGACCCTAAACCAGCACCCACGCAATGCATACTTCCAAACAAACCAACTTGGAACCTTCCATGCTGACACAGGCTTTTGTAACCTCCCCTATGTAAATACAAACACAGAAAGGGACTGCACTCACAGACTGGACTGGGTACACATCCTAAGCCACAGCAAACTCCACAGCCCTGAACACTGACAGACAGCTGCAAAGTTCCCAGTAACCCAGGCAGTTAACTTCAGAGCAGCCTGGGTGTCAGGTCCACAGGGAAGAATTACAAACATTTATCAACACAACACACAGAAAACCCGGCACTCACCAGCAGATTCACAGCAATGTTTAAAAGCAAAACTGGGGGAAGTCAGTTACATGTGGAGCCAAAGAATCAAGACCAAGACCACGACAAGGTCTCCCCTTTCCTAGGACCCTTAACCAGCACCCACACAATGCATACTTCCAAACAAACCAACTGGCTTTGCACAACAGATTTGGGTTTTAGTGTTTTTTTTTTCCATTTGTCTTCTCCATTGACTTCTATGGGAAATACATGAACACACACCGGATTTGGCTGTTTGGATTACGCGGCTTAACATGCCCGCAAAATACGTTATTTTTGCAACTTTTAGTAGCTGCGCAACCCTAGATGCGAAAAAGCCATAATGCGTTTTCAGTTTGCACAACTGATTTGCCATGCGACTTGTAATCTTGCCAATGCCAATAGGGTTGTTCTAATAAGATATACTTCCAAACAAACCAACTTGGAACATCCCAGGGTGACCAGGCTTTTATAACCTCCCCTTTGTAAATACAAAACACAGAAATGGACCGCCCTCACAGACTGGACTGGGTACACATCCTAAGCCACAGCAAACTCCACAGCCCTGAACACTGACAGACAGCTGCAAAGTTCCCAGCAACCAAGGCGGTTAACCTTAGTACAGCCTGGAAAGCATTTACAAACAATATCAACACAACACACAGAAAACCCGGCACTTGCCAGCAGATTCACAGCAATGTTTAAAAGCAAAACTGGGGGAAGTCAGTTACATTTGGCCTCAAAGGATCATGCCCAGGACCACAAAAAGGTCTCCCCCTTCCTGGACCCTAAACCAGCACCCACACAATGCATACTTCCAAAGAAACCAACTGGCTTTGCACAACAGATTTTTGTTTTAGTGGGGTTTTTTTCCATTTGTCTTCTCCATTGACTTCTATGGGAAATACGTGAACACGCACGGGATTTGGCTGTTTGGATTACGCGGCTTAACTTGCACGCAAAGTAAGTTATTTTTGCAACTTGTAATAGCTGCGCAACCCTAGATGCGAAAAAGCCATAATGCGTTTTCAGTTTGCACAACTGATTTGCCGTGTGACTTGTAATCTTGCCAATAGGGTTTTGTGCAGTTGGTCTAATGAGGCATACTTTCAAACAAACCAACTGGGAACCTCCCAGGGTGACACAGGCTTTTGTAACCTCCCCTATGTAAATACAAAACACAGAAATGGACCGCTCTCACAGACTGGACTGGGTACACATCCTAAGCCACAGCAAACTCCACAGCCCTGAACACTGACAGACAGCTGCAAAGTTCTCAGCAACCCAGGCAGTTAACCCCAGAGCAGCCTGTCCGCAGGAAAGCATTAAAAACATTATCAACACAACACACAGAAAACCCGGCACTCGCCAGCAGATTCACAGCAATGTTTAAAAGCAAAACTGGGGGACGTCAGTTACATTTGGCGCCAAAGGATCAAGCCCATGACCATGACAAGGTCTCTCCCATCCTGGGACCCTAAACCAGCACCCACACAATGCATACTTTCAAACAAACCAACTGGGAACCTCCCAGGGTGGCACAGGCTTTTGTAACCTCCCCTATGTAAATACAAAACACAGGAATGGACCGCACTCACAGACTAGACTGGGTACACCTCCTAAGCCATAGCAAACTCCACAGCCCTGAACACTGACAGACAGCTGCAAAGTTCCCAGCAACCCAGGTAGTTAACCCCAAAGCATCCTGGGTGACAGGTCCGCAGGGAAGCATTATAAACATTATCAACACAACACACAGAAAACCCGGCACTCATCAGCACATTCACAGCAATGTTTAAAAGCAAAACTGGGGGACGTCAGTTTCATTTGGCACCAAAGGATCAAGCCCATGACCATGACAAGGTCCCTTCCTGGGACCCTAAACCAGCACCCACACAATGCATAATTCCAAACAAACCAACTGGGAACCTCCCAGGGTGGCACAGGCTTTTGTAACCTCCCCTATGTAAATACAAACACAGGAATGGACCGCACTCACAGACTGGACTGGGTACACATCCTAAGCCACAGCAAACTCCACAGCCCTGAACACTGACAGACAGCTGCAAAATTCCCAGTAACCCAGGCAGTTAACTTCAGAGCAGCCTGGGTGTCAGGTCCACAGGGAAGAATTACAAACATTTATCAACACAACACACAGAAAACCCGGCACTCACCAGCAGATTCACAGCAATGTTTAAAAGCAAAACTGGGGGAAGTCAGTTACATATGGAGCCAAAGAATGAAGACCAAGACCACGACAAGGTCTCCCCTTTCCTAGGACCCTTAACCAGCACCCACACAATGCATACTTCCAAACAAACCAACTGGCTTTGCACAACAGATTTGGGTTTTAATGTTTTTTTTTTTCCATTTGTCTTCTCCATTGACTTCTATGGGAAATACATGAACACACACCGGATTTGGCTGTTTGGATTACGCGGCTTAACATGCACGCAAAATACGTTATTTTTGCAACTTTTAGTAGCTGCGCAACCCTAAATGCGAAAAACCCATAATGCGTTTTCAGTTTGCACAACTGATTTGCCATGCGACTTGTAATCTTGCCAATGCCAATAGGGTTTTGTGCAGTTGTTCTAATAAGATATACTTCCAAACAAACCAACTTGGAACATCCCAGGGTGACCAGGCTTTTATAACCTCCCCTTTGTAAATACAAAACACAGGAATGGACCGCCCTCACAGACTGGACTGGATACACATCCTAAGCCACAGGTCTCCCCCTTCCTGGGACCCTAAACCAGCACCCACACAATGCATACTTCCAAACAAACCAACTGGGAACCTCCCAGGGTGACACAGGTTTTTGTAACCCACCCTATGTAAATACAAAACACAGGAATGGACCACACTCATAGACTGGACTGGGTACACATCCTAAGCCACAGCAAACTCCACAGCCCTGAACACTGACAGACAGCTGCAAAGTTCCCAGCAACCAAGGCGGTTAACCCCAGAGCAGCCTGGGTGACAGGTCCGCAGCGAAGCATTACAAACATTATCAACACAACATTCAGAAAACCTTGCACTCGCCAGCAGATTCACAGCAATGTTTAAAAGCAAAACTGGGGGACGTCAGTTACATTTGGTGCCAAAGGATCAAGCCCAGGACTATGACAAGGTCTCCCCCTTCCTGGGACCCTAAACCAGCACCAATACAATGCATACTTCCAAACAAACCAACTGTGAACCTCCCAGGGTGACACAGATTTTTGTAACCTCACCTATGTAACTACAAAACACAGGAATGGACCACACTCATAGACTGGACTGGGTACACATCCTAAGCCACAGCAAACTCCACAGCCCTGAACACTGACAGACAGCTGCAAAGTTCCCAGCAACCAAGGCGGTTAACCTTAGTACAGCCTGGGTGACAAGTCCGCAGGAAAGCATTTGCAAACATTATCAACACAACACACAGAAAACCCAGCACTTGCCAGCAGATTCACAGAAATGTTTAAAAGCAAAACTGGGGGAAGTCAGTTACATTTGGCCTCAAAGGATCATGCCCAGGACCACAAAAAGGTCTCCCCCTTCCTGGGACCCTAAACCAGCACCCACACAATGCATACTTCCAAAGAAACCAACTGGCTCTGCACAACAGATTTGGCTTTTAGTGGGGGTTTTTTTCCATTTGTCTTCTCCATTGACTTCTATGGGAAATACGTGAACACGCACGGGATTTGGCTGTTTGGATTACGCGGCTTAACTTGCACGCAAACTAAGTTATTTTTGCAACTTGTAATAGCTGCGCAACCCTAGATGCAAAAAAGCCATAATGCGTTTTCAGTTTCAACTGATTTGCCGTGTGACTTGTAATCTTGCCAATAGGGTTTTGTGCAGTTGGTCTAATGAGGCATACTTTCAAACAAACCAACTGGGAACCTCCCAGGGTGACACAGGCTTTTGTAACCTCCCCTATGTAAATACAAAACACAGGAATGGACCGCTCTCACAGACTGGACTGGGTACACATCCTAAGCCACAGCAAACTCCACAGCCCTGAACACTGACAGACAGCTGCAAAGTTCCCAGCAACCCAGGCAGTTAACCCCAGAGCAGCCTGTCCGCAGGAAAGCATTACAAACATTATCAACACAACACACAGAAAACCCGGCACTCACCAGCAGATTCACAGCAATGTTTAAAAGCAAAACTGGGGGACGTCAGTTACATTTGGCGCCAAAGGATCACGCCCAGGACCACAACAAGGTCTCCCCCTTCCTGGACCCTAAACCAGCACCAATACAATGCATACTTCCAAACAAACCAACTGGGAACCTCCCAGGGTGACACAGGTTTTTGTAACCTCACCTATGTAAATACAAAACACAGGAATGGACCATACTCATAGACTGGACTGGGTACACTTCCTAAGCCACAGCAAACTCCACAGCCCTGAACACTGACAGACAGCTGCAAAGTTCCCAGCAACCAAGGCGGTTAACCTCGGTGCAGCCTGGGTGACAAGTCCGCAGGAAAGCATTTACAAACATTATCAACACAACACACAGAAAACCCGGCACTCGCCAGCAGATTCACAGCAATGTTTAAAAGCAAAACTGGGGGAAGTCAGTTACATTTGGCCCCAAAGGATCATGCCCAGGACCACGAAAAGGTCTCCCCCTTCCTGGGACCCTAAACCAGAACCCACACAATGCATACTTCCAAACAAACCAACTGGCTTTGCACAAAAGATTTGGGTTTTAGTGGGTTTTTTTTTCCATTTGTCTTCTCCATTGACTTCTATGGGAAATACGTGAACATGCACGGGATTTGGCTGTTTGGATTACGCGGCTTAACTTGCACGCAAAGTAAGTTATTTTTGCAACTTGTAATAGATGCGCAACCCTAAATGCTTAAAAGCCATAATGCGTTTTCAGTTTGCGCAACTGATTTGCCGTGTGACTTGTAATCTTGCCAATAGGGTTTTGTGCAGTTGGTCTAATGAGGCATACTTCCAAACAAACCAACTGGGAACCTCCCAGGGTGACACAGGTTTTTGTAACCTCACCTATGTAAATACAAAACACAGGAATGGACCGCTCTCACAGACTGGACTGGGTCAACATCCTAAGCCACAGCAAACTCCACAGCCCTGAACACTGACAGACAGCTGCAAAGTTCCCAGCAACCCAGGCAGTTAACCCCAGAGCAGCCTGTCCGCAGGAAAGCATTACAAACATTATCAACACAACACACAGAAAATCCGGCACTCGCCAGCAGATTCACAGCAATGTTTAAAAGTAAAACTGGGCACGTCAGTTACATTTGGCGCCAAAGGATCATGCCCAGGACCACAACAAGGTCTCCCGCTTCCTGGGGCCCTAAACCAACACCCACACAATGCATACTTCCAAACAAACCAACAGGGAACCTCCCAGGGTGACACAGGCTTTTGTAACCTCCCCTATGTAAATAAACATGGATTTATATGTATACAGATATGTTTAACTATGGAGATAATGAAAATGTTTTTACATTACAATCTTATGCACATTAAACAATATCTCAGAGGGATTTTAAAACAGATATTTACATATAGATCTGGAGATATCAAGACACATATATATATATATATATATATACATACACACTGTAATTTCATATGCATATCTCGCTATAAATAGATATATCAGTCCAAAATCATCACATATATGGAGAAATATTTATTTATAAATAAATAGAACATATTGCAATATGAAATATCCGCATTTTCATTTGCACTTTTCGAAGAGAATATGTCATGGGCTTTGCACAACAGATTTGGTTTTAGTGATTATTTTTTCCATTTGTCTTCTCCATTGACTTCTATGGGGAATATGTGAACACACACAGGATTTGGCTGTTTGGATTACGTGGCTTAATGTGCGCGCAAAATAAGTTATTTTTGCAACTTGTAATAGCTGCCAACCCTAAATGTGAAAAACCCATAATGCGTTTTCGCCGTGCAACTTGTAATCTTGTCACTAGGGTTTTGTGCAGTTCGTCTAATGATGCGTCTGGTTAGTATGTGACCTATAACGGTCAGGGTTATATTTACAGCACGCCCCATAAAAGTCTATGGAGAGAAGATGTTAGCACAGTTGCAGTATCCTGAAGTTAGCGGGTGTTTTGCGCTGTTTAATTATAGCTTCTAATATATGCACTAACCCAGCCACAATTCATTTTTAGTTTGAGCGCAAAATTGCTAATATATTTGTGCTCATCTTATAATCTTAGTTTTTATATTTTGTCAGAAGTTACTTTGTCTGAAATGCTGACATAAGAGCATATTGTAAAAAATTAATTAGGAAAATAAATATCTGTACAAACACCTGTATAAAAAATAATACACTTTATTGAACACAGCAAAAAGTTATATTTAAAAAACATTGCAAACATATATGATACTGGAAGATGATGACACATAAGTAGGTTGAAGCTAACACATGCATGCTACTCAGCTATTTTTAAAATATATGCTGATAGCTAAATAGGGAAGTCCAAAACCAAGACCAAAATCTATAGAACATGGTTGCAAATGTCACTAATGGGTAATGTGAAAACCCTGCACCATAGGAAAATATCTAATCTCTACAGGAAATTCCTAGCTTAGGTCAACTTGCCCTCCTGAATGAATGACCAATCAGCATCTAGAAACTTGGAATCCTGTCCTCAAACTGGAACTAGAACTGTAAAAACTTCTAGAGTGGAAGAAAAAAAAAAATCTAATTTTCTCTCCTCCCACATGGGCCATTGTGTATAAAAGTATAATGAACTATAATATGTAATGTATAGTATAATGCATGAAGCTAAATACAAAGCTAAATAAATCTTAAAAAATAAAAAAATAAAGATTTCAAGCAAAATGTCGAACACATCTTAAAGAATCTCAACAAAGTGTACAAACAAATTATTTCACTGTCCTGAAAACAGCAAAAAGCAGTAGAGAACAAAAAAACTAAAAAGAATATATATATAACTATCAAACTATCTGTGTATTTTTAAATTGCCATGTGCTTAATTGGTGCATAATACTCAGGTCTATAAACCATGGTATTACATGATAGCTAATTATAGTTGTGTCAACTAAATTAAATGTGTCAATATCAAGGAACATTCAAATTGCTCATAGTTTATTTTAGTGTTAACAAAATTTAGAACTTGGGCCTCATTTATAAAGTGTCAACACATTTGCATAATTTACAGTAATGTGAACATAAACAGTGCATAAAGCTATAACAATAGGGTCATAGAAGCTTGTATTTATTGTAGAAGATGTGAATTATGTGTCAAGTTGGGATGTACAACAATATGTTGATAAAGTATTAGTTCATTTTAAGGCAAGAATTAACCAATTGTAACATGTATTCAATATAATTGAATTTGTCTAGCATAACCATGTAAAAATTTTAGCATCATTTTGAATCAGCTTTTCAGCAGATTAACATTTATTTTTCTTACCTTGAAGTAATCCCTCTGGCATTTCTTAATATTCTGATTATCTTCAATTGAGAGTTTCAGATCATATGCACACACAGAGAATGAAAAGTGCTTGTCATTCCTATACTGCGCCTTTCTGTCCTTTGTGGTTGTACAGAAATCTGTCTGTAGTTTATAGCCCTCAATAGTATGAGCATCCTGGAAATTCGAAAAAAATAATTTTGCAGCTTGTTACTTTTCGATAAAATATTAGAGGCAAACAGGAAAACCAATGCAGCCATGTTAAAGCAATTGCACAACCAATACATTTGGGGCCAGATTACGAGTGGCACGCTAATAGTTGCGTGAGATCAATATCGGGTTTATTGTGACTGTCTGCGCACATCAGGTTTTTTGTTTGTATTACAAGTTGAAAGTAAACAATCGCATGACCGCATTTGAAGTTAACGCGCTTCAGGTTAGCGCAACCTCAGAGCTCTGCTTAACTGTTTATCAAAACAAAACAATGGCACAAAACACATCAAAATTACACTACAAAGTACAGTTTCACTCATAATAACACCATCTAATAAACACAAAAAAAAAAAATTGCACAAAAAATTTATAAGGGGCCAACTATGTATTTACTGTAAATATTTCACAATCCAATGTTCTGCACATAGGGGTATATGTTCTTTGTATTTGTACGTATAGATGTGTGTGTGTGTGTAGATATTTATTGTACCTAAATACCATCAGATGTATTTAGAAATATGTATTTATGAATAAATAGAACATATTGTGCTATGTGAAGAACATTGGAATGTGAAATATTTATATTTTCATTTTGGTTTTTTTTCCCCACGTTTTTGCATCATGGACTTCTATGGAGGAATAGGTTTGGCTTTTTAGCTGCGTCTGGTTACCGCTCAAGCAAAAACAGTTTAATTTCAACTTGCAATACGGGCACAAACCGACTAGTGCAAATAGCTTACTTCTAGCGCAGTTAACGCTCGAGCGGAAGTGTTAACGCTCCACTTGCAATCTGGCCCTTAGTCTTTTAGTTGCTTGCTGTTGTCTTCTCCAAGATGTTTTTCTTCTCTTGTATTGTTTATTAAGGAGAGAGTCAAACTGAAAGACAGTCCAGTATTTTAAATGTCTAGTTTTAAATTCTTTGAGTACTAAATAAATGTCAAAGGCCTCCTTTGCCTCAACACATTATAGAAATAAGATTGGTGGGGCAGTCAAGGGAATCAAATCACTTCTGCTTTTGTGTTTTTTTACTCTCAAAGAGTAGAGGTAAAATGATTAATGCTATGTTTTTGTAGCTAAGTGGTAGAATGACTGCGATCAAGAGTGTGATCTAAGGTAGAGTCTTTGGAGAGGAAGATTACAAGTGAAGTGCTGTTGATAGCGCAGGGTGACCTATCAATATTGCTGGACCATGCTATTTGATAAAACAAATCCATGGTAAAGAGGAATTACCAAAGAATGTTTAGTGTGGCCAACATCCTTTTAGCGTGCCCTATAGATATAATGGCTGTGCTAAATATTGCTCATATAACAAGTTGAAAATGATGTGTTGCGTTCGAGCATAACACATAAACAACACTAAATAAGTTAGCATAACTTGAGACCTAAAGTAAAGTTTTAGGGCTGGAATAAAAGTATAACTCAACACATCTATAACATATTAAAATAAAGTATTACACTCAAATAAGTTTATATATATATATATCCTTACAAAGAGAGTAAATATCCCCAGTGCTACAGTTACAAATATTAAATACCTGGTTGGACAAAACAGAATCCTTGCTGCTGCCTAAATCTAAAAAGTGTGAGTGCAGAGCCCCCCCTCCCCCAAAGAACTCACACTAGAACTAGTCATAAAAATATGTTTGCAAAGGAAAGAGAAAGGCGCATATAATGGGTATATCTTAAAAGTCTAACCTAAAGCAGAGTTATAAATATAATAATATATACAAGAATCAAACACTAATGTATGTATCATTTAGATGTCTCATAACCCATGCCCAGCCTAAAAAAAAAAAAAAAAAAAAAAACAACTTGGATTAAATGGCTTTAGAAAAGGGCTACACTCATCCTAATAAAAGTTATTAGCCGCCAGCTACACAGGAGATAATGGTATTTGCTTAGTAATATGTCAAATTAATTAAGAGTTTGTGGAGATGGAGAGGGAAGAGAGGGTGGAGGTAATCGAGAATAAAGCAGTAAAGGTTGGTGACCTTGGGTATTCTTATGTTAGTACACAATGAATGTTTACTAAAGTTTTCATAGTACAGTTAAAGGTTTTAAAGCTGCAAGTTCTAGAACAGCTTCTTTATGGTTTTACTACGGTCACCCTCTTAAGAATTGG
The DNA here is from genome assembly GCF_027579735.1 of Bombina bombina. Taxonomy (NCBI): domain Eukaryota; kingdom Metazoa; phylum Chordata; class Amphibia; order Anura; family Bombinatoridae; genus Bombina; species Bombina bombina. Next base: position 874,065,716 of record NC_069501.1, on the reverse strand, counting down.
GGATGTTCCTACCCCCTGCTCACTTAGTGTAAAGGTATTATTATTTACTCATTTGCCTAATTGCATTTCTTTGTGCCTGTAGCCCCCTCCTTTTCTCTTTTCTATCTTTTGCCCATACCTTCTTCACCTACCAATCTCTACATCTCTCTTTGTTGGCGTGTTGGTTATTTGCCCCCCCCCCCAGACGGTTACCAATACTCTATCCTTCGAGTCTATATTTTATCATAGATATATAAGAACCCCCAACTTATAGCGGTGCTTACTCGCTGAATAGCCCCCCATATTTCCCCTACTACTATCTAAATTATTTTAAACTACAATACACCTATAGATCATATGCAAAAAATTCTCAGGCCCTTCAAAACTCCTAGGCTTGCAAATATCTAGATTTTCAAATAGACCGCTCGCCCAATATACTAGTCACTTAAACTCCAAAGGCCTCCCTCTTCTACCCCCTTTTATCAGTTTATCTATTCTAGTTTTCCCTTTCCCTTCTTTCTCTTCCCCCTTTTTTTTCTCTTTCTTTGCCTCCCCCAACAATGGACATACGAATAATCGCACATAATGTCCAGGGTCTCAACTCCCCGACCAAAAGGAGCCTACTTATTTCTAACCTCAGACGCTCCAAAGCCAACGTTGTCTTTTTGCAGGAGACCCACTGGACTAAGGCCTCAAACATCCTTTACTCTTTCAAACATTTCTCCACTAAATTGGAAGCCTCATACTCCACTAAATCTAGGGGAGTTGCCATTCTATTTAAAGATGAATTAAAAGTAGAGATATTACATGTCGAATTAGACCCTGAAGCCAGATTCATCATAACTATATGTAAACTAAATGAACACAAGTATACACTTGCAAACCTCTATGCCCCAAACTCTCGACAGATATCCTTTTTAAAGTATATGCTCAAACTTATAGCTAAAATAAAACAATGAACTTTAATTTTAGGAGGTGATTTTAATCTTGTTTTGGACCCCCTTGTAGATAAAAAAGGAATTTCAAAAACCTGCTCTGATCCCTCAGCCAGCTCCCTATCAAGTGCTTTTAGATTTTTGATGTCCCAATATGGGCTGTATGATGTATGGAGAGTAATGCACACCTCAGATAGTGACTTTTTATGTGCACATAAAATGTTCTAAAGGATTGATTATATATTTGTTGAGTCCTGGAAACTAAATGAAATTCATAGTTCCAAGATAGAGTCAATTCCCTGGTCTGATCATGACCCGGTGGTCGTTTCTTTCCTACCACCCTTGTCGTCTCCTAGCAGAAAATGGAGATATGATGACTGGATTCTGGCAAATCCTAACACTTTGCAAAAATGTAAAACCGATCTGCAAGAGTTCATACAGATTAATGAAAAAGAACAAACAGATGTACAATACATATGGGCATCTCTGAAAGCATACCTCAGAGGTTCTCTGATTAATAAAGCAGCTCACATTAAGAATACACAAGGCAGATCACTAGCTGAACTAATGTGTGCATATAGGCGTCAGTCCTCCCTTCTAAAGTCAAACCTGACTCTACAATGTGTAAAGCAGTTAGAGATCATTAAAACTGAACTTAATAGACTTGAACTAGTTAAAGTCCATAAAATTCTCAGTAACTTTAAGCAAATTTTTTATTATCACAGTAATAAGGCTAATACCTTTTTAGCATCTAATCTTAGATTTAGGCAAGCGCAACGCACCATAGCCTCAATTATGTATGAAAATGGGGTGGCAGTCTCTCCTGGAGATATTGGTGAGTCATTCCGGATCTTGTATTCTAAACTTTATAGTTTGACCATAAAGTCAAACTAATGTTTCCCCTGTTGAGGAGTTACAGGGGTTCCTGAAGTCACTGGGTCTTCCTGAGTTAGACAAGGGAAAGGCAGACTTATTATGTTCTTCAATTTCCATGACAGAACTAAAGGCAGCTATTGCTCAGCTTAAGAGCAATAAAGCCCCAGATCCTGATGGATACACAGGACAATTCTATAAAAACTTTAGCGAGATTCTATATTACTAAGAACCTTTAACACTTTTATGAATACTGGTTCCTGTCTTAGAGAGTTCCTAGAAGCAGACATTACCACCATATTGAAACCAAGAAAGGACACCCACCTGTGCCAGAGTTACAGGCCTATTTCATTAATTAATTCAGACATAAAATTATATTCCAAAATTCTTGCTAATTGACTTGCTGCAGTCTTGAATAAGATCATCCATCCTGACCAAGTCGGATTTATTCCGGGCAGAGAGGGTCCTGAAAATACGTGCAGGCCCTTCTCTATCCTATATGAGGCCAAGAGGAAGAAGATCCCCATTCTGGCCCTGTCCTTAGACGATGAGAAGGCATTTGATAGGGTCAGATGGGACTACCTCTGGAGAGTTCTGGAGATGTTTGGAGTTCCCCCCGATTTATTAGGGCAACTAAGGCCCTATATTCAGCTCCCTCTGCAAGAGTTAGTGGAGCGGGTTTTAAATCAACATCCTTTGACATCCTAAATGGTACCAGACAGGGGTGCCCCCTGTCCCTGCTTCTCTTCGCAATGGCTATTGAGCCCTTGGCACAATTAATTAGACTTGATCCCAGCATCTCGGGTATTGATCTTGGTGGGTCAACTCACAAGATCGCCCTATTCGCAGATGATGTGACGCTGCTACTTACATCTACTTCCAGCTCTATGCCAGCGGTCTTTAAATGTTTAGAATTATTTGCAAGATGTAGTTTCTATAAATTAAACTATACAAAGACAGAAGTACTACATCTGAATATTCCAGCTTACGAGTTGGAATCATTGCAAAGAAAATATAATTTTCAATGGTCTTCCACTTCTATTAAACATTTACGGCTAGATTTGGAGTTTTGACGGTAACGACCCGAAAAGCTAATGCCGGCTTTTTTCTGGCCGCACCATAAAAATAACTCTGGTATTGAGAGTCCACATAAAGGCTGCGTTAGGCTCCAAAAAAGGAGCGTAGAGCATATTTCTTCTGTTAAGTGTGATCAGTCCACGGGTCATCATTACTTGTGGGATATTAACTGCTCCCCTACAGGAAGTGCAAGAGGATTCACCCAGCAGAGTTGCTATATAGCTCCTCCCCTCTACGTCACCTCCAGTCATTCTCTTGCACCCAACGACTAGATAGGATGTGTGAGAGGACTATGGTGATATATTTAGTTTTTATATCTTCAATCAAAAGTTTGTTATTTTATAATAGCACCGGAGTGTGTTATTCCTTCTCTGGTAGAATTTGAAGAAGAATCTACCTGAGTTTTTCTATGATTTTAGCCGGAGTAGTTAAGATCATATTGCTGTTTCTCGGCCATCTGAGGAGAGGTAAACTTCAGATCAGGGGACAGCAGGCAGATTAATCTGCAAAGAGGTATGTAGCAGTTTATTATTTTCTGACATGGAATTGATGAGAAAATCCTGCCATACCGTTATAATGTAAACTCAGCCTTGAATGCAGTAGATGTAGCTGATATCAGGCTGTCATGTATGTATATTTTACACTTCAGTTTTCTGGGAAATGGTACTTCTCTGGCTTTTAAACTGTATACATAGACTTAACCTAATTTGCAGAGACTTGCAATAGGTTTTAAATGACAATTAATTATTGAGGTAAAACGTTTTTTTGCTGGCATGTAAAAACGTTTTTTTCTCTGAGGTACTGGGTGAAAAAATGTTTTGGGCACTTTTTTTCCACTTGGCAATAGTTTTGATTTAAATTAGAGCAGTTCACTGATCTCTCTCACTGTTATGTGTGTGGGGGAGGGGCCATTTTGGTGCTTTCACTATGCATCAGAAAAACTCAGTCAGAGGTTCATTTTCTTCCTGCATGATCCGGTTCATCTCTACAGAGTTCAGGGATCTCAAGAGTCTTTTTTGAGGGAAGTAATCATTCACAGCAGAGCTGTGCTGATTGTATTGACTGTGATATAAAAAACGTTTATTTGTGTATTTTTTTCTGCTGCCTGGGTTAGTTATCATTTGCTGAGGGGAACAATCCTTTGCTAAAACTGTATATTCTGACAAAGATTGATGCTATAACTTAATTATTTTATCTGTTATAATATTTTCTGTGCTTCTTAAAGGCACAGTTCGTTTTCATATTATTTGTAAATTACTTTGAAAAGTATTTCCAAGTTGCTGTTTATTTGCTAGTGTGTTAAACATGTCTGATTCAGAGGAATATCTCTGTGCTATATGTGTTAATGCCAAAGTGGAGCCCAATAGAAATTTATGTACTAAATGTATTGATGCTACTTTAAAAAAATAGTCAATCTGTACAAATTGAACATATTTCACCAAACAACGAGGGGAGAGTTATGCCGACTAACTCGCCTCACGTGTCAGTACCTGCATCTCCCGCTCAGGAGGTGCGTGATATTGTAGCGCCGAGTGCATCTGGGCGGCCATTACAAATCACATTACAAGATATGGCTACTGTTATGACTGAAGTTTTGGCTAAACTACCAGAACTAAGAGGTAAACGTGATCACTCTGGGATGAGAACAGAGTGCGCTGATAATGCAAGGGCCATGTCTGATACTGCGTCACAGTTTGCAGAACGTGAAGACGGAGAGCTTCATTCTGTGGGTGACGGTTCTGATCCAAATAAACTGGACTCAGACATTTCAAATTTTAAATTTAAGCTTGAGAACCTCCGTGTGTTACTAGGGGAGGTATTAGCGGCTCTGAATGATTGTAACACAGTTGCAATCCCAGAAAAAATGTGTAGGTTGGATAAATATTTTGCGGTACCGACGAGTACTGACGTTTTTCCTATACCTAAGAGACTTACTGACATTGTTACTAAGGAGTGGGATAGACCCGGTGTGCCTTTCTCACCCCCTCCTATATTCAGAAAAATGTTTCCAATAGACGCCGCCACACGGGACTTATGGCAAATGGTCCCTAAGGTGGAGGGAGCAGTTTCTACTTTAGCTAAGCGTACCACTATCCCAGTGGAGGATAGCTGTGCTTTTTCAGATCCAATGGATAAAAAATTAGAGGGTTACCTTAAGAAAATGTTTGTTCAACAAGGGTTTATATTGCAACCTCTTGCATGTATTGCGCCTGTCACGGCTGCAGCAGCATTTTGGTTTGAGTCTCTGGAAGAGACACTTCAATCATCCACACTAGATGACATCACACACAAACTTAAATTCCTTAAGTTAGCTAATTCATTTATTTCAGATGCCGTAGTACATTTAACTAAACTTGCGGCTAAAAATTCAGGATTCGCCATTCAGGCACGCAGAGCTCTGTGGCTAAAATCCTGGTCAGCTGATGTTACGTCTAAATCTAAATTGCTTAATATTCCTTTCAAAGGGCAGACCTTATTCGGGCCCGGCTTGAAAGAGATTATTGATGACATTACAGGAGGTAAAGGTCATGCCCTGCCTCAGGACAAGGCCAAAGCCAAGGCTAGACAGTCCAATTTTCGTTCCTTTCGTAATTTCAAAGCAGGAGCAGCATCAACTTCCTCTGCACCAAAACAGGAAGGAGCTGTTGCTCACTACAGACAAGGCTGGAAACCTAACCAGTCCTGGAACAGGGGCAAACAGGCCAGAAAACCTGCTGCTGCCCCTAAGACAGCATGAATTGAGGGCCCCCGATCCGGGACCGGATCTAGTGGGGGGCAGACTTTCCCTCTTCGCCCAGGCTTGGGCAAGAGATGTTCAGGATCCCTGGGCGTTAGAGATCATATCTCAGGGATACCTTCTGGACTTCAAATCCTCTCCCCCAAGAGGGAGATTTCATCTGTCAAGGTTGTCAACAAACCTAACAAAGAAGGAAGCGTTTCTACGCTGCGTACAAGATCTTTTATTAATGGGAGCGATCCATCCAGTTCCGCGGTTGGAACAAGGACAAGGGTTTTACTCAAATTTGTTTGTAGTTCCCAAAAAGAGGGAACCTTCAGGCCAATCTTGGATTTAAAGATCCTAAACAAATTCCTAAGAGTTCCATCGTTCAAGATGGAAACTATTCGAACAATTTTGACCATGATCCAAGAGGGTCAGTACTTGACCACAGTGGATTTAAAGGATGCTTACCTTCACATACCGATTCACAGAAGTCATTACCGGTATCTAAGGTTTGCCTTTTTAGACAGGCATTACCAGTTTGTAGCTCTTCCATTCGGACTGGCTACGGCTCCAAGAATCTTCACAAAGGTTCTGGGCACTCTTCTGGCGGTACTAAGACCGCGAGGAATTTCAGTAGCTCCGTACTTAGACGACATACTGATACAAGCTTCAAGCTTTCAAACTGCCAAATCTCATACAGAGATAGTACTGGCATTTCTAAGGTCGCATGGATGGAAAGTGAACGAAGAGAAAAGTTCTCTCTTTCCACTCACAAGAGTTCCCTTCCTGGGGACTCTGATAGATTCTGTAGAAATGAAGATTTACCTGACAGAGGACAGGTTAACAAAACTTCAAAATGCATGCCAGAAATTCTCTTCTATGGTGGCTTTATCGGCCACATCTGTCCAGGGGAATGCCATTCAGCAGGCCAGACTGGTCAATTGTAACAACAGACGCCAGCCTACTAGGTTGGGGCGCTGTCTGGAATTCTCTGAAGGCTCAGGGACTATGGAATCAGGAGGAGAGTCTTCTTCCAATAAACATTCTGGAATTGAGAGCAGTCCTCAATGCTCTTCTGGCTTGGCCCCAGTTAGCAACTCAGGGGTTCATCAGGTTCCAGTAGGACAACATCACGACTGTAGCTTATATCAACCATCAGGGAGGGACAAGAAGCTCCCTAGCAATGATGGAAGTATCGAAGATAATTCGCTGGGCAGAGTCTCACTCTTGCCACCTGTCTGCAATCCACATCCCGGGAGTGGAGAACTGGGAGGCGGATTTCTTAAGTCGTCAGACTTTTCATCCGGGGGAGTGGGAACTTCATCCAGAGGTCTTTGCCCAAATACTTCCACGTTGGGGCAAACCAGAGATAGATCTCATGGCGTCTCGACAGAACGCCAAGCTTCCGCGCTACGGGTCCAGATCCAGGGATCCGGGAGCGGTCCTGATAGATGCCTTGACAGCACCATGGACCTTCAGGATGGCTTATGTGTTTCCACCTTTCCCGATGCTTCCTCGATTGATTGCCAGAATCAAACAGGAGAAAGCATCAGTGATTCTAATAGCGCCTGCATGGCCACGCAGGACTTGGTATACAGATCTGGTGGACATGTCATTCTGTCCACCTTGGTCGTTACCTCTGAAACAGGACCTTCTGATTCAGGGTCCTTTCAAACATCAAAATCTAACTTCTCTGAAGCTGACTGCTTGGAAATTGAACGCTTGATCTTATCAAAGCGTGGTTTTTCTGAGTCAGTTATTGATACCTTAATACAGGCTAGGAAGCCTGTCACCAGAAAGATTTACCATAAAATATGGCGTAAATACCTATATTGGTGCGAATCCAAAGGTTACTCTTGGAGTAAGGTTAGGATTCCTAGGATATTGTCTTTTCTACAAGAAGGTTTAGAAAAGGGGTTATCCGCTAGTTCCTTAAAGGGACAGATCTCAGCTCTGTCCATTCTGTTACACAAGCGTCTGTCAGAAGTTCCAGACGTTCAGGCTTTTTGTCAGGCTTTGGCCAGGATTAAACCTGTGTTTAAAGCTGTGGCTCCACCATGGAGTTTAAACCTTGTTCTTAACGTTTTACAGGGTGTTCCGTTTGAACCCCTTCATTCCATTGATATAAAGTTGTTATCTTGGAAAGTTCTATTTTTAATGGCTATTTCCTCGGCTCGAAGAGTCTCTGAGTTATCAGCCTTACATTGTGATTCTCCTTATTTGATTTTTCACTCGGATAAGGTAGTTCTGCGTACTAAGCCTGGGTTCTTACCTAAGGTAGTCACTAACAGGAATATCAATCAGGAGATTATTGTTCCATCCTTGTGCCCAAATCCTTCTTCGAGGAAGGAACGTCTTTTGCACAATCTGGATGTAGTTCGTGCCCTTAAATTTTATTTACAGGCAACTAAAGATTTTCGACAAACGTCTTCCCTGTTTGTCGTTTACTCTGGTCAGAGGAGAGGTCAAAAAGCTTCTGCTACCTCTCTCTCTTTTTGGCTTCGTAGCATAATTCGTTTAGCTTATGAGACTGCTGGACAGCAGCCTCCTGAAAGAATTACAGCTCATTCCACTAGAGCTGTGGCTTCCACTTGGGCCTTTAAGAATGAGGCCTCTGTTGAACAGATTTGCAAGGCTGCAACTTGGTCTTCGCTTCATACTTTTTCCAAATTTTACAAATTTGACACTTTTGCTTCCTCGGAGGCTATTTTTGGGAGAAAGGTTCTTCAGGCAGTGGTTCCTTCTGTATAAAGAGCCTGCCTATCCCTCCCGTCATCCGTGTACTTTTGCTTTGGTATTGGTATCCCACAAGTAATGATGACCCGTGGACTGATCACACTTAACAGAAGAAAACATAATTTATGCTTACCTGATAAATTCCTTTCTTCTGTAGTGTGATCAGTCCACGGCCCGCCCTGTTTTTTAAGGCAGGTAAATTATTTTTTAAATTATACTCCAGTCACCACTACACCCTTGGCTTCTCCTTTCTCGTTGGTCCTTGGTCGAATGACTGGAGGTGACGTAGAGGGGAGGAGCTATATAGCAACTCTGCTGGGTGAATCCTCTTGCACTTCCTGTAGGGGAGCAGTTAATATCCCACAAGTAATGATGACCCGTGGACTGATCACACTACAGAAGAAAGGAATTTATCAGGTAAGCATAAATTATGTTTTAACGCAGCTTCAACTCTCGATACCAGAGTTGCTTACGCAAGCGGCCAGCCTCAAAAACGTGCTCGTGCATGATTCCCCCATAGGAAACAATGGGTCTGTTTGAGCTGAAAAAAAAAATAACACCTGCAAAAAAGCCGCGTTCAGCTCCTAACGCAGCCCCATTGTTTGCTATGCGGAAACACTTCCTACGTCTGCACCTAACACTCTAACATGTACCCCGAGTCTAAACACCCCTAACCTTACACTTATTAACCCCTTATCTGCCGCCCCCGCTATCGCTGACCCCTGCATATTATTATTAACCCCTAATCTGCCGCTCCGTAAACCGCCGCTACTTACATTATCCCTATGTACCCCTAATCTGCTGCCCTAACATCGCCGACCCCTACATTATATTTATTAACCCCTAATTTGCCCCCCACAACGTCGCCTCCACCTGCCTACACTTATTAACCCCTAATCTGCCGAGCGGACCTGAGAGCTACTATAATAAAGTTATTAACCCCTAATCCGCCTCACTAACCCTATAATAAATAGTATTAACCCCTAATCTGCCCTCCCTAACATCGCCGACACCTGACTTCAATTATTAACCCCTAATCTGCCGACTGGAGCTCACCGCTATTCTAATAAATGTATTAACCCCTAAAGCTAAGTCTAACCCTAACACTAACACCCCCCTAAGTTAAATATAATTTACATCTAACGAAATTAATTATCTCTTATTAAATAAATTATTCCTATTTAAAGCTAAATACTTACCTGTAAAATAAATCCTAATATAGCTCAATCTGATTGGCTGATTGGATCAGCCAATCGGATTGAACTTGATTCTGATTGGCTGATTCCATCAGCCAATCAGAATATTCCTACCTTAATTCCGATTGGCTGATAGAATCCTATCAGCCAATCGGAATTCGAGGGACGCCATCTTGGATGACGTTCCTTAAAGGAACCGTCATTCTTCAGTTGGACGTTGCCAGAAGAAGATGGGTCCGCGGTGGAGGTCTTCAGGATGGAGCCGGTCGTCATCGGATGAAGATAGAAGATGCCGCTTGGATCAAGATTGTTGCCGGTCCGGATCGCCTCTTCTTCCCGGATAGGATGAAGACTTTCAAGCCTCTTCTGGACCTCTTCAGCCACCGGATGATGGATCGCCAGCCCCCGCTTGGGTTGGATGAAGATTTTGGAGCCAGGACGGATCAGTGATACCTGGTGAGGTGAAGACAAGGTAGGATGATCTTCAGGGGCTTAGTGTTAGGTTTATTTAAGGGGGGTTTGGGTTAGATTAGAGGTATGTGGGTGGTGGGTTGTAATGTTGGGGGGGTATTGTATGGGTTTTTTTTACAGGCAAAAGAGCTGAACTTCTTGGGGCATGCCCCACAAAGGGCCCTGTTCAGGGCTGGTAAGGTAAAAGAGCTTTGAACTTTAGTAATTTAGAATAGGGTAGGGCATTTTTTTTATTTTGGGGGTCTTTGTTATTTTATTAGGGGGCTTAGAGTAGGTGTAATTAGTTTAAAATTGTTGTAATATTTTTCTTATGTTTGTAAATATTTTTTTATTTTTTGTAACTTAGTTCTTTTTTATTTTTTGTACTTTAGTTAGTTTATTTCATTGTAGTTATTTGTAGGAATTGTATTTAATTTATTTATTGATAGTGTAGTGTTAGGTTTAATTGTAGGTAATTGTAGGTATTTTATTTAATTAATAATGATAGTATAGTGTTAGGTTTAATTCTAACTTAGGTTAGGATTTATTTTACAGGTAATTTTGTAATTATTTTAACTAGGTAGCTATTAAATAGTTATTAACTATTTAATAGCTATTGTACCTGGTTAAAATAATTACAAAGTTGCCTGTAAAATAAATATTAATCCTAAAATAGCTACAATGTAATTATAATTTATATTGTAGCTATATTAGGATTTATTTTACAGGTAAGTATTTAGCTTTAAATAGGAATAATTTATTTAATAAGAGTTAATTTATTTTGTTAGATTAAAATTATATTTAATTTAGGGGGGTGTTAGTGTTAGGGTTAGACTTAACTTTAGGGGTTAATACATTTATTAGAATAGCGGTGAGCTCCAGTCGGCAGATTAGGGGTTAATAATTGAAGTTAGGTGTCGGCGATGTTAGGGAGGGCAGATTAGGAGTTAATACTATTTATTATAGGGTTAGTGAGGCGGATTAGGGGTTAATAACTTTATTATAGTAGCGGTGCGGTCCGCTCGGCAGATTAGGGGTTAATAAGTGTAGGCAGGTGGAGGCAACGTTGAGGGGGGCAGATTAGGGGTTAATAAATATAATATAGGGGTCGGCGGTGTTAGGGGCAGCAGATTAGGGGTACATAGCTATAATGTAGGTGGCGGCGCTTAACGGTCGGCAGATTAGGGGTTAATTATTGTAGGTAGCTGGCGGCGACCTTGTGGGGGGCAGATTAGGGGTTAATAAATATAATACAGGGGTCAGCTGTGTTAGGGGCAGCAGATTAGGGGTACATAAGTATAACGTAGGTGGCGGTCGGCAGATTAGGGGTTAAAAAAATTTAATCGAGTGATGGCGATGTGGGGGGGGCCTCGGTTTAGGGGTACATAGGTAGTTTATGGGTGTTAGTGTACTTTAGAGTACAGTAGTTAAGAGTTTTATGAACCGGCGTTAGCCCAAAAAGCTCTTAACTACTGACTTTTTTCTGCGGCTGGAGTTTTGTCGTTAGATTTCTAACGCTCACTTCAGACACGACTCTAAATACCGGAGTTAGAAAGATCCCATTGAAAAGATAGGATACGCAATTGACGTAAGGGGATCTGCGGTATGGAAAAGTCGCGGCTGAAAAGTGAGCGTTAGACCCTTTTTTGAGTGACTCCAAATACCGGAGTTAGCCTAAAACCAGCGTTAGGAGCCTCTAACGCTGGTTTTCACGGCTAACGCCAAACTCCAAATCTAGCCGTTAGTTATTCATCTAAGCCCAGATCCTGATATAATGATTACAAGAAACTTTTCTGACCACATTCCAGAGTTCAGAAAGCTCTTGGAGAGTTGGGAGTTTCGGGAATTTTCGTGGACGGGCAGTATTGCCGCAGTCAAAATGTCACTACTTCCAAAGCTCACATATCTTTTTAGATGCATAACTCATTCAGTCCCAAGACCAATTTTAAACAAAATTCAAAGCATCATATCGAAGTATGTTTGGAAAGGTAGGAGACCCAGGATTGCCACCACATTAATCCAACAGCCAATATACCGGGGTGGGCTCCATTATCCAAGTATTTCAACTTATCACGACGCGGCTAGGTTAGCCCACATTGTGGGATGGAGTATAAATGACACTAAATTACGCTGGCAAGAAGTTGAACAGTCATTTCTTCCCAAAGGCATACTACTTTCTGATCTTCCCTGGATACCTGTACACATCCGTAAGACTCTAAAAATAGAGCACCTGCTTATTATGGATGCGTTAAGGCACTGGTACTCCAAAAAACATATCTAAACATTTGCTCCTCACCCCTCTCCTCTCTACAAAATCTGTAATATCTTGGTCTCAATGTGTGAAACGCATGTAGGGACTTGGTCAGATGCTGCCAACTTGTCTATATCTTCCTTGTATAACAATGACTCTATCTTAACATTTGAGGAGGTGAGGGCTAAGCTCTCTTTATCTCCTTCACTTGGCTTTGAATTTCTTAGGTTAGCCAGTATCCTTAAGGCTTGGGGGCTTTCAGGACAACCAGCATGACTACCCACTAAGTGGGAACAAAGATGGGACTTGGGCAAATTACTCAGAAGGCTCTCTTTCATTTCACTACAATCTAATGATCTCTCCCCCGCTTCTGACTAAACATAGTCAATATAAAGCTTGGGATAGGGAACTTATAGTTAACTCTGAGATATTGATTTGGCTCAGGGAGCTGGCTATATCTAAAAAAATACTGCATAGCTTAACCCTTTGGGAGCTTTACTATAAAATAACAACCCGCTGGCATTTTGTGCCAGTCACTCTACACAAGTACTACCGAACAGCCTCTCCCATGTGTTGGAGGAATTGTGGCAGTTTGGGAACGCAAACACACATATGGTGGGAGTGCCCCACAATAAAGGGTATCTGGAGATCTGTTTTTGGTATTTTGAGCGCTCTAGGCATTTCATTACGACCTTCCCAGTTGGTGGGTCTCCTGCACCATGGCCTCCCAGAAATGACAGAGGCAGAGAGAACTCTAACCTCCTACGTACTCATGGCCACTAAGCTGGCTATCGCTAGAGACTGGAAGCAATCTTCCTCTCCGTCCCTTAAAAAAGTATTTTCTATTATTGAATATATACAAAATATGGAGGTATTCACCTTTCGACACTTAAACTTGAGTTATATCATGAAATCTGGAATAAATGGAATGAACTTCATACACCATAGAGGCCTGAGTGTGATGATGCTTACACTATAAAGTTTGAGATGACCTAAACCCCCCCCCCCTCCCAAGCTACTACACATGATTTTTTTTTTTTATTACTGAAACGTTCCTTCGAAATTATTTAGTACAAGCCGAATATATATTATAGTCCACATCTTGTGGGCCCACTATGAAGCCACATAGTCTAATCTAAAAATCTTTTGAATTGATAAGTTTAAACTAATGGTTGTTTATTTTCAATTGTATAAATAACTTAAAATGAGGATTCCATACAACTGACTATCATTATGTCTCATGTAATGTTGCCTTTTTATTATCATTTGTACCATTATAAAAGTGAAATACTGTCCTTATGATATGTTATGCATGCATGAGGTTGTTTTGCAAGTTTGACATGTCACTCTTTGTATTTGTTACACTTCTAATATTCCTCAATAATAAAAAAAAAAAATTGATAAAAACAAAAATAAAGTCAATGATTAGTTGAAAACAAAGTCAATAAAGTTAAGAAATACAACATCCACTAAATCAGGTAGAAATGGAGTTAGTCAGTAAGAATCCAGATGCAAATTAATAGAAATACATATGGCTTGAGCTAAAGTTGTAAAAGAGTTCCATATGGAATTCCTACTTACAAAATTCAACCTCAATCTGATGAGGTAAGTGCCGCACACAATCAAGAAGAGATTTTAGTCTCCATCACTTCAGTGATTCTGCTTTGGTTCATCCTGGGTATGGTAAACTCCCCTCTCCACATTATAATAGCCGAAGGGAATTAAAGAAAAAACACACCAACTGGTGCAACGTTGTATGTAAAAAGTAACAAATCTGAATTTCAAGTCACACACAATGGTAAAACATGCTTACACTTTCAGACCTCAATCACGTATGAGGTGTCAGCAGCAGCAAATAAACACCTAGATTTAGAGTTTTGTCGGTAAAAATCTGCGGCTCTAAAGCTCCATTTTTTTCCAGTGCTAACTTAAGCCAACGCTGGTATTACAAGTTTTCTGAATGGCTGCGTTAGCCTCAGGAAAGTGAGCGTTGAGCCAAATTTAGCTCCACTTCAACCCTCAATACCAGCGTTGCTTACGGTAGCGGTAAGCTGGAAAAATGTGCTTGTGCACGATTTCCCCATAGGATGCAATAGGGCTGAGCTGGCTGAAAAATAACCTAACACCTGCAAAAAAGCAGCGTTCAGCTCTTAACGCAGCCCCATTGTTTCCTATGGGGAAACACTTTCTAAGTCTACAACTAACACCCTATCATGAACCCTGAGTCTAAACACCCCTAACTTTACACATATTAACCCCTAATCTGCCGCCCCCGGTATCGCTGACACCTGCATTATATTATTAACCCCTAATCTTCCGACCGGACATTGCCGCCACTATAATAAAGTCATTAACCCCTAAACCTAAGTCTAACCCTAACACCCCCCTTAACTTAAATATAATTTAAATAAAACAAAACAAATTTACTATAATTAAATAAATTATTCCTATTTAAAACTAAATACTTACCTATAAAATAAAGCCTAATATAGTTACAAAATAACTAACAGTTACATTGTATCTATTTTAGGATTTATATTTATTTTACAGGCAACTTTGTATTTATTTTAACTAGGTACAATAGCTATTAAATAGTTAATAACTATTAAATAGCTACCTAGTTAAAAAAAATACAAAATTACCCGTAAAATAAATCCTAACTTAAGTTACAAATAAACCTAACACTACACTATCAATAAATTAATTAAATAAATTACCTATAATTATCAAAAATAAAATACAATTAAATAAATAAACTATATTACAAAAAAAAAAAACACTAAATTACAAAAAATGAAAAATATTACAAGAATTTTAATCTAATTACACCTAATCTAAGCCCCCTAATAAAATAAAAAAGCCCACCCAAAAAATAAAATTCCCTACCCTATACAAAATTAGAAAAGTAATCAGCTCTTTTACCAGCCCTTAAAAGGGCTTTTGCCGGGCATTGTCCCAAAATAATCAGCTCTTTTACCTGTAAAAAAAAGACAAGACCCCCCCAACATTACAACCCACCACCCACACACCCCTAATCTAAAACCCACCCGATCCCCCCTTAAAAAACCTAACACTACCCCATTGAAGATCACCCTACCTTGAGACGTCTTCAGCCAGCCGGGCACCGATGGGACAGAAGATGACATCTGGACCGGCACAAGTGTTCATCCGATCGGGGCAGAAAAGGTCCTCCATCCAGCAGAAGTCTTCATCCAGGTGGTATCTTCTATCTTCATCCATCCCGCACGGAGCGGGTCCATCTTCAAGACATCCGACGTGGAGCATCCTCTTCTTTCAACGGCTAACACTGAATGAAGTTTCCTTTTTTAAGGTAGGAAAAATCTGATTGGTTGATGCTATCAGCCAATTGGATTGAAGTTCAATCCGATAGGCTGATTGGATCAGCCAATAGAATGCAAGCATAAACCAATCAGATTTTTCCTACCTTAATTCCGATTGGCTGAATCCTTTCAGCCAATCGGAATTCAAGGGACGCCATCTTGGATGATGTCATTTAAAGGAAAGGAAAGAAGAGGATGCTCCGTGTCGGATGTCTTGAAGATGGACCCGCTCCGCGCCGGATGGATGAAGATAGAAGATGCCGCCTGGATGAAGACTTCTGCTGGAGGGAGGACCTCTTCTGTCCCGATCGGATGAAGACTTGTGCCGGTCCGGATGTCCTCTTCTGTCCCATCGGTGCCCGGCTGGCTGAAAATGGCTCAAGGTAGGGTGATCTTCAATGGGGTAGTGTTAGTTTTTTTAAGGGGGATCGGGTGGGTTTTAGAGTAGGGGTGTGTGGGTGGTGGGTTGTAATGTTGGGGGGCTTTTTTATTTTATTAGGGGGCTTAGATTAGGTGTTATTAGATTAAAATTCTTGTAATATTTTTTTTATTTTTTGTGATTTAGTGTTTGTTTTTTGTAATATAGTTTAGTTTATTTAATTGTATTTTATTTTAGATAATTGTAGGTAATTTATTTAATTAATTTATTGATAGTGTAGTGTTAGGTGTATTTGTGTATTTATTTTACAGGTAATTTTGTAATTATTTTAACTAGGTAGCTATTAAATAGTTATTAACTATTTAATAGCTATTGTACCTAGTTAAAATAAATACAAAGTTGCCTGTAAAATAAATATAAATCCTAAAATAGATACAATGTAACTATTAGTTATTTTTTTGCTTTATTTTATAGGTAAGTATTTAGTTTTAAATAGGAATAATTTATTTAATTATAGTAAATTTATTTTGTTTTATTTAAATTATATTTAACTTTGGGGTGTGTTAGGGTTACACTTAGGTTTAGGGGTTAATGACTTTATTATAGTAGCAGCAACATTGGGGGCAGCAGATTAGGGGTTAATAATTGTAGGTAGGTGGCGGCAATGTTAGGGAGGGCAGATTAGGGGTTAATAAAATGTATTATAGTGTTTGCGAGGCGGGAGTGCAGCGTTTTAGGGGTTAATACATTTATTATAGTGGCGGCGATGTCTGGTCGGCAGATTAGGGGTTACATAATTTTATTTTAGTGTTTGCGATGTGGGGGGGCCTCGGTTTAGGGGTTCATAGGTAGTTTATGGGTGTTAGTGTACTTTGTAGCACAGTAGTTAAGAGCTTTATGTTTCGGCGTTAGCCCATAAAACTCTTAACTACTAACTTTTTTAGGCGTTAGGAGTCTTGGCGGTAGAGGCTGTACCGCTCACTTTTTCCAAGACTCGTAATACCGGCGTTAGGCAAATCCCATTAAAAAGATAGGATAAGCAATTGACGTAAGGGGATTTGCTGTAGCCAAAAGTCACGGAATAAAAGTGAGCGGTGACCCTCTATCTCCCTGACTCGTAATACCAGCGGGCGTTAAAAAACAGCGTTAGGACCCCTTAACGCTGCTTTTTAAGGCTAACGCAGAACTCTAAATCTAGGTGAAAGCATATACAAGGTGCTGTTCTCCTAGCTACAATTTAAAACAATTGCAGTGATGTATAAAACTAATAAAATCTAGGTATAAAAGTCCAGAATGTCAGCTTCTGTATAAGTTTCCTTATGCGTTTTGAAGGTCCAAGATATAGCTTTTTTGTCAGAGGAAACTTACCTTTGCAAATATATATATATATATATATATACATGAACTTTTGAGACCTTTCCAGTCAAATACCTTGACATACAGAATACCCATAGTGCTGTTGGAATTTTAAAAAACAAGTGCAAACAAATAATGGGTTATCTTTAATATCACAGATATCATGTAGAAGTGCTTATTATACCTCTAGTGTTATGTCACTTAATAGAGCTAGAAGTGTTTCTACTTATTTCATGAGATTGGCCTACAATCAAGAAGACCTGTTCAAGAAAGTGATATCTAGCAGAAAATAATGATCTCTGCTCAACATTAGCAGGATTTAAAAATATCTCACACCATCCCTTATCAGAGGGACAAGTTAATAGATTTGCTTTATTGAAACAAATGTAACTGCTTCTTTCTTGTCATTGTTTACTTTTTAATGCACAGAATGGGGGTTACTGTGTGTGGTATTGTTGCAAAAAGTATATTAAAAATGTCTCAAACCTCTCCCTTTTTTCAGTTTTTTTCTATTATGAAATTGACATTGTTTTCTTGGTATGTTTGTTGAAAAGCATACTTAGATCAGGAGAATAAATACACTACTTGGAGCTAGCTGTTGATTGGTGGATACACACATATGTCTCTTTTCATTTAATTACCAGCTAGATCCTAGTAGTTAATTGGTGGTCTTTAACTATCAGCTAGATTGCGAGTTCTGAACGCTATAGGGATTTTAACGACCGCCACAAAAGCAACATTATTTCACCTCCCTATAGCGCTGGTATTACAGGTTTTGAAAAAGCTAGCTTGTGTGGGTGAAATGGTTGCGTTGAGCTCCATAAAGCACTGAAAAAAAGCACTGCTTTGACGTGCTCATGCACGATTTCCCCATAGACATCAATGGGGAGAGCTGGCAAAAAAAAAGCCTAACACCTGCAAACGCGGAAACAAAAGCTCCGTAACACAGTCCCATTGATGTCTAAGGGGAAAAAGAAAAAAATGTTTAAACCTAACACCCTAGCATAAACCCCGAGACTAAACATGCCTAATCTGCTGCCTCCAACATTGCCACCACCTACATACAGTTATTAACTCCTAATCTGCTGCCCCCAACATCATTGCCACCTACATAATGTTATTAACCCCTAATCTGCTGCCCCCAACATCGCCGCCACCTACATAAAACTATTAACCCCTAATCTGCCGCTCCCGATGTTGCCGCCACTATACTAAAGTTATTAACCCCTAAACCTCTGGCCTCCCACATCACTACCACTAAATAAATCCATTAACCCCTAAACCTAACCCTAACGTAACCCTAACGTATTCTAAGCCTAACCCTAACACCCTCTAACTTTAACATAATAAAAATATAGCTAAATTAAATTTACAATTATTAACTAAATAAACCTATTAACCCCCTAAACCGCCAGCCCCTCACATCGCAACAAGCTAAATTAAACTATATTAACCCCTAAACCTAACCCTAAACCTACCCCCCCTAACTTTAACATAATTAAAATAGAGCTAAACTAAAGTTACAATTATTAACTAAATAATATCTATTTAAAACTAAATACATACTTACCTGTGAAATAAAACCTAAGCTAGCTACAATATAACTAATATTTACATTGTAGCTAGCTTAGGATTTATTACCTGTGAAATAAAACCTAACCTGCCTTATACTAAAACCTAAAATTACAAAAAAAATAAAAAATACAATTACTAAAAATAACTAAATTACATAAAAAACAAACACTAAATTACAAAAATAAGAAAAAAATAATCAAAAATAAAAAAGAATTACACCTAATCTAATAGCCCTATCAAAATAAAAAAGCCCCCCAAAATAAAAAACCCTAACCTACAATAAACTACCAATGACCCTTAAAAGGGCCTATTGTGGGGCATTACCCCAAAGAAATCAGATCTTTTACCTGTAAAAAAAATACAAACACCCCCCAACAGTAAAACCCACCCCCCTCACAACCAACCCCCTAAATAAAATAACTATCTAAAAAACCTAAGCTCCCCATTGCCTTGAAAAGGGCATTTGTATGGGCATTGCCATCCAGCTGGTGAAGACATCATCCATGTGGCAAGAAGTCTTCATCCAGGCAGCCTCTTCTATCTTCATCCATCCAGCAAAGTCCTCATCCAGGCAGCAAGAAGTCTTCATCCAGAGGGCATCTTCTATCTTCATCAATCTGGTGCGGAGCGGGTCCATCCTGAAGACATCCGGCATGGAGCATCCTCTTCATACGGCCGCTGCTGTAAACAGGATCTTCAATGCAAGTGATGTCATCCAAGACAGCGTCCCTTGCATTCATATTGGCTGAAAGATTTCAATCAGCCAATAGGATTAGAGCTGCTAAAATCCTATTGGCTGTTCCAATAAGCCAATAGGATTGAGCTCTAATGCTATTGGCTGTTCCAATTAGCCAATAGGATGAGAGCTCAATCCTATTGGCTCTCATCCTATAGTGTTTGCGATGTGGGAGGGCCTCGGTTTAGTGGTTAATAGGTAGTTTATGGGTGTTAGTGTACTTTTAAACACTTTAGTTATGAGTTTTATGCTACAGCTTTGTAAAGTAAAACTCATAGCTACTGAATTTAGATGGCGGTACTGATCCGAGGCAGGGAGGCTGGGCGTGGCGTTGGCAGGGCTGGACGGGCCGGGCGTGATGCGTGCGGCATCTGGTGTGACATGGGCGGGGCCATGCTGATGTGAGAGAGCTCAAAAGAGGGGGATAGAGAGAGCAAAAGAGAGGGAAAGAGACAGAAAAAGAGAGGGGGAAGGGAGAGCAAAAAAGGGGGAGAGAGAGCAAAAGAGGGGAGATAGAGAGAGCAAAAGAGAGGGAGAGAGACAGTAAAAGAGAGGAGGGAGAAAGGGGAGAGAGAGCAAAAGAGAGGGGAGAGCAAAAGAGAGGGGGAGTACAAGAGAGAGCAATAGAGAGAGAGAGTAAAAGAGAGGGGGAGAGAGAGAGCAAAAGAGATGGAGAGATAAAGAGCAAAAGAGAGGGGGAGAGAGACAGCAAAAGAGAGGGGGAAAGAGAGCAAAAGAAATGGGAGAGAGATAGAGCAAAAGAGGGGGATAGAGAGAGCAAAAGAGAGGTGGGAGAGAGACAGCAAAAGAGAGGGGGGGGGGGAGAAAGAGAGCAAAAGAGAAGGGGAGAGAGAGAGCAAAAAAATTGGGGGAGAGAGAGCAAAATAGAGGGGTAAAGAGAGAGAGCAAAAGAGAGGGGGGAGAGAGAGAGCAAAAGAGGGGGATAGAGAGAGCCAAAGAGAGGGAGAGAGAGTGCAAAAGAGAGGTAAGAAAAGAGAGGGGGGAGAGAGAGAAAAAAAAAGGGGGGGAGAGAGCAAAAGAGAGGGGGAAAATAGAACAAAAGAGAGGGGGAAAGAGAGAGAAGAAAAGAGGGGAGAAAGAGCAAAAGAAAGGGGAGGTAGAGAGAGCAAAATAGAGGGAGAGAGACAGCAAAAGAGAACGTGAGAAAGGGGAGAGAGAGAGCAAAAGAGAGGGGAGAGAAACCAAAAGAGAGGGGTGAGAGAGAGCAAAAGAGAGGGGGGGAGGGGGGGAGAGAGCATAAGAGAGTAGGGAGACAGAGAGCAAAAGAGAGGAGGGAGAGAGAGAGCAAAAGAGAGGGGGGTAGATAGAGAGCATAAGAGAGGAGGGAGAGAGAGAGAGCAAAAGAGAGGGGGAGAGAGAGTGAGCAAAAGAGAGGGGGAGAGAAAGAGCAAAAGAGAGGGGGAGAGAGACAGCAAAAGAGAGGGGGGAAAGAGAGCAAAATAGGGGGAGAGAGCAAAAGAGGGTGGATAGAGAGAGCAAAAGAGGGGGATAGAGAGAGCAAAAGAGGGGGAATAGAGAGAGCAAAAAGAGAGGGGGGAGAGAGAGCATGCAAAAGAAAGGGAGAAGAGAGAGAGAGCAAAAGAGGAGGGATAGAGAGAGCACAAGGGGGGAGACAGCAAAGAGAGGGAGAGAGAGACAGCAAAAGAGAGGGGGAGAGAGCAAAAGAAATGGGGGAGAGAGAGAGAGCAAAAGAGGGGAGATTGAGAGAGCAAAATAGAGGGAGAGAGAGAGCAAAAGAGAGGGGGAGAGAGCAAAAGAGAGAGGGAGAGAGTAAAAGAGAGGGGGAGAGCACAATTGAGAGGGGGAAGAGCGCAAAAGATAGGGGAAGAGAAAGCACAAAAGAGAGGGAGGAAAAGAGTGGGGGATAGAGAGAGCAAAAGAGAGGGGGGTGAGAGAGACCAAAAGAGAGGAGAGAGAGCAAAAGAGAGGGGAGAGAGAGCAAAAGAGAGGGAGAGATAAAGAGGGGGAGTACAAGAGAGAGCAATAGAGAGAGAGAGTAAAAGAGAGGGGGAGAGAGAGAGCAAAATAGATGGAGAGATAAAGAGTAAAAGAGAGGGGGAGAGAGACAGCAAAAGAGAGGGGGAAAGAGAGCAAAAGAAAGGGGAGAGAGATAGAGCAAAAGAGGGGGGATAGAGAGAGCAAAAGAGAGGTGGGAGAGAGACAGCAAAAGAGAGGGGGGAGAAAGAGAGCAAAAGAGAAGGGGAGAGAGAGAGCAAAAAAATGGGGGAGAGAGAGCAAAATAGAGGGGGAAAGAGAGAGAGCAAAAGAGAGGGGGGAGATAGAGAGCAAAAGAGGGGGATAGAGAGAGCCAAAGAGAGGGAGAGAGAGTGCAAAAGAGAGGTAAGAAAAGAGAGGGGGGAGAGAGAGAACAAAAAAAAGGGGGGAGAGAGCAAAAGAGAGGGGGGAAATAGAACAAAAGAGAGGGGGAAAGAGAGAGAAGAAAAGAGGGGAGAAAGAGCAAATGAAAGGGGAGGTAGAGAGAGCAAAATAAAGGGAGAGAGACAGCAAAAGAGAAGGTGAGAAAGGGGAGAGAGAGAACAAAAGAGAGGGGAGAGAAACCAAAAGAGAGGGGTGAGAGAGAGCAAAAGAGAGGGGGAGGAGAGAGAAGGGGGGAGAGAGCATAAGGGAGTAGGGAGACAGAGAGCAAAAGAGAGGAGGGAGAGAGAGAGCAAAAGAGAGGGGGATAGAGAGAGCATAAGAGAGGAGGGAGAGAGAGAGCAAAAGAGAGGGGGAGAGAGAGAGAGAGCAAAAGAGAGGGGGGAGAAAGAGCAAAAGAGAGGGGGAGAGAGACAGCAAAAGAGAGGGGGGAAAGAGAGCAAAATAGGGGGGAGAGAGCAAAAGAGGGTGGATAGAGAGAGCAAAAGAGGGGGAATAGAGAGAGCAAAAAGAGAGGGGGGAGAGAGAGCATGCAAAAGAAAGGGGGAAGAGAGAGAGCAAAAGAGGAGGGATAGAGAGAGCACAAGGGGGGAGACAGCAAAGAGAGGGAGAGAGAGACAGCAAAAGAGAGAGGGAGAGAGCAAAAGAAATGGGGGAGAGAGAGAGAGAGCAAAAGAGGGGGGATTGAGAGAGCAAAATAGAGGGAGAGAGAGAGCAAAAGAGAGGGGGAGAGAGCAAAAGAGAGAGGGAGAGAGTAAAAGACAGGGGGAGAGCACAATAGAGAGGGGGAAGAGCGCAAAAGATAGGGGAAGAGAAAGCACAAAAGAGAGGGAGGAAAAGAGAGGGGGATAGAGAGAGCAAAAGAGAGGGGGGTGAGAGAGACCAAAAGAGAGGAGAGAGAGCAAAAGAGAGGGGAGAGAGAGAGCAAAAGAGAGGGGAGAGAGCAAAATAGAGGGAGAGACAGCAAAAGAGAGGGGGAGAAAGGTGAGAGAGAGAGCAAAAGAGAGTGGAGAAAGAGCAAAAGAAAGGGGTGAGAGAGAGCAAAAGAGGAAGATAGAGAGAGCAAAAGAGAGGGGAGAGAGACTGCAAAAGAGAGGGGAGAGAGAGCAAAAGAGGGGGAGAGAGAGTGCAAAAGAGAGGGGGAAGAGAGAGAGTAAAATAGAGAGAGGGGGGGAGAGAGAGAGCAGAAGAGAGGGGGAAAGAGATAGCAAAAGAGAGGGGAGAGAGAGCAAAATAGAGAGAGGGGGAGAGAGGAAGGAAAATAGAGGGGGGAGAGAGAGCAAAAGAGAGGGAGAAGAGAGAGAGAGCAAAATAGAGGGAGGGGTGAGAGGGAGGAAAATAGAGGGGGAAGAGAGAGAGAGCAAAATAGAGAGAGAGGGAGAGAGGGAGGAAAATAGAGGGGGATAGAGAGCAAAAGAGAGGGGGAGAGAGAGAGCAGAAGAGAGGGGGAGAGAGAGGAAAAGAAAGGGGGGATAGAGAGAGAGTAAGGAGTGGAACCGCTGTACTGCAAAAAATGGCTTGTGTACACAGGCTTTAGGACTAGTAAATGATAAATGGGAATGAGTTACATACATGTTCTTGTATGAAAACTGGTGAAATTAAACATTTGGGTAACATTAACGTTTAATTTTATTGATACATTTGTGTATTTTTGTAATTCTTCATATTTGCTGTTTGTAAAGTCTGCAGAATTTGGAAGCCATTTACAAAGTGTTTAGAAATGACAGACGATCTGAAATAGCTCATTGTACATGAGATGTGACGAAGGGCTAATTATAAGCCAAAACACTGTTGCTATCTTGAACTTTTGACTTTTGAGGTCCTTTTTTCATTATAGTAATAATTATTTTTTTTAACACTGCCAGCTTCTGCAGCGCTGTGTACAGAGATAGGGGTATACAATGAAACATTTGTGATAAGATAATGATACATAACAGGCTAAGTAAAACTAGTGCAGGAGGGGGCGGAGCCTGACCATGCAGGAGAATGGCCACATCAGCTTAGTGAAGTGTGGATAGTAAGGGCGCTAAAAGCTAAAGATCATAGGGGGTGGTGTTTTGTGTTAATCTGCTATAATTGCATTAATATTAGTGGTGCATTGAGTGTAAGAAATTATTTTCTCTAGACACACTGGATACATTTTTAAATATTTTTAATAAAGGTTAAAATTTCCCATATAGACACTTCTATAAAATAATTATTAGAGACGTCTCTCTATTATATTGGGGATCCAACCGACAGTATCACAAATTAGCAAAGTTATGCAATCTTGAAAATCAGTCTGATCTAAGAAATGTATCAATTTTATGACAATCTATACAATGTTAAAAATAAAAGTTAAAGAATGTAGCAGCCTTGTATCTAAAAACAATATTGAATGAACTCTGTTTGTGTTCTTATATAAGAAAGTCCCTCTCCATTTGGAGAGATATAGTAACTGGAGTTCCTTTACTGCGGTGCTATGAGAAACTTGTTTAGTGCGTCTAAGTCCAGAGAGTAAAAAGTTTCTTTATATGTACAAGCGTCCCACATATATTTGTTATCTTCTAGTGGTAACGTACCTCTTTTTTCTGGTATCCTCAGGCCGTGCGGTGAGCTGTGTTTCTTCCGCGGCTTGTTTTTGCCTTGTGAAACCGGCGTCTGAAGTCACACCCGGTTGTCCACAGGAGCCGCCCCACAGGTGTCAATCACTTATCCGGGGATGCTCTTAGGTAGTTACCACTTATAACGGTTAATTCCAAATTGGGTATAGATGTCGCCAATATTGGCGATCCTTAGGACAAGTCCCTTATCTTGTGGTAGCCTGCTCTTAGTGCTTTAGGCATGCAGGTTATTTTTGTTCAGACAGGTGTTCTGTTACCAGGAACAGTTCCAACTTTAAAGGGTCAACCCGGGTTGTCAAAATGTAGTAGAATTCTGGTGCAAGGTTCTCTCACTTCTACGCGTTTCACTCCCTTGGGAGCTTTATCAAGAATCGCAAAGAAACTTTTTACTCTCTGGACTTAGACGCACTAAACAAGTTTCTCATAGTACCGCAGTAAAGGAACTCCAGTTACTATATCTCTCCAAATGGAGAGGGACTTTCTTATATAAGAACACAAACAGAGTTCATTCAATATTGTTTTTAGATACAAGGCTGCTACATTCTTTAACTTTTATTTTTAACATTGTATAGATTGTCATAAAATTGATACATTTCTTAGATCAGACTGATTTTCAAGATTGCATAACTTTGCTAATTTGTGATACTGTCGGTTGGATCCCCAATATAATAGAGAGACGTCTCTAATAATTATTTTATAGAAGTGTCTATATGGGAAATTTTAACCTTTATTAAAAATATTTAAAAATGTATCCAGTGTGTCTAGAGAAAATAATTTCTTACACTCAATGCACCACTAATATTAATGCAATTATAGCAGATTAACACAAATCACCACCCCCTATGATCTTTAGCTTTTAGCGCCCTTACTATCCACACTTTTCTAAGTTTATAACTGTTGCTTAGATTGAAGGATCTGAGCATACTCAGTAAGGTGTTTGATCTCCTCCCCCAACACTAGCGCACTATTTCACTCACTCTTTTCAACACATCAGCTTAGTACTCCAGAGCCAAAAAATGGCCCACGCGTTTTAAAAGTCAGGTAACAGGCTAAATATGCCAAATACACGGCTCAGTGGAACATGCCTGACCGGTATAGATAATGTGGACTCATACTTGACACAATACTGAGCATTTACATTAAAGGGACAGTATACACTCATTTTCAGAAAACTGCATGTAATAGACACTACTATATAGAACAAGATGATCAGATACTGATATAAAAATCCATGATAAAACGGTTTAAAGACTTAGAAACTCTCAGTTTAGCTATGTTGAAAAGTTAGCTGGAAAGCCCATTGCAAGATGGTACCATTGTAAGATTGTAGTTAATTGTAGGTAGTTTATGTAACTAATTTAATGATAGTGTAGTATTAGGTGTAATTGTAACTTAGGTTAGGGTTTATTTTACAGGTAAATGTGTACTTATTTTAGCTTGGTAGTTATTAAATAGTTAATAACTATTTAATAACTATTCTACCTAGTTAAAATAAATACAAAGTTGCCTGTAAAATAATTAATTATATTGTAGCTAGCTTATGGTTTATTTTATCGGTAAGTATTTAGTTTTAAATAGGATTCATTTATTTAATTATGTTAAATTTATTTTGTTTAATTTAAATTATATTTAAGTTAGGGGGGGTAGATTTAGGGTTAGACTTAGGTTTAGGGGTTAATAAATTTAATATAGTAACGGCGATGCTGGGGAGCAGATTAGGGGTTAATAAATTGAATATAGTTGCGGGGACGTTGGGGGGGGCAGATTAGGGGTTAATAAATATAATGTAGGTATTGGTGATGTTGGGGGCAGTAGATTAGGGGTTCATAAGTATAATGTAGGTGGTTGTGGTGTCCGGAGCGGCAGATTAGGGGTTAATAATATAATGTTGGTGGCCACGATGTCGGGGGCAGCAGATTAGGGGTTAATAAGTGTAATATTAGGGGTGTTTAGACTCGGGGTTCATGTTAGGGTGTTAGGTGCAGACATAACTTTTGTTTCCCGATAGGAAACAATGGGGCTGCGTTAGGAGCTGAACGCTGCTTTTTTGCAGGTGTTAGGTATTTTTTCAGCCAGCTCATCGCATGTTTTTCCAACTTACCGCTACTGTAAGCAACGCTGGTATTGAGGTGAGATGTAGAGCTAAATTTTGCTCAACGCTCACTTTTCTGAGGCTAACGCCGGCTTGCAGAAAACTCGTAATACCAGCGTAGGCTTAAATGAGCGGTAAGAAAAAAAGGCTTGTTACCCCGCACATCCTTACTGACACAAACTCGTAATCTAGGAGATTATATCTTACGCCGCCATACAATGACGACTCTACTAACTAAACCTAAAGTATACCCACTTAAATTGATCACTATCAATACTAAGGGTCTGAACAACCCAGGTAAGATATCTATAGTATCTCAAGAACTACACAAATTAGAGGGTGATATAATCTTTTTTCAAGAGTCAAACTTTGCATAAAACAAGGAGCCCAAATGTCACAACCACTGATGCCCCACAGCATTCTTCCTATCAGGAATCCATAAACAAAATGGAGTAGGCATACTATTACACCACAAAATCCCTTTTCAGCTCAAAAATATTGAAAAAGACAATGATGTCAGGTTTATGTATGGCAGGCCCATAAAGCTTGCCTAAATATATGCTCCTAATACATCTCAACACACCTTTTTCAGAATCCTCTCTGGTAAGCTTATTGAACTAGCATTGTTTTTAGGGGTGACTTTAATGCACCTCTAAACCCAAGACTAGACACCATAAATGGAATTTCCAGTGTTTCACATCACATTTTAAAGCAAATAAACACACAACCCAAAAACCATCTGCTACATGATATTTGGTCACTATTCATCCAACAGATACTGAATATACTTATTACTCCAGCCCATACAAGAAGTATTCTCATATAGACTACTTCTTCACAGACTCCCAAAGAATAGCATATGTAACATGCAGTAATATTTCCCCATCACTTGGTCTGACCATACACTGGTCACATGCGAGATATTGTGGCCCGATACACCAGCCAACCCTTTCATATGGCGACTAGATGACATGCTCCTAGACAACCTAGTAGTTAGGGAGGACTTGACTTCTTTGATAACTAAATGTTTTTAAATAAACATGACAGATGACCTTCCCTTACCCACAATATGGGAGGCACGCAAATGTGTGATTGGGGGTATTTAATCAAGCACAAAACATTAAAACAAAACAGAAAAAATATATAATTCTATTCTCCAAAACATTCTCACTTTAGAGGAACAAAAAAAAAAAAAAATAACATATGATGCTAATATAGAATCTGTTCTAAACCAGGCTAGGTCGGACTTTAAACAACTATATCAAGATGAAAACCAACGTAAAGCTTTAATGTTAAAACAAAAATACTATGAAGGGGGTGACAAAGCTGGGAAACTATTGGTCTGAGCACTTTGACGCACATGTATTTGCCATAAAAGACAGTAAATGAAAAACCCACAATGATAGTCCCAAAATAGCAGAAATCTTTTGCTCCTGCTACAGTAAATTATACAATCTCAAGTCATATCTTCCTACCTCACCTCCTGAGAAGGACCCTACCTTTTAAATGCACAGGAGTATCTAACTCATACACACCAACATTAGAACAAGATGCAGTAGACTTTCTCAAATCACCTCTTACACTAGAAGAAATACAAACTGCACTGAAAGACCTTCCCAATGGGAAAAGCCCAGGTCCAGACAGGCTTGGTGCCATATACTATAAAACTCCTGCCCACTCTACTACCTCACATACAGAATTTATTTAATAAAATACCTGAACTGGAATCACTACCATCTACTATGTTGACAGCATACATTACCTAAACCAGGCAAACCGACAGACAGACCAGAAAGTTACAGGCCATTCTTTCTACTTAATACTGATGTTAAAATCTTGGCGAAAGCCTTAGCCAATAAACCAAGTCAATAAATTCCTTCCCACATTGATTTCCACGGACCAAGTTGGATTTGTTCCAGAGAGGGAGGCACGAGATAGAAAAATAGAAACATAGATATTGACGGCAGATAAGAGCCATAGGCCCAGCAAGTCTGCCCGACCTTACCTAACAGTATAAACTTATCTAGTTCGTAGGATAGCCCTATGCTTGTCCCATGCATTTTTAAAGTCCCCCACAGTGTTTGTTGCTACTACCTCTTGAGGAAGTTTATTCCATAAATCAATCACTCTTTCTGTAAAGAAGTGCTTCCTCAAATTACTCCTGAATCTACTACCCTTTAGCTTGAGCTCATGACCCCTTGATCTTGAATTTTCCATTTTATGTAAAATACCCACAGCCTCAGTTTTACTAAACCCTTTAATGTACTTGAAAGTTGCTATCATATCACCTCTTTCCCTTCTCTCCTCTAAGCTATACATATTTAGGCCATTGAGCCTATCCTGGTAAGTTTTATTTTTTAGACCATGTACCATTTTGGTAGCCCTCCTTTGCACAGATTCAAGTTTGTTAATATCCTTCTGAAGATATGGCCTCCAGAACTGCACACAATACTCAAGATGAGGCCTAACTAATGATCTATAAAGTGTCATAAGAACCTTACTATTTCTGCTGCAAATACCTCTACCAATACATCCAAGCATTCTGCTAGCCTTACTCGCTGCATTACTACATTGTTTACTAAGTTTTAAATCATCTGAAATAATAATTCCAAAGTCCTGTTCCTCGTCTGTAACAGTCAGTAGTGTCATTGAGTCTGTAATTAACATTTGGATTTTTCTTCCCTAAATGCATTATTTTACACTTTGCTGTGTTAAACTTTAGATCCCAGTCATTTGTCCAATCCTCCAATTGTTGTATATCACTTCTCATTTTGTCTACCCCCCCTGGAACATCCACTCTGTTGCAAATTTTTGTATCATCTGCAAAGAGACATACTTTCCCCTGTAGCCCTTTGCTGATATCGCAAATAAATATGTTAAACAAAACAGGCCCCAGAACTGACCCCTGAGGAACACCACTAGTAACAGCCCCCTCTGCTGAATGAACTCCATTTACTAAGACACTTTGTTTTCTGTCCTTAAGCCAGCATTCCACCCAGTTCACAATTTTTGAATCTAGACCAAGGAGATATAGTTTGTGAATAAGTTTATTGTGTGGGACGGTGTCAAATGCTTTGCTGAAATCTAGATATGCTACATCAACTGCTCCTCCCTTGTCTAATACTTTTGTTACATAATCAAAGAAGTCAATTAGATTAGTCTGACATGATCTCCCTGAAGTAAAACCATGCTGATTTTGGTCCTCTAAATTGTTTGTCTTTATGTAAGTCATAATTCTTTCTTTTAAGAGGCTTTCCATTAATTTCCCTACTACTGAAGTTAAACTAACTGGCCTGTAGTTGCCAGATTCTTCTCTACTGCCCTACCTTATTTTTTCTTCTTTCACTGATATATCTAAAGAATGTTTTGTCCCCATGTTTTACTGACTGTGCTATCTTCTCTTCTGCATGAGCTTTAACCTTTCTAATTAACTGCTTAGTCTTTTTTGTTGGAGTCTCCATATTTTCATATCATCATCTGCTTGTGTGTGTCTGTAATTTTTATAAGCTATCTTTTTTGTCTTTACAGCATGTGCTACTTCTTTGGAAAACCAAATTGGTTTCCGCTTTCTTTTACTTTTACAGACATGTCTAATACAGTGTGCGGTTGCATCTAAAATGGCACCTTTCACAAATTCCCACTGTTCTTGAACCCCTGTAATAAGAGTTTTCCCCTTTAAATAGTTTTTTGGGTATTCTCCCATTAATGAAAAATCTGCCGTCCTAAAGTCTAAAACTTTTGTTTTAGTCTGGGTGGACAGTTCTTGAACATGAATACTAAACCAAACAGATTGATGATCACTGGATCCTAAGTTCTCACCTACAGACACATCTGAAACTGTATCACTGTTTGTAAGTATTAGATCTAATATAGCTTCCTTACGAGTTGGTTCCTTGACTAATTGTTCAAGTGATTCCCCTAGCAGAGATTCAAGAATATACCTGCTTCTAGCCGATCTAGCAGAAGGAATCTTCCAGTCTATACCTGGCAAATTAAAGTCCCCCAGTACTATAACCTTACCCTTCATGGTCATTTTGGTTATTTCATCTAATAACAGATTGTCCAGTTTTTCATCCTGCAATGGAGGCCTATATACAACCCCTATTCTAAAAACATTTTTATCTCCAATTTCCAAAGTCACCCAAATACTTTCCACCTCATCATTTGTTCCTACAATTTCAGTAACCTTTATATTTTCATTTACATACAAAGCAACTCCTCCACCTTTCTTTCCTACTCTGTTCTTTTTAAATAACCTGTATCCAGGTATGACTATGTCCCAGTCATGCAAATCATTGTACCATGTTTCTGTTATAGCTACTAAATCCAAGTTATCCCTAGTCATTATTGAAATGAGTTCAGGTAATTTATTTCCTAAGCTGCGAGCATTTGTGCTCATGGCACGAAGAATTTTTCTACTAGAATTTCTAGAATTGTTACTTGGACTAACAGTTTTGGCATGCTGTGGGGGGCAGGTGGATATATTATTGCTACCCCCCTTTATTAGTTTAAATGATTTCTAATAAAGTATTTGAACTCCTCTCCCAGATACTCTGTTCCTTTAGCATCCAAATGCAAGCCATCTCTCCTAAATAACCTAGTATCTTTCCAAACAGAGCTATAATGGCCAATAAAACCAAATCCTCGTTCCCTGCACCACTTATCTAACCAAGAATTAAATGTTGTTATCCGCTCCATCTTTCCTGCTTCCTGGTCATACACAGGTAAAATTGCAGAAAATGATAGAGTTGATGCCACAGTCTCTAAATGATTACCTAGGTCACAAAACTCTTTCTGAACAGCAGCAACATTATTACTAGCCAGATCATTTGTTCCTAAATGAACAATCACATCTAACTCACTACCCTTTCCTGCTGCCTTAACAATTCTCAAAATACGATTCTTATACCTGTGAGCAATAGCTCCTGGAAGACATCTAACCTCCCTTGTTTCTCCTTTACTTTCACCTAAATACACATTCCTCAAAATAGAGTAACCCACTAACAGTCTTTTTCTCAAAAACACATCTGCAGTTCTTTCCTGTGTTATGTTACCTGGAGAATCAGGTGCCAATAGATTTAAATGACCTGTTACAGCTTCAGAGGGCTCAGAAACAGCAATCTCCTCATCACAAGTGTATTCGGCAAGAGCAGCATAGGAGTTTTGCAATGGCAGAGGTTGTGGGCAATGCTTCTGGTCTACTGTTCTAATTCTTCCAGAGCCTCTCTTAAAGTCACTCGTAAAGTCTTGCAGTTAATTGCCTTCTCTAAAACAAACACAATACCACTTACTCTGTTATTAACAGATGCTGAAAAGGCGTTTGACAGGGTAAACTGGCAGTTCATTAAAGTGAATGTAAATTTTAATGCTAAAGTGCCCCGGTCTTAAAAATTTGATTAAAAACAGGGGCACTTTAATTCATCAAAATTTACATTTTTACCTTTTAATCTTGACAGCAGCTCAAGCTTCCTCCGGTCATCGCAAGCTATTTCTGATGTCAGAAATGATGGATAGGTCATCCTCCAATCATGGCTTCCCCCCAGGGGAATCAGTGTGTGATTTAATGCCGTGATTGGAGGTAGGCGGATTCCTCATTTTAGACCCAGGAGGAGGATTTGCGATGGGTGGAGAAAGCTGTAGCTGCTGTCAAGATTAAAAGGTAAGTTGTTTTTCACAACAGGAGTGAAATGTAAATTATGATTAATTAAAGTGCCCCTGTTTTTAATCAAATTTTTAAAAATGGGGCACTTTAGCTTCAAAATTTACATTCGCTTTAAGAACACAGAGAGAATAAAGTTTGGGGATAGGTTTGTAAAGACAATTTTAGCCTTATACTCAGTGCCCAATGCACAAATCAAGGTGCATAGTATCCTTTCGGGCACATTTACTATTTCTAACGGGACTAGACAAGGCTGCCCACTTTCACCCCTGTTATTTACAATTTCTATCGAAGCCTTAGCTAGCAACATCAGGGCAAATCAGTCAATTAAAGGGATACATTTGGGGACAAAAGAACACAAATTAACAATGTATGCAGATGATCTCGTGTTCACACTAACAGATGTAGAAACATCCATCCCAGCTAAATCAGAGCTTTTGGGTATCTCATTACCATCCTCCACAAAAACTTGGTTTAAAGACCATAGTCCCTTCATGCTAAACTCTAAATACCAGAATTACCTAGGAATTAACATTTCAGCCTCCATATCAGAAATTTTGAGGCCACCTATGCATCTCACCGGAAAGAGATTGCTAGGGATCTCTCTACCTGGAAACATAAAACAATTTCTTGGTGGGAAGAATCAATGTGATTAAAATGAATGTCCTCCCGAGGATACTGTATGGATTTAAGAATATACCAATTCCCCTCCCCCATGCATTCCTTCCCATGTTACAAAACCTGGTCGAAAGAGTACATCTGGAAAGGAATAAAATCGACAGTAGGCAGGAAAACACTATGGCCTCTAGTTATCAAGCCGTCAACCTCAAATACGCTGGAATTCCGCAGCGTATTTGTGGCGAGGCTGATTCGCCTAAGTTATCAAGCCCTACACAACAACAAAAGTAGAATTTAGTGACGTAAGCTTCGATCCGCAGGACTCAGTCCAACACAGATCGATTCTTACGTCACTCCAGATGTTCCGCACACAAGTTCGGCACAATCTGACTACTTTTGGGAGTTATCAAAAAACTAGCAGGTACGCTCGGCACTTTTCCGGCCCAGCGTACCTGGTTTTCAATCCGCCGCCCTGGAGGCGGCGGATCCCATAGGAATCAATGGGAGTCTGACCATAGCGAAAGTTCATGTTCGCTGCTGCCAGACATCCCATTGATTCCTATGGGAGCTGTCTACACCTAACACCCTAACATGTACCCCGAGTCTAAACACCCCTAATCTGTCCCCCCTACACCGCCGCAACTAAATAAATGTATTACCCCCCCACCGCCACTCTAATAAACTGATTAACCCCTAAACCGCCACCCCCGGACCCCGCCGCCACCTACATAATACCTATTTACCCCTATCCTGCCCCCCTATACCGCCGCCACCTATAATAAATTTATTAACCCCTATCCTGCCGATCCCATACCCCGCCGCAACTAAATAAATTGTTTAACCCCCTAAACCGCCGCTCCCGGACCCCGCCGCCACCTATATTAAACGTATTAATCCCTAATCTGCCCCCTATACTGTCGCCCCCTATAATACATTTATTAACCCCTATCCTGCCCCCCCTACACCGCTGCAACTAAATAAATGTAATACCCCCTAAACCGCCGCTCCCGGAGCCAACCGCCACTCTAATAAACTGATTAACCCCTAAACCGCCACCCCCGGACCCCGCCGCCACCTACATAATACCTATTAATCCCTATCCTGCCCCCCCTATACCGCCACCACCTATAATAAATTTATTTACCCCTATCCTGCTGATCCCATACCCCGCCACAACTAAATAAATTGTTTAACCCCTAAACCGCCACTCCCGGACCCCGCCGCCACCTATATTAAACATATTAATCCCTAATCTGCCCCCCTACACTGTCGCCACCTATAATAAATTTATTAACCCCTATCCTGCCCCCCCCTACACCGCCGCAACTTTAATAAAATTATTAACCCCTAAACCTAAGTCTAACCCTAACCCTAACACCCCCCTAACTTAAATATTAATTAAATACATCTAAATATTATAACTCTTATTAATTAAATTAATCATATTTCAAAATAAATACTTACCTTTAAAATAAACCCTTTTTTTGTACTTAAGTTAGTTTATTTAATTGTATTTAATTGTAGTTATTTGTAGGTAATTTATTTAATTAATTTAATGATAGTGTAGTGTTAGGTTTAATTGTAACTTAGGTTAGGATTTATTTTACAGGTAATTTTGTATTTCTTTTAGCTAGGTAGTTATTAAATAGTTAATAACTATTTAATAACTATTCTAACTAGCTAAAATAAATACAAAGTTACCTGTAAAATAAATATAAATCCTAAAATAGCTACAATGTAATTATTAATTACATTGTAGCTATCTTAGGGTATATTTTACAGGTAGGTATTTAGTTTTAAATAGGAATCATTTATTTAATGATAGTGTAGTGTTAGGTGTAATTGTAACTTAGGTTAGTTTTTATTTTACAGGTACATTTCTGTTTATTTTAACTAGGTAGCTATCAAATAGTTATTAACTATTTAATAGCTATTGTACCTAGTTAAAATAAATTGAAATTTTCCTGTAAAATAAAAATAAATCCTAAAATAGCTACAATATAATTATTATTTATATTGTAGCTATATTAGGGTTTATTTTAAAGGTAAGTATTTATTTTTAAATAGGATTAATTTAGTTAATAAGAGTTATAATATTTAGATGTATTTAATTAATATTTAAGTTAGGGGGGTGTTAGGGTTAGGGTTAGACTTAGGTTTAGGGGTTAATAATTTTATTATAGTTGTGGCGGTGTAGGGGGGGCAGGATAGGGGTTAAAGGGACAGTTCACCCAAAAACTTTCTCCCCTTTAAATTATTCCCAATGACCCTTTTTATCTGCTAGAGTGTATTAAATTGGTTGCAAGTAGCTCCTTTACTCATATTTCAGCATTTGAAATAGCTAATTTAGCTTGTGGTTTCCCAACCTATACGGAAAGTTTTGATACTGGCGTATATGCTATTGACAAGCCTAAGTAAACACAGCCAGCAGAAGAGATTAAACCCTCAGTGGGGGCATGATAGTTAAGTAATAAAATTATAATTTTCCATTGTTCTCTCTATGTATTAAGCTTTGGTGTTCCAGACAAATATAAGATAAGGAAGCAAGTCTGTGTACATGAAAGTGATAACATAATGAGATCTGATATTACCTGAAGCTCAACCCATTGTAATAGGCTGTGGTTTCAAAGCACAAAACCAGCTACTTCAGATACACAAATAAACCCGAAAATGCAATTTCTCAAATATTTTATACTCTGCAGTTGGTATAACAAGTAATTTAAAATACATTTATGGAAAAACAATTTTACAGTGTACTGTCCCTTTAATAAATTTATTATTGGTGGCGACGGTGTATGGGGGGCAGATTAGGGGTTAATACGTTTAATATAGGTGGCGGCGGGGTCCGGGAGCGGCGGTTTAGCGGTTAAACAATTTATTTAGTTGTGGCGGGGTCCGGGATCGGCAGGATAGGGGTTAATAAATGTATTATAGGTGGCGGCAGTATAGGGGGGCAGGATAGGGGTTAATAGGTATTATGTAGGTGGCGGCTGGGTCCGGGAGCGGCGGTTTAGGGGTTAATCAGTTTATTAGAGTGGCGGTGGGCTCTGGGAGCGGCGGTTTAGGGGTTAATACATTTATAAGAATTTCAGCAGGGTCTAGGAGCAGCGGTTTAGGGGTTAATAACTTTATTTAGTTGCGAGGGGCTCTGGGGGCGCCGGTATAGGGGGTAGAACAGTATAGTTAGTGTGGATGCTTAGTGACAGCTTGTCAATAAAGCTGTAAAAAAGCTGAAGAGCAGCGAGATCGGATGAGTGATAACTATCACAGTCTGCTGCTCATCTCCCAGTACTTGGTGCGCTGCTTTTTGACAGCTTTATTGATAACTTTGGCGAGATTATTCAGGTCTGCCGCAGCGATGGTAGGCGAGCTTAGGTGGGCGTATTGGGGCCGGCGATGGCAGGTAAGTAGACACGTTGATAACTAGAGGCCAATTATTCCTAGAGGAAAAGGCGGATTGTGACTCCCCAATTTTCACATCTGTAGAAATGCCATTCTACTCCAAAGAGTAGTGACATGGTGTCATTGCAGTGACCAAAAAGACTGGGTACAATTAGATGTTAGAGTCCTACAAACTAGTAACCTTGACGCCCTCCCATGCATCGATAAAAAACACAGACCTTCTAGCATCGCATGCATCCCATTGTTGGAGGAACTACTCTCTGAATGGGACAAAACTGTTCAAACAGACTTACATATCTCAACCATCCATTCTCCTCTGACCCCAATTTATGGAAATCCAGAATCCCCCTACAAGCCAAACCAAAACTTTTCCAGACTACATTTAAAATCAACCATATAGGCTGTTTCACCAAATACATGAGAATTGAAACACAAGAGGAACTCTCAGAGGAACACCCGGACTTGACCTTGCAGTGGTTTATTTACTTACAAATAGGTCACTACATCTCCACACACAGGCATAAATGGCATTTCCTTAGAGAGAGCCCACTACAAATTACTGAGTCAGTGGTACCTTACAACGTCTCAGCTCAAAACAATATATCCCAACACAATACATCCCTGGCAAATGTTGGAGAGGATGCAGGATGATGGGCTCCATGTAACATACTTGACTGCCCTTTGCTGGAAACTTACTGGGACCAGATGTGGGTGGAAATGTGAACAATCTTGGAAATGGACATACCAAAAATGCCAGACATTTTATTATTTCACTTCTCATTCAAAATCCAAAACCCCATTAAAAAAATATGCTGATGCTGATGGGCGCTAAAGGTCGGATTCCAATTTGTTGGAAGACGGCACAAATCCCCACAACTGCTAACTGGAAACAAAATGTACAGAGAATCCTACAGTTAGAAAAATATCATTATACCCGAATAGCTAAAACTGAAATTTACGAAATGCTGCTTCTAATGTGGAATGAGGGCTACCCAGACAACAGACAGGACTTTACAGACTAAAAAGTACGATCTAAAAAATGGATTGAAAGTATCAACAGGCCGATGTATGGTTAAACCTGTTGTACTATTCTTTCTTTTCTCTCCCCCTCCCCCTCCCCCCTTGACTTTGTCTCAATAAAAGACATCTCTTTATAGAAATACTACTAGTGTGTGTGTGTGTGAGCATATGGTATTCGGTATTAACCCCTTAACGACTGAGGACGTGCAGGGTACGTCCTCAGAAAAAAGGCAGTTAATGCCTGAGAACGTACCCTGCACGTCCTCAGTGTGGAAAGCAGCTGGAAGCGATCCTGCTCGCTTCCAGCTGCTTTCCGGTTATTGCAGTGATGCCTCGATATGGAGGCATCCTGCAATAACGTTTTTAAGTCATCCGGTGCAGAGAGAGCCACTCTGTGGCCCTCTCTGCACCGGAGATCGGTGGCTACCGGCGTTGGTGGGTGGGAGCCGGACCGGGAGGCGGGTGGCGGCCATCGATGGCCATGTGGATCTGAAGGGGGGCGGGATCGTGGGCGGGGGTGGCTGGGGGCGAGCACGAGCGCGCGCGCGCGCGTGCACGGGAGGGTGGGGGCGGGCGCGTGCACGGGGAGGGAGCGGGTGGGAACCGCTACACTGCAGAAAATGGGGAAATAAAAAATATAATAAAAATAAAATCTAAACAATCAGCAAGGTGGTGGGGGTTTGTTTGTGGGGGGTGGGGGGTTGGGGGAAGCTACACTACAGAAAAAAACAAAAAAAAACCCCAAAAAAGCACTTTTTATTGTAAACTGGGTACTGGCAGACAGCTGCCAGTACCCAAGATGGCCCCCAATAAGGCAGAGGGGAGGGTTAGAGAGCGGTTTTGGGGGGGATCAGGGAGGTTGGGGGCTAAGGGGGGGATCCTACACAGTAGCATATGTAAATATGCTAAAAAAAATTTCATTTTTTTTTAAAAACCCTTTTATTTTAGTACTGGCAGACTTTCTGCCAGTACTTAAGATGGCGGGGACAATTGTGGGGTGGGGGAGGGAAGGGAGCTGTTTGGGAGGGATCAGGGGGTGGGATGTGTCAGATGGGAGGCTGATCTCTACACTAAAGCTAAAATTAACCCTGCAAGCTCACTACAAACTCCCTAATTAACCCTTTCACTGCTAGCCATAATACACGTGTGAGGCGCAACAGGATTTAGCGGCCTTCTAATTACCAGAAAGCAACGCCAAAGTCATATATGTCTGCTATTTCTGAACAAAGGGGATCCCAGACAAGCATTTACAACCATTTGTGCCATAATTGCACAAGCTGTTTGTAAATGATTTCAGTAAGAAACCTAAAATTGTGAAAAATTTTACGTTTTTTTTAATTTGATCGCATTTGGCGGTGAAATGGTGGCATGAAATATACCAAAATGTGCCTAGATCAATACTTGGGGTTGTCTACTACACTACACTAAAGCTAAAATTAACCCTACAAGCTCCCTAAAAGCTCCCTAATTAACCCCTTAACTGCTGGGCATGTTACACTTGTGGTGCGCAGTGGCATTTAGCGGCCTTCTAATTACCAAAAAGCAACGCCAAAGCCATATATGTGTGCTATTTCTGAACAAAGGGGATCCCAGAGAAGAATTTACAACCATTTATGCCATAATTGCACAAGCTGTTTGTAAATGATTTCAGTGAGAAACCTAAAGTTTGTGAAAAAATTTGTGAAAAAGTGAACAATTTTTTGTATTTGATCGCATTTGGCGGTGAAATGGTGGTATGAAATATACCAAAATTGGCCTAGATCAATACTTTGGGATGTCTACTAAAAAAAAATATATACATGTCAAGGGATATTCAGGGATTCCTGAAAGATATCAGTGTTCTAATGTAATTTTGGAAAAAAATGGTTTGGAAATAGCAAAGTGCTACTTGTATTTATGGCCCTATAACTTGCAAAAAAAGCAAAGAACATGTAAACATTGGGTATTTCTAAACTCAGGACAAAATTTAGAAACTATTTAGCATGGGTGTTTTTTGGTGGTTTTAGATATGTAACAGATTTTGGGGGTCAAAGTTAGAAAAAGTGTGTTTTTTTCCATTTTTTCCTCATATTTTATAATTTTTTTTATAGTAAATTATAAGATATGATGAAAATAATGGTATCTTTAGAAAGTCCATTTAATGGCGAGAAAAACGGTATATAATATGTGTGGGTACAGTAAATGAGTAAGAAGAAAATTACAGCTAAACACAAACACCGCAAAAATGTAAAAATAGCCTTGGTCCCAAACGGACAGAAAATGGAAAAGTGCTCTGGTCACTAAGGGGTTAAGCAACCTTTGCTAATTGCCTATAACAAGTTATTGTAAATCAATGTTATTTATTGTTTGTAATTCATGAGAATTTGTTTTCATAACTTCATTTGAGTTATTACTAACTCCTGCCCTATTATTATTATACTTAAGATGACAGTATAATGCTATAATGGCATTGCCTATTTTATAATATATATATATATATATATATATATATATATATATATATATATATATATATATATATATATATATATATATATATATATATATATATATATATATCTTCACAAGGAAAAGGAAAACTTTAAAATATAGAGCTATAATTTGCAGAACGATACTAGTACTGAGCATCAGTATTGGACTAAAACTGTTCAAACACCATATATTGGGACTTACCCTGCACTTAGGACTCAAACTTACTCAGTTATCGATCTTAAGTTTGTTTTACATTATTTATTTTATTTATGTATGGGTAAACATTGTAAACCCAAAATCGCATTTGAGATGTATGTTACTTAACTCTTCAATAAAACACTTTGGGGAAAAAAACTAATACAGGAGAATGGGCCCTGCTCGAAAAACTTACAATGTACAGGTTGAGGGTTTAGAGACATTTAGGGAAGCTTGTCAAGTGGATTACAGCTGCAGCAATGAATCAGGTAGTTCAAGATTTGTTTTGGGTAGGATGAAAAGCAGAGAAGAGATATCAAGCCTCTATAAATAGGTGGGTTTTCAAAGAGTGTATGAAGATATACAAGGTTGAAGGAAATCTAATTTAGCAGGGTAGAGAGCAGCATGTGCAAAAACTTGGAGGCATGAGAGGAATGTAGAGATAATAGGAGTGGAAATACATAGGTTGATCTAAGAAGATGGCTTGGGGCATATTTGAAATTGAGGCAGGAAATATTGTTGGGAGCGAGATTGTTAAGTACTTTAAAGGTTAGGGTTAATACTTTGAATTGAATTTTAGAGTGTATGGGGAGCCAATGTATGAACTGGCAGAGCGGAGCAGCTAATGAAGATCAGTGGATGAGTCTAGCTTAAGCATTCATGATAGATTAAGCATTCATGTGGGGCATTGCCCCAAATAAATCAGCTCTTTTACCTGTAATAAAAAAATATGAACAACCCCCCAACAGTAAAACCCACCACCCACACAACCAAACCCCCAAGAAAAAACCTACCTAAAAAACCTAAGCTCCCCATTGCCCTGAAAAGGGAATTTGTATGGGCATTGCCCTTAAAAGGGCATTTAGCTCTTTTTCCGCCCAAAGTTCTAACCTAAAATTAAAACCCATCCAATAAACCCTTAGAAAAACCTAACACTAACCTCCGAAGATCCACTTACAGTTTTCGAAGACCCGACATCCATCCTCATCCAAGCGGCAGAAGTCCTCAGCGAAGCCGGCAGAAGTCTTCATCCAACCGGGTAGAAGTCTTCTTCCAGACGGCATCTTCTATCTTCATCCAATCAGCCAATAGGATTGAGCTTGCATTCTATTGGCTGATTGGAATAGCCAATAGAATGCAAGCTCAAACTATTGGCTGATTGGATAAGCCAATAGGATGAAAGCTCAATCCTATTGGCTGATTGCAACAGCCAATAGGATTTTTTCCACCTTAATTCCTATTGGCTGATAGAATTCTATCAGCCAATCGGAATGTAAGAGACAACATCTTGAATGACGTCATTTAAAGTTTGTATTTTTTTACAGGTAAAAGAGCAGATTTATTTGGGGAATGCCCCGCAATAGGACCTTTTAAGGACCATTGGTAGTTTATTGTAGGCTAGAGTTTTTTTTTATTTGTGGGGGGGGGGGGGGGCTTTTTATTTTGATAGGGCTATTAGATTAGGTTAATTCATTTAAATATTTGATCATTTATTTTTTTATTTTGTGTAACTTAGTGTTTTTTATTTTGTTTAACTTTGTTGTTATTTTTATGTAACTTAGTAATTCTTTATTGTAGATTTAAATCATTTGAGTAGGTTTGTAAATATGTAATATACGGCTAGATTATGATTATGAGATTATGAGTTTTGCGTTAAGTAAGTAAGTGAGTAAAAAAGCAGCGTTATGGGTTATAACATTGCTTTTTCACTACCGCTGCTATTACGAGTCTTGTAGGTACAGCTGTACCGCACACTTTTTTGGCCATAACGCAAATTAACTTACGCAATTTGCGTAAAGTCTTTTTTTCAATTGGACTTCATAGCACTGGTATTACAAGCTTTTTCTAGGAGGCCAAAAAGTGAGCGGTAAAGCCTATCCCGCAATATTGGTAACGCATTCTAAAGTCAGTAGTTATGAGTTTTACTCTACAAAGCTGTATCATAAAACTCATAACTTAACTGCTAAAAAGTACACTAACACCCATAAACTACCTATTAACCCCTAAACCGAGGCCCATTGCAAACAATAAAATAAAATTATTAACCCATAATCTGCCGTTCCCGACATTGCCGCCACTATAATAAACATATTAACCCCTAAACCGCCGCACTCCCACCTTGCAAACACTAGTTAAATATTATTAACCCCTAATCTGCTGTCCCTAACATTGCTTCA
This sequence comes from Bombina bombina, assembly GCF_027579735.1. Lineage (NCBI taxonomy): Eukaryota > Metazoa > Chordata > Amphibia > Anura > Bombinatoridae > Bombina > Bombina bombina. The sequence continues at coordinate 874,023,475 of NC_069501.1, read as the reverse complement.
ACCTACATTACAGTTATTAACCCCTAATTTGCTGCCCCCAACATTGCTGCCACTATACTAAACTTATTAACCCCTAAACCTAAGTCTAACCCTAACCCTAACTTAAATATAATTCAAATAAATCTAAATAAAAATTCCTATCAATACCTAAATTATTCCGATTTAAAACTAAATACTTACCTGTAAAATAAACCCCAAGATAGCTACAATATAACTAATAGTTACATTGTAGCTAGCTTAGGGTTTATTTTTATTTTACAGGCAAGTTTTTATTTATTTTAACTAGGTAGAATAGTTACTAAATAGTTATTAACTATTTACTAACTACCTAGCTAAACTAAATACAAATTTACCTGTAAAATAAAACCTAACCTGAGTTACACAAACACCTAACACTACAATTAAATACATTACCTAAATTAAATACAATTACCTAAATTACAAAAACAAAGAAACACTAAATTACACAAAATAAAAAACAAATTATTTAAACTAATTACACCTAATCTAATAGCCCTATCAAAATAAAAAAGCTTCCCAAAATAAAAAAAACCCTAGCCTAAACTAAACTACCAATAGCGCTTAAAAGGGCCTTTTGCCATGTATTGCCCCAAAGAAATCAGCTCTTTTACCTGTAAAAAAAATACAAACAACCCCCCCAACAGTAAAACCCACCACCCACACAAACAACCCCCCAAATAAAATCCTAACTAAAAAACCTAGGCTCCCCATTGCCCTGAAAAGGGCATTTGGATGGACATTGTCCTTAAAAGGGCATTTAGCTCTATTGCTGCTCAAACCCTAATCTAAAACTAAAACCCACCCAATAAACCCTTAAAAAAACTAACACTAACCCCTGAAGATCCACTTACAGTTTTGAAGACCGGACATCAATCCTAAACGAAGCCGGGAGAAGTCCTCAGCGAAGCGGCAAAAAGTCCTCAACGAAGCCGGGAGAAGTCTTCATCCAAGCTGGCAGAAGTGGTCCTCCAGACGAGCAGAAGTCTTCATCCAGACGGCATCTTCTTTCTTCATCCATCCAGCGAGGAGTGGGTCCATCTTCAAGACATCCGGTGTGGAGAATCCTCTTCTTCCGATGACTAAAGATGAATGAAGGTTCCTTTAAATGACTTCATCCAAGATGGTGTCCCTTTAATTCCGATTGGACACTCAATTCTATTGACTGAGTGCATCAGCCAATAGGATTTTTTCACCTTTAATTCTGATTGGCTGATAGAATTCTATCAGCCAATCAGAATTAAAGGTACACCATCTTGGATGACGTCATTTAAAGAAACCTGAATTTGTCTTTAGTCGTCGGAAGAAGAGGATGCTCTGTGCCAGATATCTTGAAGATGGACCCGCTCCTCGCCGGATGGATGAAGATAGAAGATGCCGTCTGGATGAAGACTTTTGCCCGTCTGAAGGACCACTTCTGCCGGCTTGGATAAATACTTCTCTTGGCTTTGTTGAGATATTCTTGCCGTTTCGCTGAGGACTTCTCCCGGCTTCGTTTAGGATGGATGTCCGGTCTTCAAAACTGTAAGTGGATCTTCAGGGGTTAGTGTTAGGCTTTTTTAAGGGTTTATTGGGTGGGTTTTAGTTTTAGATTAGGGTTTGGCTAAATGCCCTTTTAAGGGCAATGCCCATGCAAATGCCCTTTTCAGGGCAATGGGGAGCTTAGGTTTTTTTAGTTAGGATTTTATTTGGGGGGTTGGTTGTGTGGGTGGTGGGTTTTACTGTTAGGGGGGTTGTTTGTATTTTTTTTTTTTTACAGGTAAAAGATCTGATTTCTTTGGGGCAATACATTGCAAAAGGCCCTTTTAAGGGCTATTGGTAGTTTAGTTTAGGCTAGTGTTTTTTTTATTATTTGGGGGAGCTTTTTTATTTTGATAGGGCTATCAGATTAGGTGCAATTAGTTTAAATATCTGATCATTAGTTTTTTATTTTGTGTAATTTAGTGTTTTTGTTTTGTAATTTAGGTAATTGTATGTAAGGTGTTAGTGTAACTCAGGTTAGGTTTTATTTTACAGGTAAATTTGCATTTATTTGAACTAGGTAGTTAGTAAATAGTTAATAACTATTTAGTAACTATTCTACCTAGTTAAAATAAATACAAACTTGCCTGTAAAATAAACCCTAAGATATATACAATGTAAAATTTAGTTATATTGTAGCTAGCTTAGGGTTTATTTTACAGGTAAGAATTTAGTTTTAAATAGGAATAATTTAGTTAATGATAGGAATTTTTAGTTAGATTTATTTGAATTATATTTAAGTTAGGGGGTGTTAGGGTTAGGGTTAGACAGGTTTAGGGGTTAATAAATGTAGTATAGTGGCGGCGACGTTTGGGGCGGCAGATTAGGGGTTAATAAATGTAGGTAGGTGGTGGTGATGTTAGGGGCGGCAGATTAGGGGTTAATAATATTTAACTAGTGTTTGCGAGGTGGGAGTGCAGCGGTTTATGGATTAATATGTTTATTATAGTGGCGGCGACATTGGGGGCAGCAGATTAGGGGTTAATAAGTATAATGTAGGTGTTGGCGATGTTGGGGGCAGCATATTAGGGGTTAATAAATATAATGTAGGTGGCGGCGATGTTGGGGGCAGCAGATTAGGGGTTAATAAGTATAATGTAGGTGTCGGCAATGTTGGGGGCGGCAGATTAGGGGTTAATAAGTGTAAGATTAGGGGTGTTTAGACTTGGGGTTCATGTTTAGGGTGTTAGGTGTAAACTTAAATTTAGTTTCCCTATAGGAATCAATGGGGCTGCGTTACAGAGTTTTACGTTGCTTTATTGCAGGTGTTAGGCTTTTTTCAGCTGGCTCTCCCCATTGATGTCTACGGGGAAATCATGCACGAGCACATAAAACCAGCTCACCGCTGACTTAAGCAGCACTGGTATTGGAGTGCGGTATGGAGCACATTTTTTTTCTACGCTTACTTCTTGCCTAATAACACCGGGTTTATGAAAACCTGTAATACCAGCGCTGTAGGTAAGTGAGCGGTGACAATAACGTGCAAGTTAGCACCGCACCCCTCATAACGCAAAACTCGTAATCTAGCCGTTAATTTATAGTTTAATGTAATTTTAGTATAATAGTTAGGGTAGGTTAATTAATAGTTTAATATAGTTCAATGTAATTGTAGTATAAAAGTTAGGGTAGGTTCATTAATAGTTTAATATAGTTTATTTTAATTCTAAAGGTAAGTTTAAATTTATTATAAGATGGGGATGAGTTAATATTTAATGTAAAGTTAGCGGTTGTTAGGTTTAGGGGTTAATAGCTTAATTTAGTTTATGGCGATGTGGGGGGCTGGCGGTTTAGGGGTTAATAGGTTTAGTAAGTTGTAGTGATGTGGGAGGCCAGGGGTTTAGGTGTTAATACATTTATTTATTTGCCATGGGCTCCGGGAGCGGAAGTATAGGGGTTAATATATTTATTTATTTGTGGTGGTATGGGGTTAATACATTTATTTAGTTGCGGTGGGCTCCGGGAGCGGCGGGATAGTGGTTAATACTTTAACCTAGACATATTATATATTTTAAATTTGCATTTTTGTATTGTTTGTACTAATTTTTAAGACTTACATTTTAATAATTGTTAAAGAATATAAGTATCTTTCTAATTTTTTCACATATTCTCAGTATATTTGTTGCAAAATATTTTTACCTTATAATCTCATTTTAAAAACACATAATCACAACTATTGCTATTATTAGACATGTGCAGCCGTGAAAAATTTGGTTTGGTTCGGATCGATTTGGACCTATTCGAATTTTGGTTCAGATCGATTCGAATTCGGAAGAAATCGAATTAATTTGTTTCGGACTCATTCGGATTCTTTCGGATTCGTGTGAAATTCGGTTCGGTTCGATTCAGTTCGAATCGATTCGGATTTTCGGAATTTCGGCACTGTTAAGTGGGATGTGCTGTGTATTACACTAGTATACTGTACAATACTAGTGTAATACATGGCCATCCGAATCCATCTGAATCCATCCGACTAAATTCAAATCGATTCCGATTTTTTTGGTAGATTCGGCACTGCCGCAATTCGGAAATTCAAATCGATCCGAATTCTGAATTTGGCAAAATTTGTCCGAATTTTGATTCGTACCGAACCAAATCGCACATGTCTAGCTATTATCACAACATCAATATGACCATGACAATGATGACATAACAATACAGTAATGTAGAGAGCACTCACTCTCTATTAACACCTTTCAATGTTTTGCCTAAATCTCAGTAAGATTAAAACAATCTTTTTATTTTACCTTTACTACATATTCTGCATTGTTTCGCTCCTATATTTAATCACTTTATTTATTCAGAATATGTTCAAATAATTACAAACTTAAATAATGTTAGATGTATCAATGTGTATAAGTTTACATAATTGATAAATATTAGTAGTAGAGATTTCAAATTCAATCTTTATACTAGGCAGGATAGTCGTCTATTGAGCTCATATTTAAATTAATGATGAAGTGATAGATTAGTGAGACCCTACAATGGAAAGTCCTCTTCTTTAATAATAGAGTAACTGGTTAGTCCATCTTCTAGTAAGCCCTGCTGGTGAGTCACTGTAACTCTTATAAAAGGTTTAGCCCAATGTCTACATGAGTAGCTGTTTAAAATTATTTTCCAAAATGCCTCTATTTGAAAGAAGAAATATTTACATTTGAAAATACTATTAAAGTCTAAATATATATTAACATATGATGATACATGTTTCCAATGACTCTGGATTCTTGGATATGTCCACTATATATATGATATAACTTTTTTACATCATTCTGCAAGCTCCCCCTCAAGCATCTATAATTTGTTATCCCAGGGTCTGTGATGATGTCATGGGTGATTTCAACAGTTCTACCTGGCATAGCTGAAAAGACATTCCTATTCCTTTCTACAATTTCTTTACCTTCCTCTATTTGTTAAGGTGTGAGCTCTGGGGAAATTGCTACTGAAGTTTCTAAGTGCATGAAGTCAACTCTTGTGTTTTTCATTACAGCTATACAATACTCTCAATCTCTCCATGATTTAAGATGATTTACATGGAAGATGTCTAACTTTGTAATTTACAGTTCTTAGGCCTAGATTTGGAGTTTGGCGGTAGCCGTGAAAACCAGCGTTAGGGGCTCCTAACGCTGGTTTTAGGCTACCGCCGGTATTTGAAGTCATTAAAAAAAGGGTCTAACGCTCACTTTTCAGCCGCGACTTTTCCATACCGCAGATCCCCTTACGTCAATTGCGTATCCTATCTTTTCAATGGGATCTTTCTAACTCCGGTATTTAGAGTCGTGTCCGAAGTGAGCGTTAGAAATCTAACGACAAAACTCCAGCCGCAGAAAAAAGTCAGTAGTTAAGAGCTTTCTGGGCTAATGCCGGTTCATAAAGCTCTTAACTACTGTGCCCTAAAGTGCGCTAACACCCATAAACTACCTATGTACCCCTAAACCGAGGTCCCCCCACATCGCCGCCACTCAATTAAATTTTTTTAACCCCTAATCTGCCGACCGCCACCTACGTTATACTTATGTACCCCTAATCTGCTGCCCCTAACACCGCCGACCCCTATATTATATTTATTAACCCCTAACCTGTCACCCACAACGTCGCAGCCAGCTACCTACAATAATTAACCCCTAATCTGCCGACCGCAAAGAGCCGCCACCTACATTATAGCTATGTACCCCTAATCTGCTGCCCCTAACACCGCCGACCCCTATATTATATTTATTAACCCCTAATCTGCCCCCCACAACGTCGCCGTTACCTACCTACACTTATTAACCCCTAATCTGCCGACTGCAAAGCGTCGCCACCTATGTTATCCTTATGTACCCCTAATCTGCTGCCCCTAACACCGCCGACCCCTATATTATATTTATTAACCCCTAACATGCCCCCCACAACGTCGCAACCAGCTACCTACAATAATTAACCCCTAATCTGCCGACTGGAGCTCACCGCTATTCAAATACATTTTTTAACCCCTAAAGCTAATTCTAACCCTAACCCTTACACCCCCCTAAATTAAATATAATTTTATCCTAACAAAATAAATTAACTCTTATTAAATAACTTATTCCTATTTAAAGCTAAATACTTACCTGTAAAATAAATCCTAATATAGCTACAATATAAATTATAATTACATTGTAGCTATTTTAGGATTAATATTTATTTTACAGGCAACTTTGTAATTATTTTAACCAGGTACAATAGCTATTAAATAGTTAAGAACTATTTAATAGTTACCTAGTTAAAATAAGTACAAAATTACCTGTAAAATAAATCCTAACCTAAGTTACAATTAAACCTAACACTATACTATCATTAAATTAATTAAATAAAATACCTACAATTACCTACAATTAAACCTAACACTACAAAATCAATACATTAATTAAATACAATACCTACAAATAACTACAATGAAATAAACTAACTAAAGTACAAAAAATAAAAAAGAACTATTTAATAGCTATTGTACCTGGTTAAAATAAATACAAAGTTACCTGTAAAATAAATATTAATCCTAAAATAGCTATAATATAATTATAATTTATATTGTAGCTATATTAGGATTTATTTTACAGGTAAGTATTTAGCTTTAAATAGGAATAAGTTATTTAATAAGAGTTAATTAATTTCGTTAGATTTAAATTATATTTAAGTTAGGGGGGTGTTAGTGTTAGGGTTAGACTTAGCTTTAGGGGTTAATACATTTATTAGAATAGCGGTGAGCTCCAGTCAGCAGATTAGGGGTTAATGTTTGAAGTTAGGTGTCGGCGATGTTAGGGAGGGCAGATTAGGGGTTAATACTATTTATTATAGGTTTAGTGAGGCGGATTAGGGGTTAATAACTTTATTATAATAGCGGTGCGGTGCGGTCGGCAGATTAGGGGTTAATAAGTGTAGGCAGGTGGAGGCGACGTTGTGGGGGGCAGATTAGGGGTTAATAAATATAATATAGGGGTCGGCGATGTTAGGGCAGCAGATTAGGGGTACATAGGGATAATGTAAGTAGCGGCAGATTTGGGGTTAATAATAATATGCAGGGGTCAGCGATAGCGGGGGCGGCAGATTAGGGGTTAATAAGTGTAAGGTTAGGGGTGTTTAGACTCGGGGTACATGTTAGAGTGTTAGGTGCAGACGTAGGAAGTGTTTCCCCATAGCAAACAATGGGGCTGCGTTAGGAGCTGAACGTGGCTTTTTTGCAGGTGTTAGTTTTTTTTTCAGCTCAAACAGCCCCATTGTTTCCTATGGGGGAATCGTGCACGAGCACGTTTTTGAGGCTGGCCGCGTCCGTAAGCAACTCTGGTATCGAGAGTTGCAGTTGCGTTAAATATGCTCTACGCTCCTTTTTTGGAGCCTAACGCAGACATTCTGTGGACTCTCAATACCAGAGTTATTTTAAAGGTGCGGCCAGAAAAGAGTCAGCGTTAGGTACGCGGGTCGTTACCGACAAAACTCTAAATCTAGCCGTTAATTTTTCTATAATTTCATAGTGACCCTACCAACGAACCAGAAGCTTACTCTCAGCTGTTGGGACAAAAAAACAATACTTGTTCACCTGCTTGAAACTGTATCTGTGTAGCACTCTGATCATAGTTACTCATAGTTTTTGAGTACCCTGAGCTTTCTCCATATGCTGGACAAGGGAACAACATGAGCCATGTGTTCCTGTATCTGCTCAATGTGCTGTTACACATTAGGGGGTAGTTATCAACGTGTCTACTTTTCCTGCCTTCGCCGGCCCAATACGCCCGCCTAAGCTCGCCTCACATCGCCGCCGCAGACCTGCAAAAATTTGCCTAAGTTATCAAAAAAGCTGTCAAAAAGCCGCGCACCAAGTACGGGGCGATGAGCAGCGGACTGTGAGAGTTATCACTCATCCGATCTTGCTGCTCTTCGGCTTTTTTACAGCTTTCTTGCTAGCCTGTCACTAAGCACCCACACTAACTACACTGTTCTACCCCCTATACCGGCGCCCCCGGAGCCTCCCACAACTAAATAAAGTTAGTAACCCCTAAACCGCCACTCCAAGACCCCGCCGCAAATCTTATAAATGTACTAACTCCTAAACCGCCGCTCCTAGACCCCGCCGCAACTCTTATAAATGTATTAACCCCTAAACTGCCACTGCCGGACACCGCTGCCACCTACATTATACCTAGTAACCCCTATCCTGCCCCCCCTATACCGTCACCCTCTATAATAAAGTTATTAACCCCTATCCTGCTGATCCCGCACCTCGCCGCAACTAAATAAATAGTTTAACCACTAAACCGCCGCTCCCTGACCTCGCCGCAACCTATATTAAATTTATTAACCCCTATCCTGCCCCCCCTACACCGTCGCCACCTATAATAAATTTATTAACCCCTATCCTGCCCCCCACTACACCGCCGCCACTGTAATAAAATTATTAACCCCTAAACCTAACACTAACCCTAACACCCCCTAACGTAAATATTAATTAAATAAATCTAAATAATATTTCTATTATGAACTAAATAATCCTATTTAAAACTAAATACTTACCTTTAAAATATAAATAATAATTATATTGTAGCTATCTTAGGATTTATTTTTATTTTACAGACATCTTTCAATTTATTTTAACTAGGTGCAATAGCTATTAAATAGTTATTAACTTTTTAATAGCTTACCTAGCTAAAATAAAGAGAAATTTACCTGTAAAATAAAAACTAACCTAAGTTACAATTACACCTAACACTACACTATACTTTAATAAATTATTCCTATTTAAAACTAAATACTTACCTGTAAAATAAACCCTAACGGCTAGATTTAGAGTTCGGCGGTAGATGGGCTGTTAACGCCACGCGTGTTTTATGTCTAACGCACGGCATTGTTTGACTCCGGTATTTAGAGTTAATATAAGACCATCTAACGATGCTCCTAACGCGTGTATGTCACACGCGTAATCCTGCCCGCGTTAGACAGTCTCCCATAGAGATCAATGGGAAAGGCAAAAAATAGCTTTTTTCACCTAACACTCGATCTCGCGAGAAATACGCACAGCTCGGTCATATGACGCATACCACATCATGCACAACAATAACACGCCGCAAATGTAACAACATCAATCAATCAACAAAGCACACAAGCATCCATAGTTGCCAACAGTCCCTGATTTCCAGGGACAGTCCCTGGATTTTGTTGTATGTCCCTGGATTTTTTTTGTCCCTGGAAATGTCCCTGAAAATCTCTTTTGCACAACATTTGTTGTTTGCATATATATATATATATATATATATATATATATATATATATATATATATATATATATATATATATATATATATATATATATATATATACACACACACATACACATATACAATTAGATAGATGATAAATAGATGTAGTATATTATTTAAATATAATTCATTCCTAATGGAATATTGTTATTATTATTGAATGGGTTCACATATTATTTGTCTTTCTAATTTTGATGCTGTGTTGTAAAAATAACCATATGCCCAGAATGTGTTCCAGAGAATGGGTAGGTGTAAGAGCTTGGTGCTGTAATCTGTATAATAAACTATGGATAAGTATAAATTATACTATTACTTTCAAATGGGTGTGTTTTGATTGCAGAACTGAGTGGGCGGAGCAGTTGAACAGTAGGTTGCCAATACTCCAGTAACCCGCTTGCTTGCTCTGCTGCAAAGTGTCCCTGGAATTTTTTTTTAAAAGTTGGCAACTATGAAGCATCACACATTCACAAGCGGGGGAAGTTTTAATACTATTTATACGGGGAATACGCATATACTTTAAGATGCGGAAAATCGCACAATAACAACAAGGATTAAAAAATATATACATACACTAAAAAAAAAATCGCATTCAATATCATTATATATTATGAAAAACATACATATACAACACTTCACGAAGAACACACCATCGCAAATTCACATTTAAAAAGAATACTATTGGACAATGTTAGAGAAAACGACCACTATGACATCATCGCATTCTACACATTCCACAAATACCAACTCAAAATGAGCATGCGCAAATTAACACACCTAATACACATTGCAATAATATTAATTGCTAATAAAGCACACCTGAACACTAATTACAATGGAAATTGGGACATCATTAAACATTTACACAGGGTATATAAGCACCACACAAGCAGGGCTTCTTTGACTGTGTTGCTGGTGGGTCTTTGGAGATTTAAGAATAGAGATTTTGCGATTTTTTGAGAGTGAGTTAGTGTTAGTGTGAGAGAGTCAGTTGGTAGTGTTAGCGTGAGAGAGTCAGTTGGTAGTGTTAGCGTGAGATAGTCAGTTGGTAGTGTTAGCGTGAGAGAGTGAGTGAGTTAGTGGGAGTTAGCGGGAGTGGGAGAGAGTCTGTTAGTGGGAGCGTGAGTGAGTTAGTGGGAGTTATTAGTGATAGTTGTTAGTGTGAGCGTCAGTTAGTGGTAGTTAGTGAGCGTTAGTGGGAGTGTTTGTTATTGAGAATTAGAAGTAGTGTTAGTTAGCGAGCGAGTGATTTATCTGTACACTTAACACATTTACACGCAAACACATTCAATACATACATACACTTATCAATAACACTACATACACTCCATACCCCCTACCCCCTCATACTACACTCCATACCCCATTCCTTGTAGTCCCATTCCCTTTCATCCCATTTACTCTTATCCCATACCCCATACCCATCCCATACCCATCCCCTAGTTACATTTAGTTTACATATCCTCCTTTTAGTCTTATTCTTTTCGTTTATTTAAATACTCCTTACCCTCTTTGTTTTTTTTTACATCCCTCACACTTTAAGCACCTTTTTTGTCTTTTTAGTTCTTTATTTTGACCCCCTTTCATTTCATCACACTCACTTTTTTTTGATTATTTGGGGTTTAGTTTAGGGAGGAGATGGAGGCCAGGCAGGGGACAGGTAGAGGGAGGGGGAGAGGAACAGGGCAGGAAGGGGGGCAGGAAGGGGGGCAGGAAGCGGGGGTGGAAGCGGTGGGTGGACCCAGCCACTTGGTTCAAGATGACCAAGTGGCTGGGCCCAGTGGCGGTCAGAGTAGGGCTTCACAGTCCGGGAAACAGAGGGCATCGTCACAGGGGAAGGCCAAGGCGACTAGGGAGGCGAGGTTTACGATGGAGGAGAAGGAGGCCCTCGTAGAGGCCTATATGGCCAGGTATAGGATGCTGCAGCACCAGAAGACTACCCCGACTGACAGGAGGAGGCTCTGGAACGAGATTCGGAATGCAGTCAATGCAGTGGGTTGCCGGAACCGGGATATGGATTCCATCAAACATCGGTACCGGGACTGTAAACTTGAACTTAAAAAAAAGTTAAGCCTGGAGGCCCGACATGCCGCAGGGACCGGTGGCGGCCCTGCCCTTGAAATGGAGTACTGCAGATGGGAGGAAATGTTGCGGCCCAGCATCTCCGAGGTGGAAGTAGTCGGTATCGGAGGAATCGATACCGGGAACCTGCCACTCTCATCTGACGGTAAGCTCATTGAACAATAATTTCACATACGAATGTATTTCAATGGACACTATACGCAAACATTTACTTTCATGATTGAGGTAGCGAATACAATTTTACAAAACATTCAAATGTACTTATATTACATAATTTGATTCATTCTTGAGATATATTTTAATGAAGAAATAGCCATGCACACGGTGAAACAATCACAGGAGGCAGCTATATTCAGCTAACAATCAGAATCTTATAAACATATTTAGATATGCTTTTCAGCAAAGAATATCCAGAGAATGAAGCTAATTAGATAACAAAAGTACATTCGAAAGTTGATACTAAATGTATGCTTATAAATCATGAAAGATAAAACATTGGGTTTCATGTGTTAAGGATCCGATTAATGCTATTACGCTGTTTACACGCATTCTATTACTTAGCGGTTACATCAGTATCTAGGCTATAGGTTAGGTGTGCATTTAAACAGACTGAAAACAAACGCAAAAACATTCACATTGACCAGATATCACAAACACTGTTTAGAAAAAGCGGAAATCGTATTGATTGTTTGTTAGATTTCAAAGTGGATTAATGATTCTGCATTTGTAATTGTATCGTAAGCTAAGTCATTTAAACCTTTATTTGCAAATATGCTAATATATACATTTCTTTTTTTATTTTTTTTTTAATATACAGAGTCTGGGGACGAGGCAGCACAGCCTCCTGCATCTCCCCGGGATGAGAGTGGTGGTGAGGAATTCCCACTTCGGAGGGAAGAGGCCCCCCGTGACGAACAGCGCACGGGAGATGATCAAGAGGCCCCGGAAGCACAGGAGGATGCCGCTGAAGCCGCGGAACCCGAGGTCCCTCAAAGACCCGCACTCCGCCGTGCACGGGCACCCCGCCGTGCACGGGTTCAACAGGCACAACAAGAAGAAATAGCGGAGGTGCGGGTTCTACTGGAGTACATAGACCAGATGCGTACCTCCCGGATAGAAAACATAGAAGGACGACGCAGAATACTTGATGGGCAGAATCAAATAATTCAAGGCCAAAACGAAATAATCAGTATACTGAATACAATACAAGAAGGACAAACAAGAATGTTCAATCTTCATCAGGAAATGTTCACATTATTCCGGGAGGCGCATGCTGGTCTACCTCCTGTTGCTGGGCCTCTTGTTGCTGGGCCTCTTGCTGCTGGGCCATCTCCTCCTGCCGGCCCATCTCATCCTCCTCCTCAGCCATCTACTCCTCCTCCTCCTCAGCCATCTTCTCCTCCTCCTCCTCAGCCATCTTCTCCTCCTCCTCCTCAGCCATCTACTCCTCACCTTGGTCGTCCCAGTACTCTTCCTTCCACTCCTCCCACAACAGCTCCAAGGAGGACTCTTCGGAGTCGGCAGTTGCCTCTCCCAGAGCCTCAGCCCCGTGGGAAGAGGGGAAGGAAGAGGAAGTAAGTATTTTTTTCCATCTTAAATTATTTTTTTTGGGTAATGGATAGGTATGTGATGATGTGGTTTTCATACACTTGTGGACCACACTCTGTATATAATCGACTTCTATGGGACCGGGTCCATGGAGGAAGATTCTTTGCAGAGTGTGGGTTATAAGTGTGTGAAAACCACATCATCACATACCTATCCTTGTTCATGATATTGATTGGTTTCTGTGATGTGATGTCCAAACTGTTTCCCGAATCGCTAACTAAATTACCATAACAATTATCCATGATGGCATATTACTGTTTGAATGCCAATAACACAGCTTAAAGGGACAGTCAGAAAATTATTGATTACAAAGAAAACACTGTATTACGCATTATAAAGTTTGAAACAACAAAACATGGAGAAATACATGTGTGACTTATGTGCTTACCCTTGTATCTATGACTATGAAAAATGACCACTTATTTGTTGTTCTGACATAACAACATTTTAGATATCAATGATCAATACATGGTCAATAATATGCTGTATGAGCACAAGATTTTACATATACAAATGCTATCCAAATGCCCTCTAGTGCTCAAATTGTATAATGATTACAAGCACTCTTCAAGATTTAAGAAATGAGCACACCAACCTCATAGGTTTAGATAGCAAATTTAGATAGCAAATGTTCAATTGTTGAGAAACATTTGATATCCTTGTTATTACAGAATTGACTTTTCGAATAATGTAAAAAAAATTTTTTTCGAAACTGTCCCTTTAACAACATTACATATGCTAACACATTTTAAGCTTGTTGCTATATCTACATGTACTTTGTAAAAAAAAATATTTGAAAATCACATTTATATTGACGTGTTAAATAAAGTCTATTTTCTTTAAGAGACATTATTGTGTTAATATTTTATTGTAACTATTTTTATTTTAACAATGAATATGGTTTAAAGTCCTTTTAGGAGTGGGGGGGTGAAATATGCTAACAAAAATATATTTGAAGATTAAACTATGTGGATCTCATACATGATACAAAAAAACAACATTTGCATTCAAGGGACAGTATCCTATATTTTTTACATAACTGTATGTAATAGACACTACTACAAACAACAAGATTAACATATACTGATAGCAATATTAAAAAGCTTCAAACACTTGCAAATAAAATAGGGTTAGCTATATTTTAAATATAGATGAACCACCATTACAACCGTAAAACACAATACCCCATCATTAACATATGAAAAGAACCTTTACACAAACTGGACAAAGCTGGAGATGGTACTCACATGAAACTCATTGGCTTTGCGAGGAGTAAGAAAATTACTTACATTTTCTTACAACACAAGACAAAATAAACCTATTGGTTAAACAATGGACTATCTAACTAGAGACAAAATCAAATATTTTTATTTATAATGTGAGTGTCTAATGAACCTTTCATAAAATATACAACGAAATTACATTTAGAAGAAGTCGGCATCATATATTTAGCATATGATAAATGCATATTGATTACTTTATTCAAACACAATAGCGCATATTTATTAATTAGATATGTTCAACATTAAACACAACATTAATTTTTAAGAAAAAGGAACATTGTTGACAAACATATTAAACATGGACTGTAGAGATTTGCACTTGCCTAGAAATATCCTATGCATGAAAACATTTTGCTTTCGTTCGTTGATTCAACCAGACATCCAGCAAAAGAGAATGTGTTGGTCTTTATCAGCTACGGGTCAACAATGTAACATGATGCAAATAATACATATTCGCAAGCTTTTTAAAATTGCATGCAGTCACAAACGTTTTTAACGTGCACAAATATTGCGGGACTACGCAATCCAATCACACGTTTTTTTAACTTTACATGTGCCGTCTTAACATGGCGCTTCCTTGATCACGTAAGAACGCCATCCAATGAAAGGCACATTATTGATCACGTAAGAACGCCCCAAAAAAAAAGGCGCATCCTTGATCGCGTCAAAACGCAATCCAATAAAAGGCATATTCCTGATCACGTAAGAACGTCAGTCAATACAAGGAATCATTGGACAGCCTGGCAGGTGACGTCTTAAGCAACATGGCGCATCCGAGATCGCTGAAAAACCGCAGACAATACAAGGACTCAGTGACATCTTGGCATATCATTAAGAAACGTATTTATATTTTAGGAACTAGTATGTGTGTAGATTGCTATCTAGGAATGTCACAAAATTATGAATCATCTTTTCGGACTTGACTGTCCCTTGAACTATAGCTATGGTGTATATCTTTAACATTTAAAAGATACACATGAGAAATACATATGCCATTGATGTTTTAAGATATCTTTGGATTGTTGTTGAATAACAATAGTTATACATGTATTGATTAAACGTGTCATTTATTCAAGTTTAATTATGGTCAGCCTACCTATAGCCATATATGGGAGGAGATGTATTTTGTTAACATATTAGTTAACTAATATTCATCATCTACATTATTTGTATTACACACAGAGATTGATTTGGTTACACTTTGACAATAATATAGATTTGAAAATGAAATACAGGTGCTGTCAACATTACAATAAGATTGTTTATTAATAAAACTATATGTCCTTGTTCTTGTAAAAAGGACAAAAACGCTTTACAAATGGAAATACATTCATTTACAATAGTGATCAACATCACTTAAAGGGACATTATTTTGTTTTTAAAAAGAGCATACACATAGTCAATACTATTTAAATAAAATGAACACTTTAAAGGGATTATATCATTGTATCAATACTCAGATCATTTGGTAAAGGTGCATCAATTCATGCAGAGTTTATAAATACACACATGGATATGAACATTTAAATATACATATATACACAAATACAAAAATATATATACATATATAAAGAAATTACTCTGCTAATCATAATCAGGCAATGATAGAGCTAAGAGAAAATAATATAAACACAAATAATAAGATTACATTGGAGATGTTAATCTTAAAGTCATTTACTATTGTCTTACATATATGATTTCATTATAACAAATAGATTTGTTAGGTCCCTTTAAGGATAAACAACATAAACTAGAGCTTGCAAAAAATAACAGGAAGAATGAGGACAAAGATTTGTGAAATAAAATTTATTTTATTAGTATGTAAGAAAACATACACAACGTTTATAAATAATCTTGTAAAAATAAGGAATATATGAGCCATATGACAAGGTAACACAGTGCATCACAGTCCATGAAGAGAGTTGCCAAGGGCCAGCATAGCCCCATTGGAGACACATGGCAAGGTAACACAGTGCATCACAGTCCATGAAGAGAGTTGCCAAGGGCCAGCATAGCCTCATTGGAGACACATGACAAGGTAACACAGTGCATCACAGTCCATGAAGAGAGTTGCCAAGGGCCAGCATAGCCCCATTGGAGACACATGGCAAGGTAACACAGTGCATCACAGTCCATGAAGAGAGTTGCCAAGGGCCAGCATAGCCCCATTGGAGACACATGGCAAGGTAACACAGTGCATCACAGTCCATGAAGAGAGTTGCCAAGGGCCAGCATAGCCCCATTGGAGACACATGGCAAGGTAACACAGTGCATCACAGTCCATGAAGAGAGTTGCCAAGGGCCAGCATAGCCCCATTGGAGACACATGACAAGGTAAAAGAGTGCAACAGGCACAACAAAAAACTGATAAAAAGGCCAAATGGCAACAATATAAATACAAATTCAACATGTGGACAGAGGATTATTATCTGCCACCATGGAGCATATCCAGATCCTCCACTTACTGGTCATCCTCTTCATTGTCCTGTGCATGTCCAGCTCCAGATTCAGGCCTTGAACGTAATTGCATAATTTCACGCAGAGTCAAGTCCTGAACCCGGAGCTGGGCCTGCATGGTGTCGTTCATCCCTCTCAGGACAGCTGCGTTCCTCAACACGGCCTGCTCTACTCTTGCTATCCCTTCTAGCATGAGCCATGCTGAGTCACAGCCTAAAATAAAATAAAAATTAATATTAAGGATAATTACACAACAGAATAAAAGATTTTAATACATACATTGTCATCATAAAGACAAATAATTTTTTACATCAATTATTTTTCATATATTCTTTACACATGAATTAGGTTATTCAGACAGACAGAAATCATTAAAGGCTCATGTTACTCAAACATGTTGAACCCTTTAATTGGTTTTAGATGATCCACTTATACAGCTTGAGTGTATCAAATCTTGTTAAAGGATTTACATTGTACTTACATTAGCAATTTAAAAATTCAATTTAGACTGTGGTAGGCACACATATCCTTAAACATTTTGGCATTGAGGACAAGCTGTGTAAACATAGCAACCAGAAGAAATTACATTCCCACTGGGTTAGACAAGAGATAATGTATCCACATTTGGACATAAAATTTTGTATCCAAGTAGTGGTGTTTGGTATATGTAGTGATATCCAATTAAAGGGACACTGAACCTAAATATTTAATGGACTGATTCAGATAGAGCATGACATGACAAATCTTTAGAAATTACACATATTCATTATATGTTTTAATTGTCAAGCTATATTTTGAATGCAAGAATGTTGGTTTTTATGGAAGCCAATATTTGTTGATGAACCTTGTTTGTGCATGCTGGTTGATGGATACATTCATCCAACAATAAAGAAATGATGGCCACATTTATTTTATTGTTTAAACTAATTATAGGAATAAGTTGTTTTCAATAAATATATCAAGAGAATGACGAATAATTCATAAGAGTATTCTATTATACATTGGCTTAACATTGCATGCTGGATTTGAATCACAATTTAACCAATTTAACTTCACTGTACCTTTAAGTATCTTATAAAGTGTATTTAGAATGATACTTACAGCTGTGCCTGGGAAGGACAATCTGACACCCAGGACAATGAAGGTTTAAACAGGGGGGAGGGATGGGATTGGCTCGGGGAGGGATGGGAATGGCTTGGGGAGTGGTGAGCTGCTGCTCCAGGGTAGGCCGTACAGCTGGGGAGTGGGGAGTTTGGGTCTGGGCAGCTGTACGGGCCAGAATACGGGGAGAGCGGCGAAGGGGGGTGTATGGGCGTTTTTTGGGAGGGACAGGATATGAAATATGGGAAGGGCTGGCAGTGGTCGGGGCATGGTCATGGGTTTGGTGATGGGAAGGGCTCTGGGTGTGTGCAGAGGTGTGGCCATGGTCAGGGGTGTGTGCACGGGGAGGGGTCTGTGACTGGGCAGGGGCGGAATCCAGATGACCAGAAGTGGTGGATCCATCTGAAAATGTAAAAGAAATATATTAACATCTCATACATCCTGACATCAAATCAACGCATTTAAAATTGATTATGTTTTCAATATACCTCGAAGTGTGTTTGAATCTGTAAACTATTCTGAAATGAGGATATGGTATCTATATAGGCACTCAGATGAATCTCAATGACTGTCTGTACAATGTGAAACTTATTATTGTGTTTTGGCATGGAATATGCATGTGACATAATGATGGCATGAATTATATATTCTTAAAAAAATATATACAAGCAGATTTTCATGCTGCCTGATATAGAAAGGGGGCAGTAGTGTATTTGAACAGACAAATAATATTCCTTTTTAAAGGGAAAAAGCTGTAGACTTTGAATGTCTTCAATAAAATGATTTCAAAAAAAGAAACATGTTGGAAACATGATAGATATATTTCACATACCATCAGACTCCAAGGCAGCCTCTTCCTCCTCCATCCCACATGTGACATCAATCTCTGTAAAACATAACATGTTGTGTACACCTTAAGATCAGATATTATAACATATGTTACTGTTGCTCAAATACGCACATCAATGTTGCATTAAAGATATACACACACAAAGTTATGATTTACATCATTTTGATGGAGCATACAAATGACAATAGATTTGTTATTGTCAATAAATCAGAATATTAATGTATTGTTTGTCTTAATGTTAAATTCATAAAAGCATAGTACATAGAACATTTAAGATTTCTCATGTGTGTATCACTTGATGACTGTTGTTAAAAAAAAAAAAAATTAAAAAAACATATGTTAGACATCTTATGAATAACAAATGTGTAGAATAATAAAGTAGAAATTATTAATCGCTCAATATAAAAAATAAATATATAATCAGAAGATAAATTCTATGATTTTTTATAATGTTATGCTTCATCGGAATCATGATCATAATATTGATTAGCAATACACCTTCAATTACATATAAATGAGTCAATGGACTTACCAGGAGACCGCAAAGGCGGCTCTATGTCACTGCTGGATTCCTGTGGGCTCCCCACACCAACTCTCTCTATGAATGATATAGATATATATTATTAAACACATTTTGGATATCACTAAATCACATCTGTCTAGAATTTTAACATTAATCAACTTTAAAATGTGAAGAATAGAGCAGTCATTACACCAGAAAATGCTTGATTGAATCAAGGGGATTCTGTAAACATATCTGTATTCAACATATGTTTAATGTCAGACTACATTAGACATCAAATTCATCTCAGATGCTGCTATTGCATATCTAAATATACCCAATGATCAATGTTCTTAACCCTTTAAGGACACAGCTTTCACTTAGCTCAATTGTTTTATGACGGAATAATTCCGTCATATGTCCTTAAGAAGTTACAAGAATACACACAAACCACATATTGAGGAGCATCTGTTGACAAATCTAAACAAACATGTGTCACATCGAGCCATTTTTTCAATGTACAGTAATCTTGTTTAGGACACAACACATATTTATCACAATACATAACAAACTTTATTATTACAAATATGTAATCATGGTGCTGTTAGAGTATGCAGATATATATAAAGTAACTCCAACAGATAATTAGATTTATATATCAATAGTTTTTAATAAAAATAATGTAATGATGAATGAATCTATTTTGTCTTAAAGGGACACTGACATGATTAATTTAAATAATTGATTTCTATGTTCAAACTGTAAAAAATGATTTAACATTGACTCCTATTATAATTCGAATGTTGTTCGATATTAATCTTAAAGGCAGATAAGGAATATTGGATTCAATAAATATTGTTTGTTGAAGGTATCCACCAATCATCAATATAAACCCAGGTTGGTCAACAAATATTTAGATGCACATAAACGTACTTTATTTATTTTAAAATACATTTAGCAATAGAATATGTCACATATGATGATAGTATTATATTTTATGTTTATTAATATTGCATACTGTATGTGAAAGACAATATTAATAATTGTAGTTCAGTATCCCTTTAATCTAAAATTAAATAGATTCCACAATGTTGTTGTTTGTTAATGAATTATCTACTCCATATGTTGATGTAATGAATGGTATTGAGCATGCAATTAAAATCAAATATGTTATTTAAGTATATCCGAATAATTATATAATTTTCATCTATTAAATAGACATTACATATAAATATAGAACAATGTGTATTTAGTATGTAATGTTCATTCCATGTTTCTAAGACAAATGTCAATTAAAATGAGACATACCATACTGTGACAAGCCCTGGCTTGAGGATCCAGCAGCCACATCCATATCTGTAATATATTAAATGAGGATTGCATATCATTAATACTAATCATGCCATGTTTAAAATATTTACATTAATAACAAATCAATAGAAAAATATTAATCCTTTGGTAGTCCCATGAGTTAATAGTTTCCGCAATTAAATGAATGATAAATATATCCTGGACTCTTATTTTCAATCAGTTGTGTTGTTTACTGTATCTTTAAGAATATATGCTTGTTATTACATAATCATCAATTGATGGCCATATGTTATAATTTATTAGTATTATTCGTTTTTTATTAGATATAATATTTAAAATAAGAATACTGTATTCTTCACTAATCTAAGATTTTCCATTTAATTTTTAACAACATGTATAAAGCAATGCCACTTTCCGCAAACCCATGTTAACGTGGATGAGAAATGCCATTTTCGCGATCATTGCGCAATGATTCCAAGCGGAATTACGCATCCGTCATTTGACCAACATGTATAAAGCAATGCCACTTTCCGCAAACCCATGTTAACGTGGATGCGAAATTAGATTTCCGCTCTGTGACGCATATTCTGTAGAGCGCAATAAACATCATTCCAATTTCATGTATCACTAATGTAAAATCAGATATCTAAACATCATATGTAGTGTATGTTGTGAGATCTGTATAGGTTTAGTATCTGACTAAATACACATTTTGGATTTTTAACATTATAAATATTATATGAAGTTGGATAATTACCTGGTTCAGATTCTCTATCGGGTCCTCCCAGGCCACCGGACGGAGAAGCATCTGCCCTGTCCCCCGCGTCAGGACTTTCAGATCCCGCAGCTGGGAGGGAAGAAGAGGAGGCCGAGGATGGCGAGGATCTAAATCTTTTGGGGACCCGGAGATTGAGGAGCTCGCATAAAGTCACCTCATAAGGGAGTAGGTACAGTTTCCGCGGGGCCTTTCTTTGGCCCCCTCTTTTACGGGCTTGTACCCAGTCCCTTATGAGGTTGACTTTTTTCGATAAACGCAACCTCATATCTCCGAATCTCCTCATGATCTGATCCTGGGACCTCTGGACGTCACACACCAATCTAACCGCATTGGTGATAGACTCCCAGAGGGCCTTCTTAACAGGCGCATCTGTCGAGCTCCTCTTGTTCCCAAACAGCTGGGGATAAAAGTCCTTGACGGCGTGGACCAGTGCAGCGCTCTCCTCCTTGGTGAACCTGGGAACTGACATGCCTGCTGGGTTGTACAATAAATATATTATAATAATATAAACTGCCTGCAGGCATTAGAGAACTGACAAAGATGGCAACGTGTAATGGACTTTTATATGGTGAAGTAAACATGAGATGCACCATGGGACAATTTATCTGTACATCTGATTGGATAAAATTTTGAAATATTGTTATAATGTCTGTGAGACCATCCTGACTCAAGTTGTGTTTGTGTGATGAACTCTGATTGGCCGTTCCTTAATGTTTCATATCTTAGTAACTTCCTTACACATACCGCTTGGTGGTGCTGTAACTTCATTTTTCATGTAGACTTATTTGTAACTCATGGGCCTGTCATGCGGATATGTGTGACGCAGATTTAATATCCGTGATCCGTGAAATATTAATGATTAAATACTCTTTAAAATCTCATCCTGTCACATTATTAATGTTGTAGACATTTCTCGGTTTAATAACGGTCTGTTTCTTTAATACAAATACACATTTAATATTGTATGTCTTTATTGTTCTTTAAATAAATTGATTGTGAAGTATTGACATTGCTCTATTAAATGTATTTATAATGCACATTGATTGTGTGCTATTGCGTGACATTACACTAATGTTTAAATATGCTAATCTGGTGTTTGAAGATGCGTTTCCCACGCAATATTTATTAATGTTAAAATTCCGGGAAGAATGTCAGTAACTTTGATAATCTGTTTATAAATGTTAAACTACAGCTTTGTTATTCGCAAATAAACCTCGAGCTTGTATTTCTCTGAAGTGCTCATATATGTTATTGTGCAATGGCGTCTTTAGTTTTAAAGAGACATTACAAACAATTGTATCAAATGATCTGTAGAGATAGAAGATTGTTTAGACTTTAAAATGTAAATCATTTTCTCTTAGTATTTATATATCCTCAACATAAGAAATTTAAATGCACATGGTTGAGCCAATCACATAAGGCATCTCTGTGCATCCACCAATCTTCATCTACTGAGCCTATCTCGATATGCTTTTCAAGCAAAGTATGTCAAGATAGGAAGAGAAGTAAATACACTATTTCAAGCTCTTAAAGGGACACTGTCCAAACAAATTTACCATTGGTGATTGAGCATGAAATGTTAATCAACTTTATTATTTAATACGATTATCAAATGTTAAGTTATCTTGTTATGTTTCTTTGAAAATCAATAATGATATTTTATATTACGGACAATTGTTTAATAAAAACCTGGGTTGTCCTTGACGATTGTTGCATCAATTATTCCAAACAATCAAGTTTTGTCCAGAGTACTGAAGCAAATAAATTAGCTATTTACTGGCTTATTTCTAAAGTAATGATAGCAACATCACAATGAGCATTCATAATATGAGACAAGTTTTAAAGTTTATTAAAATAGAATACTCATTCAGAATGTATAAATCATGGTTTTTTTAAATGGCTACCTTTAAGTATATTTTGAGTTCATGTCCCTTTAAATAAACATTTCACAATAATGCTAAATATATCATAAACCTAGGCACCTTCCTTTTGCTAAATGAGTCTAACATATGAGTAAAGCAAATTTAGATTAACTTCTAGATTGTTTTACACACTGACTGAAATATATTTATTAAATGAGGTATTTTTTAGCCTTCAGCGTAGAGGGACATTAAGCTATATGTTATGTATGCATTTTGTATCATAATCTTATATTTGACCAACTTAATATGTTTTGTTATTCAATCATTATATTGTAATTATATATATTCGTGGATTAAATACATCTCTACATAGGCTATTTTGATGCTGATTGTTGTTTGCATATAGATGCCTTATATCATTCACTAAGATATGTGCATTTATTTTTATTTTAACAAGTATATTTAAAGACTGAATGTAATTCTATAGTACATTCTAAATATGTTTAAATTCTTGTATGATATTTGTAACAATGTATACAAAATATACATTTTGAATGACCCCTTTAAGGACCCAAACATATTGTATTTTTATTTAACATTGACAAAATAAACTAAAGGGGAAATTACATTCTATATAGATATTTGATGTCTAACCCAAGAGGTAAGATTGTAATAAATACATAATATTACTAAGTATAGTTAAATGACTCCACTAGAAAATTACATAGATTAACCTGGCATCCAATAACTAATTATTAAAAATTATAAAGTTAAATGACCTACCATTTATAAATGTAATAATTGTAAAATATTTTCTAATAATGTTTTGAGATACCTAAGGAAGATACATGATCTTATACAATTCTTTTTACATTCAACAACACTGTCACTTTCATGTAATTGAACCACTTCACCTTATTAAATGTTAAAACAATCATAATATTAATACATATCCTAAATATTTTTAATATATACTTTTTCAATATAAAAGCATTGAAGAATATGACTCCCCAATTAATGTTAAAATATATCTTTTAATATTCTCTGAAGAATTTTATTTTCTACTATTAATGCATTATTTTCTCTTATGCATGTGCTTGTCAAATAGCCAACTACCAGTCATGGGAGTCCAAGTTTTATTTATTTACAGATTATATTGATATATATTAGAATCTGCTAAAAAAAAAATATATATTTAATAGAAAATAAATAAATATTCCATGAAGTCATCAGATGCCAATCTGAAATGACAAATAATAAAAATGGAACAAAGTTAATACACACGTTGTAAAATATTCATAAAATACATTTAAAATCATATGGTGTCTATGCTCTAACTTTGATCAACATTTTTTAAAGATAATCATTACATTCATTTTAAATTAATGAAATACATACACCATTATATTGTTGATTAAAAATAATATTTAAATTTCAAAAATTAAATTTATACATAATAATGTATATCACATGTAAACAATATATGTATGCTGAACATAAATGTAATATTTCATGTCCATTCAAATACCTCTATATCAACTATAATATGTATTCCTTTTTCTGATTGTGATCCCTAAATATCTAATTAAGAACTAAATATGACTAATGTATGTAAGCTACTAATATTCTACAGTCTTCACTAGCATGCATTGGTACACCAACCTGGACAATGCATGGTCTTTGAATGTCAATTCAGGGGTAAACAGTTGATCTTCAATAGGTGTCTTATTCATCAGTTCATTAAATAGAGGACTGGGAAATACCATCTAAAAAAGTAAAATCATCTAAGTGTCTGATTGTGATCCCTAAATATCTAATTAAGAACTAAATATGACTAATGTATGTAAGCTACTAATATTCTACAGTCTTCACTAGCATGCATTGGTACACCAACCTGGACAATGCATGGTCTTTGAATGTCAATTCAGGGGTAAACAGTTAATCTTCAATAGGTGTCTTATTCATCAGTTCATTAAATAGAGGACTGGGAAATACCATCTAAAAAAGTAAAATCATCTAAGTGTCTGATTGTGATCCCTAAATATCTAATTAAGAACTAAATATGACTAATGTATGTAAGCTACTAATATTCTACAGTCTTCACTAGCATGCATTGGTACACCAACCTGGACAATGCATGGTCTTTGAATGTCAATTCAGGGGTAAACAGTTGATCTTCAATAGGTGTCTTATTCATCAGTTCATTAAATAGAGGACTGGGAAATACCATCTAAAAAAGTAAAATCATCTAAGTGTCTGATTGTGATCCCTAAATATCTAATTAAGAACTAAATATGACTAATGTATGTAAGCTACTAATATTCTACAGTCTTCACTAGCATGCATTGGTACACCAACCTGGACAATGCATGGTCTTTGAATGTCAATTCAGGGGTAAACAGTTGATCTTCAATAGGTGTCTTATTCATCAGTTCATTAAATAGAGGACTGGGAAATACCATCTAAAAAAGTAAAATCATCTAAGTGTCTGATTGTGATCCCTAAATATCTAATTAAGAACTAAATATGACTAATGTATGTAAGCTACTAATATTCTACAGTCTTCACTAGCATGCATTGGTACACCAACCTGGACAATGCATGGTCTTTGAATGTCAATTCAGGGGTAAACAGTTGATCTTCAATAGGTGTCTTATTCATCAGTTCATTAAATAGAGGACTGGGAAATACCATCTACAAAATAGAAAATCATCTAAGTGTCTCCAATAGGATGTCTCCACAGCCTTATTCTATCAAATAGTTTGCACTTACCATGTGAACATGTCTTTGTATGGTTTTCAAGGTCAGCAGAATTTAAATATGCCAGACATGATCCCATTGGTATACTTCAATTTCAATCTTGGCTTTTTCCCCACTGTCAGTCTTGGAAATCTTCACTGTCAGGCTTCAAATTGTTCCCTTTCAGTCTTTATATTAAGTCATCTCCCTAATGTAAGAAATTATATATAAAGATTTCATACAAGTGTGTGAATCAGTTCTGTACCCCTCTCCCACCCCCCATTTCATAATAAATATCTATCACTAGCTTACTAAGCCTGTGTATGAACCTGTGTTATTTTCTATCAAGTGTGAAGATGAGTCATATTGAGCAGAACAAACCTCTGTGTGACATTGAACCATAGTCATTCTAGAGTATCCCTTTCTGATTATGTACATAAGTAATGTGTAAACAAAGTTATATTTTTAAACATTTATGCCATATTATGTATTTGTGTACAAATCATGCCAGCAACAGTCCATACATTTCTACTTACCATCTGATGTCCTCTATAAAAACCAGGTGGCAAAGACTCGCTATAGGACCCAATGCCCAGAGCATCACCTATATTATGAGAAATAAATATTATTATAACATTTTATCAATACTAACATGTTTGCACAATTCTCTACTTGTCATTTCCCTAGAGTTCACATCTATTGAAAATACTCCAGTGTAACTTCTATTATTTACCGTCTAAAGTGGCGGTTGATGACGTCTGCTCTGACATCAAGTCCCTCGTCCTGGAATTCCCCCTCTAGAACAGGATCATCCTCCTCATCTCTGAGGAGGTCTCTGTCCACCGGGACGGCCTGCAGCATCCCAGCCCGCTGTGCAATATTATGCAGGACGCTACAGGCTACAACGATCTTAGCCACCTTCTTTGGGTTGTACTGGAGTGCTCCTCCAGAACGGTCCAGGCACCTGAATCTCATCTTCAGGAGCCCGAACATCCTTTCAACCACCGCCCTGGTTCTCTTATGAGCCCTATTGTAGCGCTCCTCAGACACATCAGTTGGGCTACGCAAGGGGGTAATGAGCCAAGGCCGGCTCATGTACCCAGAATCACCTATAAATTTAGAACAGAACATAATTCAAACAGAATACTTAAACTAGTATATTGTTGTATAAATATATTTTTTAAAAACCATAATCCATATTAAAAGTTGTCAGAAACATAAAAAAATTAAAAAAAAATTATATATAAATCTGTATCTAGCCATTTCATCGAAGACATGCTACATATGCGTATTTCTCCTAAACCAAACCTTGTGTAAAATGCTAACTACATGTTTACATTGCATTCTCTATATGAACACTTAAGGTAAGACATGCTACATATCTGCTTTTAAATAAAAATAGACATTAGCAGAAAAATACAATGACAGGGTTAAATTGCATGAGATAATATCTTGCCATTTCATCTAAGACATGCTACATATGCGTATTTCTCCTAAACCAAACCTTGTGTAAAATGCTAACTACATGTTTACATTGCATTCTCTATATGAACACTTAAGGTAAGACATGCTACATATCTGCTTTTCAATAAAAATAGACATTAGCAGAAAAATACAATGACAGGGTTAAATTGCATGAGATAATATCTTGCCATTTCATCTAAGACATGCTACATATGCGTATTTCTCCTAAACCAAACCTTGTGTAAAATGCTAACTACATGTTTACATTGCATTCTCTATATGAACACTTAAGGTAAGACATGCTACATATCTGCATTTCAATAAAAATAGACATTAGCAGAAAAAGACAATGACAGGGTTAAATTGCATGAGATAATATCTTGCCATTTCATCTAAGACATGCTACATATGCGTATTTCTCCTAAACCAAACCTTGTGTAAAATGCTAACTACATGTTTACATTGCATTCTCTATCTGAACACTTAAGGTAAGACATGCTACATATCTGCATTTCAATAAAAATAGACATTAGCGTCGGTAAATAACAAATGGTTAAATTTAATCCTATAGCTGAACATGACGCTAACAGTTAAAAAATACAGGGGCAATTGTCAAAATAATTAACCATGTTGTGCACAAATACTCACCAACGAGATAACCAGGGGGCATTTGTCTTTCCTCAAACTGTCTCCACAGGGACGACAGAGAGAGGATGCGGGCATCATGACAAGCACCTCCAAAATTCGCATACACATGCATAATCCTCATCCGTGCGTCACAAACATACTGCACGTTGAGGCTATGAAAATGTTTGCGATTTCTGAAGGGCAAGTCATCAATTGGAGCACGCAGCGCAATGTGGGTACAATCAATGGCTCCCAAGACATTGGGCAATTGAGCAATATCAAAGAATTCCCGCTTCAGGCGCCTCCAATCACCATCATTCTGTGGGAATCCTATGTATTGCTTACTGATACGTACCATGGCGTTCAGAAAGTTATCAAACACCCCAGAGAATGTACCTTGAGCCAGGCCATGCATGTACAGTTCTCCGGATTGAAAACTCCCGGAGGCCAGGACGTATAGACAGCTTAGCATCTTACTCATGGGGGGAACAGCAGTCCTTATTTGTATACGTGGCTCCAAATGAGGTTTAAGAAGCTCGTAAAGGCCAATGAGCTGTTCGCGATCGAGCCGATACTTATCAAAAACCTCAAAGTCACTCATGTTTTCCAAGGTGGGTCTCACCCTGTAGACACGAGGACCTCGAACCAGACGACCCCTTCGTCTCGGTCTGAGCCGCCGAGGCTGCCTGATTCGACCAACAGCTAGTTCGCCAATAGCACCACCAGCAGCGTCTACCATGTCATCGTCATCCATCTTTCAAAACAGCGTAACAAGGTAAGCACTTGATCTGATGTGGATCACAAGTGATGCATTGGCCATGTTGTTTGGGGGATTTATAGTACAATTAGTCCAATGGTAGTGAGTTTGTAATGATTGCTGATTGTATTCACCTGTTTGTATGTGAGCGGCGCGAATGCTTTCACAGTGGGCGTTTATTTGTTGTTTGCTGAAATGTTAGTTTCAAACAATGATTCTCAATGTGAAAGTGTCAAATATCACACATACAGTGCATGTTTGTAATGTTTGATCATATGTGTAATCAATATTTCTTAAACGCGATCTTATAGTAACAAGCACACGTCCAGGCTAACATGAATGAAAGTGCATAGTTGTGTATAATGTGCATCGAATGTGATCGATCAATGTTGCTGCAATATTGTTTGTAAATGATAAAGGAACATCTGCCATCTGTAGGATTGTATATATAAGTGATTGCCGAGCTGTCAATATTGTACGCGTCCCTTTAAAATCGCAATAATAATTCCGAACTTCCCGTCTGCCATCTGTAGTATTGTATATATAAGTGATTGCCGAGCTGTAAAATATTGAACGCGTCCCTTTCAAATCGCAATAATAATTCCGAACTTCCCGTCTGCCATCTGTAGTATTGTATATATAAGTGATTGCCGAGCTGTAAAATATTGTACGCGTCCCTTTCAAATCGCAATAATAATTCCGAACTTCCCGTCTGCCATCTGTAGTATTGTATATATAAGTGATTGCCGAGATGTGAATATTGTACGCGTCCCTTTCAAATCGCACTAATACTGAATAACTTCCGGCTGTCATCTGTAGTATTGTATATATAAGTGATTGCAGAGATGTGAATATTGTACGCGTCCCTTTCAAATCGCACTAATACTGAATAACTTCCGGCTGTCATCTGTAGTATTGTATATATAAGTGATTGCCGAGATGTGAATATTGTACGCGTCCCTTTCAAATCGCACTAATACTGAATAACTTCCGGCTGTCATCTGTAGTATTGTATATATAAGTGATTGCCGAGATGTGAATATTGTACGCGTCCCTTTAAAATCGCAATAATAATTCCGAACTTCCCGTCTGTCATCTGTAGTATTATATATATAAGTGATTGCCGAGCTGTCAATATTGTATGCGTCCCTTTAAAATCGCAATAATAATTCCGAACTTCCCGTCTGCCATCTGTAGTATTGTATATATAAGTGATTGCCGAGCTGTAAAATATTGTACGCGTCCCTTTCAAATCGCAATAATAATTCCGAAATTCCCGTCTGCCATCTGTAGTATTGTATATATAAGTGATTGCCGAGCTGTCAATATTGTATGCGTCCCTTTCAAATCGCACTAATACTGAATAACTTCCGGCTGTCATCTGTAGTATTGTATATATAAGTGATTGCCGAGATGTGAATATTGTACGCGTCCCTTTCAAATCGCACTAATACTGAATAACTTCCGGCTGTCATCTGTAGTATTATATATATAAGTGATTTTCGATCTGACGATATTGTATGCGTCCCATAAAAATTGCACGAATACTGAATAACTTCCGGCTGTCATCTGTAGTATTATATATATAATTGATGTGCGATCTGACAATATTTCTGAATTGTCCCATTGAAATCTCCATAATAATGCTGTTCAAAAGTGTGTTTTACGTATATGTTGTATTGTAGTATTGAGTGTTAAAGTTCCTAAAGGGGCGGTACAGTGGTGAATCTGTGATGTGTATGGTTGAATCTTGTAATGACGTCATGATATTATTAACCTGCCTATGTAGTTCTGAAATCCTCATTGTGTTGTTGTATTGTGCTACATTGTTATTGTGTGCTGAATAAAATCTAAATGTGTGCTTTGTGGTTGCGTGATGGGTGATGCGTGTTATGTACATGTACGTATATATTGTGATTGTGTCCCACATATGCTGACTTCTATATAGCGGTCTGGCATTGTTGTTCCTTCCCATAAAGTGACATCTGTAATCTGGTGTAATGATGTTCTTGTTGTACGTAATTCCTAATGGTTTCTGGTGATGGAATCATGATGTTAAAAGTACAGTAAAATCCATATGTTGTGTTTTGTGATTCCTCGAGAGAATGTAATGTGTTTTTCCCCCATCATTTGAATGCACATGTATGATTGAATGTTAAAAGTAATGTATGTGCATCCATGAGTGATCATGTGTTAAGCCTATGTAGATATGCAGTTGCTGCAAGCATATGAGTTGAATAACAGAAATGCAATAATAAAGGTAAATGAGAGATGTTTCCCATTGTGTAGTGTTTGTGAATCCAGAAATGTGTATTGAATTTTATTTTAATTGTAAATGTAATTTTATTGAAATAATAATGTGTTACTAGTGATGGGGATTTGTAGTTGATGTAATCTAAAAGTGTTAAAAATATTTATGGTGTGGTGAATATTTAATATTAAAAAACATAAATCCACCATAGGGAAATAGTCATTTCTTGATCTATTTATCATAGCTGTGTCTAACGCATAAAAGCATGTATTTTCTAGCGCTGGTATTTGGAGTTTTTCAGTCTACGCTATTTGCGTGCGTTAGGGAAATGAGGGTTTCGCGTGCACGAGCACGTCTTCCCAATAGAAGTCAATGGAGGCTCCAAAGATTTCTATATTTTTTTTTCTAAGACTGGTTTTCCTCGTAAAGTGAGTGACGTCATGAGCTTGTGTGAAAAAGTAACTAAATCGTGTTCTTTTTGTAATAAATAAATATTTTGTGTATGTAATGTGGTGTATATTGTTTGTATGCATCGATGAGTGTATGTTTGTGATAATGTTATTCGTTAGATGTAGGTATATGAGGGTCTTTTCCCGTATGTCCATGTAAGTCAATGGGAAAATGGATTTGTGTGGATTTTTTTCAAACACCCGAGATCTCGCAACTTTAATCCTTTGTATTTTTAAGAAAAAATAAAAATTCCGAAAAATAAAGATAGTGTTGTGTTTGTATGAGTGTAAGTGTACTTTGTGTAATATTTGTTTTGTGATTCGTGGATGTTTTTTTGTGCGGTATATGTTTACTACTGGGTCTGAGGTGGCGGTAGAAAGTTGAGCGTTAGGTGTATTTTGAGTCGCGGTAAATAAACTCTAAATACCGGAGTGCGTAAAAAACCCGCGTTAGGAGCCTCTAACGCTGGTTTTGACGGCTACCGCCGAACTCTAAATCTAGGCCTAAGATAGCTACAATGTTATTAATAATTACATTGTAGCTATTTTAGGAACTATATTTATTTTACAGGTAACTTTGTATTTATTTTAGCTAGTTAGAATAGTTATTAAATAGTTATTAACTATTTAATAACTACCTAGCTAAAAGAAATACAAAATTACCTGTAAAATAAATCCTAACCAAAGTTAAAATTAAACCTAACACTAAACTATCATTAAATAAATTAACTACAAATAACCACAATTAAATACAATTACATAAACTAACTAAAGTACAAAAAATAAAAAAGCTAAGTTACAAAAAAATAAAAAAAAATAGGTTACAAACATTTAAAAATATTACAACAATTTTAAGCTAATTACACCTAATCTAAGCCCCTAATCTAAGCCCCCTAATAAAATAACAAACCCCCCCAAAATAAAAAAATGCCCTACACTATTCTAAATTTAAAAAGTTCAAAGCTCTTTTACCTTACCAGCCCTTAAAAGGGCCTTTTGCGGTGCATGCCCCAAAGAATTCAGCTCTTTTGCCTGTAAAAGAAAAATACAACCCCCCCAACATTAAAACCCTATCCTATCAGCCAATCGGAATTGAAGGGACGCCATCTTGGATGACGTCCCTTAAAGGAGACTTCATTCGTCGGTAGTCCGTCGGTAAAGAAGGATGTTCCGCGTCGGCGGGATGAAGATTGAAGATTGAAGACCCCACTTGGAAGATGACATCGCCCGGATAGAAGACTTCTTCAGCGCCTCTTGGAAGATGACATTGCCCAGATGGAAGACTTCTTCAGCGCCGACTGGAGGATCACTTCATTGGATAAAAGATTTCTTCAGCGCCCCTTGGATGATGACTTCTGCCGCTCCGGATCTCCTCTTCGGTTCCATCGCTGCTCGGCTGAGTGAAGACAACTCAAGGTAGGATGATCTTCAGGGGATTAGTGTTAGGTTATTTTAAGGGGGGTTTGGGTTAGATTAGGGGTATGTGGGTGGTGGTTTTTAATGTTGGGGGGGGTTGTATTTTTCTTTTACAGGCAAAAGAGCTGAATTCTTTGGGGCATGCCCCACAAAAGGCCCTTTTAAGGGCTGGTAAGGTAAAAGAGCTTTGAACTTTTTTTAATTTAGAATAGGGTAGGGCATTTTTTTATTTTGGGGGGTTTGTTATTTTATTAGGGGGCTTAGATTAGGTGTAATTAGCTTAAAATTGTTGTAATATTTTTTAAATGTTTGTAACCTATTTTTTTTTATTTTTTTTAACTTAGCTTTTTTTATTTTTTGTACCTTAGTTAGTTTATGTAATTGTAATTAATTGTAGTTATTTGTAGTTAAAGGGACATGACACCCACATTTTTTCTTTCATGATTTAGAAAGAGAATGCATTTTTAAACATCTTTCTAATTTACTTCTATTATCTAATTTGTTTTATTCTCTTGATATTCTTTGCTGAAAAGCATATCTGGATATGCTCAGTAGCTGCTGATTGGTTGCTGCACATAGAAGCCTCATGTGATTGGCTCACCCATGTGCATTGCTTTTTCTTCAACTAAGGTTATCTAAAAAAATGAAGCAAAATAAATAATAGAAGTAAATTGTAATGTGGTTTAAATTTGTATGTTCTATCTGAATCATGAAAGAAAGATTTTGGGTTTAGTGGCTCTTTAATTTATTTAATTTATTTATTTAATAATAGTGTAGTGTTAGGTTTAATTGTAACTTAGGTTAGGATTTATTTTACAGGTAATTTTGTATTTC
This sequence comes from Bombina bombina, assembly GCF_027579735.1. Taxonomy (NCBI): domain Eukaryota; kingdom Metazoa; phylum Chordata; class Amphibia; order Anura; family Bombinatoridae; genus Bombina; species Bombina bombina. The sequence continues at coordinate 873,989,802 of NC_069501.1, read as the reverse complement.
TTTTAGCTAGGTAGTTATTAAATTGTTAATAACTATTTAATAACTATTCTAACTAGCTAAAATAAATACAAAGTTACCTGTAGAATAAATATAATTCCTAAAATAGCTACAATGTAATTATTAATTACATTGTAGCTATCTTAGGGTTTATTTTACAGGTAAGTATTTAGTTTTAAATAGGAATAATGTATTAAAGTATAGTGTAGTGTTAGGTGTAATTGTAACTTAGGTTAGTTTTTATTTTACAGGTTAATTTTTCTTTATTTTAGCTAGGTAAGCTATTAAATAGTTAATAACTATTTAATAGCTATTGTACCTAATTAAAATAAATTGAAATATGCCTGAAAAATAAAAATAAATCCTAAGATAGCTACAATATAATTATTATTTATATTGTAGCTATATTAGGGTTTATTTTAAAGGTAAGTATTAAGTTTTAAATAGGATTAATTTAGTTCATAATATAAATATGATTTAGATTTATTTAATTAATATTTAAGTTAGGGGGGTGTTAGACTTAAGTTTAGGGGTTAATAAATTTATTACAGTGGCGGTAGTGTAGTGGGGGGCAGGATAGGGGTTAATAAATGTATTATAGGTGGCGACGGTGTAGGGGGGGCAGATTAGGGGTTAATAAATTTAATATAGGTTGCGGCAGGGTCCGGGAGCGGCGGTTTAGGGGTTAAACTATTTATTTAGTTGCGGCGAGGTGCGGGATCGGCAGGATAGGGGTTAATAACTTTATTATAGAGGGCGGCAGTATAGGGGGGGGCAGGATAGGGGTTACTAGGTATAATGTAGGTGGTGGTGGGCTCCGGGAGCGGCGGTTTAGGGGTTAATACATTTATTATAGTTTCGGCGGGGTCAGGGAACAGCGGTTTAGGGGTTAATATGTATAGAGTAGCTTGCGGTGGGCTCCGGGAGCGGCGGTTCAGGGTGTAATAACTTTATTTAGTTGCGGTGGTGTAGGGGGAGACCGCTTAGGGGTGTTTAGACTCGGGGTACATGTTAGAGTGTTAGGTGTAGACAGCTCCCATAGGAATCAATGGGATATCTGGCAGCAGCGAACTTGTACTTTCACTATGGTCAGACTCCCATTGATTCCTATGGGATCCGCCGCCTCCAGGGTGGCGGTTTAAAAACCAGGTACGCTGGGCCGGAAAAGTGCCGAGTGTACCTGCTAGTTTTTTGATAACTAGCAAAAGTAGTCAGATTGTGCCAAACTTGTGTGCGGAACATCTGGAGTGACGTAAGAATCGATCTGTGTCAGACTGAGTCCGGCGGAGTTTACGTCACAAAATTCTACTTTTGCCGGTCTCTAGCCTTTGATAACTAAGGCGAATCAGCCTCGCCACAAATATGCTGCAAAATTCCAGCATATTTCAGGTTGACGGCTTGATAACTAGGCCCCATTGTGTCCTTGGACCCCTTGTTTTTCCCAAGTTTCTTTTAGTTAGTCTAACATACCCCTAGGATGCCTACCATACAAAAGTTCAAATGGGGAGATGCCTGTTAAACTTTAAGGAATTGTATGGACTGCAAGCAACAAATAGAGTAAATTAATAGATGAGTGAATAAATAGATGAGAAGATAAGTTATAATATGCAATAAACAATATATAGAAGCAGATATGTGAGTGCTAACTATATCAAATAGTTAAAAATAATAATTTAATAATCAATACATAAAATCAAAAGAACACTTCATAAAATACAGTTCATAAAATACAGTTACTCAAATCACATCGAAACATTTAAAAAAACACACAGAAAATGGCTGCAAAGTTTAGGAAATCAGCCTTAAAGTCCAGTATGAAATATTTCCATATTAGCACAGTCTTTATCGGAACAAATAGTGTGTATATACATACTTGTCCTCTATAGCGTGAAGCTAAAGAATTAATCCGGAATCTTCAGATAGTGATAGTGGTCACAGAAATGTAAACGGTCCTGCAGTGAGACAGGGAATACTTGTATCAAGTACAATATTAGTTAACACAACAGGTGCTTTTAAGTACTTACACCGGGTTTGTGTTGATCCTCCTCCCTTGGTGATTACTTCTGTGATTTATGATCTTATGTGTGCCTAACACAGCAATTGCGGAATGTCCTGTACTTTTGGACTTTTTCAACACAAACTTGGTGTAAGAACTTAAATGAACTTAATGAACTGTACTGTATTTTATGAAGTGTTCTTTGGATTTTGGATCTGCTTCTATATATTGTTTATTGCATATTATATCTTATCATCTCATCTATTTATTCACTCATCTATTCATTTACTTATTTATTCATCTCTATAGCTACTACACTAATTTAGCTTCTGAGCGTCCCGGTCCACAGATTGTGCCTGTGCATTTCTATACACACACATACAGTCTTACCCTTTATCTATTTGTCTATAGTGAGATTTTTTTGTAGGAAAAGTCTCCATTACGGTGGCTTTTTGTGTAGGATTGCTTTAGGAGCACAATAGATCTGACACTCTTTGCTTGTTTCACAAAGCAACAAATAAAGGCAACAAATGTCCCAATCCTTACCATCCTTGCTAGCAACCTTCCTTAACATGGACTTAAGAATGTGGATACATCTTTCTACAAACCTAAATGTATGAGGATAGTATACCAAAGTTCTTATAGTCTGTATCTTAAACAATTAACATAACTCACTCATTAGGAGTGAAACAGAAGGTGTCCCTTGGTTAGTGAGGATTTCCTTTGGAATGACCACTCATGAAAACACTTGTACCAATTATTTGGCTATATTCTTAGAAGTAGCTTTACGTAGTGGAATGGCCTCAGGATATTGAGTGGCATAGTCTAGGAAAACCAAAATGTATTGGTTAAATTGAGCTGATTTCTCCAAATGACCCAAAGGTCCATGCCTATTCTTTCAAAGGAAACATCAACAATTGGGAGAGGTATAAGTAAGGCCCTTAGTTTTGGCTTTGGGGATGACAACTGGCATTCTGGACAACAGGCACAATACCTCTTTATTTCCTCATATCCATTAGGTAACAATAATCTTCTTAGGATCCTCTACTGTGTTTTTTTCACCCCCAGTGTCCCCCAGAAGATGTGATAGTACCTTCTTAGTATAAGATAAAGGTACTACAACCTGGTCAATCTCTTGACCGTCTCCTGAGGTTACTCTGTACAGAAGTTCATTGTTGAGGATGAAATAGTGATACAAACTCTTGGCCCTCCACTAGTATTCAATTGACTTTTTTCACTTTACTCCTTGCATTTTGTAATAATGGATCATATTCCGGGTCACACCCTAAGCTAACACTAGAATTATCTAAAATGCAGGGGTCACTCTTACCATTCACCCATTCTTTATCAGTTACAGATTGTTAATATTCTTTTAATATCTCAGACTCGGCACACTGGGTTGCCATACCCTTGCTACAACTTTTCCCCTTTCATTTAACAAAACCTCAGATAAAGCTTTATTAAATTTATACTAGCAACACGTTCCATTTGGTTTTACCCCTTTTGGATTAGTTACAACTCAGGATGGGTGAATGGAAACATTTCATGGGGCTCTTTGTCTCAAAATCACCTTTTGATTTTATCCTGTTTTGAGGACAATTGAGAATGAATTAGGGAATGGAACTAAAACAAATTCCTTCCTATGACCAATAGATATGGCAACCAAGGTACAACCACTGCTGATATTTGTACTTCTCTACCACTAATAAAAACCTCTTTTAGCAATGGGATATTGCACAATGGTTATACCCCTGGATATACAATAACACCATTGTGTTAGGTTTTCTTAGTTTAGAATAATCAACCAAGTCATGGACTGAAACTTTGAAAGTACAACTTCCACCATGCCTACTAGGCATATCAGTCCACAAATATAATAAAACAACACACTGGTGGCACTCAAAAAATGGCAACAGTGCCTTTATTACAGAATAACGTTTCGGGGCTCCTGCCCCTTTATCAAGCCACAAATGTCAGAGGGATTTTACCCCAGTACACAGTGTATCAATTTTGACATATTCAGGCATCTTGCTCTGAAATCCCCCTTTTACCACACTCAAAACAGGTTATTGTGTTTTCCCTAAATGCTCTTCCTTCACAAAAGCATAGTATGTCTTTGCTTTCCAGGGACGTGTTTCTCTTCTGGGCCCAATTTCAGACTCTGGTTTTCTGATACTAGGCCTCTGAATTTTACAAAGGGGCTTAGTCTTAAGATGGAGTGTGTCTGATCTAGCCTTGACTGGCACAGCAGATGTTTTCTCTAGGTCCTTGGTAGATAAATATCTTTCCACTTGCGCCACCATAGCATAATATGTAGTAGGGTTCTGTGCAAAACTTTTCATTTTCTTGCCAGATGAAGCAGATCAAAAGACTGTGATTGAGAAGCCTTTTCCTCATTAAACTGCCAATTATAGAAATGTTGACCTGCAATTTGTGCTAGGATTTCAGCCTTTAGTTTGGTGTAACTAGCAGCAGCCTATTCTTCTAGGTCATAAAAAGCTTTCTGGGTCTCAGCAAGGGAGCAATTATTAATTCCAATTGCTCAGGTGGTCATGCTTCATGGGTGGCTGTGCATTCAAGCAGTATTGTGGTCTGTAATCTTTTTTCAGCATGTCATGGTCCCTTTTTTGAGCCTCATTTAAGTCCTTAATTTGTATAGCCATCAATTGGGTAAACTCCTGCTGAACTTCTAGAGAGGCTACAGCCTGTAAGTTTGTTTCTTTCTGTACTGTGGTAGCTTGTGGCAGAGCCTTAATGATATGTTTAGCATGTACTGTTAATTTAAGGTTTCCACTACAGGAAAATGGGCACCATCCACAAATCCCACTGCTACCACCACCTTGTGGTAAGGTAATTGGAAGAACAGTCTTAATGGCCATGGTAACTGTATTTTGAAACGGTCTTATTAAGTGAAAATAGTATTTTAACATAACAGGTGGACTGTCTCTTTAAGTACAGCAATTTCAAAGCAGTCAGCAAATCAAAGCAGGAGCCTAACTATACAAAGAGTTTCCCTTACTAATGATGAACTGGCCAGCTAACATTAATTAACCCAGTTTAGACTTCACAGAAATGGTTTATGGAAAATACAAAACAAATCAAAAAAAAATTTCTCACCAGTGTGTCTCTTTACAGTCAGCCATTCTAACAGGTTTCCAAACTTTATTTCTCTTGTAAGGTGTATCCAGTCCACGGATCATCCATTACTTGTGGGATATTCTCATTCCCAACAGGAAGTTGCAAGAGGACACCCACAGCAGAGCTGTAATATAGCTCCTCCCCTAACTGTCATAGCCAGTCATTCTCTTGCAACTCTCAACAAGCTAGGACGTTGTAGGAGAGAGTGGTTAAATATAGCTAGTTTATTTTCTTCAATCAAAAGTTTGTTATTTTTAAATAGTACCGGAGTTGTGCTATTTTATCTCAGGCAGTAAATAGAAGAAGAATCTGCCTGAGGTTTCTATGATCTTAGCAGGTTGTAACTAAGATCCATTGCTATTCTCACATATGTCTGAGGGGATTACACAGATGAGGTAACTTCAGCGAGAGAATGGCGTGCAGTTTATTCTGCTATCAGGTATGTGCAGCTATAATTTTTTCTAGAGATGGAAAACACTAGAAAATGCTGCTGATACCGGATTAATGTAAGTTAAGCCTGAATACAGTGATTTTATAACGACTGGTATCATGCTTACTCCCAGGGGTAATACCCTTATGATATTTACAATATAAAACGTTTGCTGGCATGTTTAATCGTTTTTATATATGCTTTGGTGATAAAACTTTATTGGGGCCTAGTTTTTTCCACATGGCTGGCTTAAATTTTGACTAGAAACAATTTCCACTGTTGTAGTATAAAAGTTACAGTTGGTGCAGTTAAAATTACAAACTGTGACATCCAGCTTCCCTCAAAGGCCCTCTGAATGCTATAGGACATCTCTAAAGGGCCTAAAGGCTTTTCAAATTCGTTTATTGGGGAAGGTAGGGCCACAGCTTGCTGTGGCAGTTGGTTGTGACTGTTAAAAAACGTCTATTTCGTTTTTTTGATCCGTTTTTTGAACTAAGGGGTTAATCATCCACTTGCAAGTGGGTGCAATGCTCTGTTAGCTTATTATACACACTGTAAAAATTTCGTTTGATTTACTGCATTTTTTCACTGTTTTTCAAATTCTGACAAAATTTGTTTCTCTTAAAGGCACAGTACCGTTTTTTATATTTGCTTGTTAACTTGATTTAAAGTGTTTTCCAAGCTTGCTAGTCTCATTGCTATTCTGTATAAACATGTCTGACATAGAAGAAACTCCTTGTTTATTATGTTTAAAAGCCATGGTGGAACCCCCTCTTAGAATGTGTACCAAATGTACTGATTTCATTTTATGCAATAAAGATCATTTCTGTCTTTAAAAAATGTATCACCAGAGGAATCTGACGAGGGGGAAGTTATGCCGACTAACTTTCCCCACGTGTCAGACCCTTTGACTCCCGCTTAAGGGACTCACGCTCAAATGGCGCCAAGTACATCTAGGGCGCCCATAGCGTTTACTTTACAAGACATGGCGGCAGTCATGGATAATAAACTGTCAGCGGTATTAGCCAGACTACCTGAACTTAGAGGTAAGCAAGATAGCTCTGGGGTGAGACAAAATGCAGAGCATACTGACGCTTTAAGAACCATGTCTGATACTACCTCACAATATGCACGAGCTGAGGAAAGAGAGCTTCAGTCAGTGGGTGATGTTAATGACTCAGGAAAGATACCTGATTCTAATATTTCTACATTTAAATTTAAGCTTGAACACCTCCGCGTGTTGCTTAGGGAGGTTTTAGCTGCTCTGAATGACTGTGATACCATTGCAGTGCCAGAGAAATTGTGTAGACTGGATAAATACTTTGCAGTGCCGGTGTGTACTGATGTTTTTCCAAATACCTAAAAGGTTTACAGAAATTATTAATAAGGAATGGGATAGACCAGGTGTGCCGTTCTCTTCCCCTCCTATTTTTAGAAAAATGTTTCCAATAGACGCCACCACATGGACTTATGGCAGACAGTCCCTAAGGTGGAGGGAGCAGTTTCTACTCTAGTAAAGCGTACTACTATCCCTGTCGAGGATAGTTGTGTTTTTTTTTTTTTTTAGATCCAATGGATAAAAAATTAGAGGTTACCTTAAGAAAATATTTATTCAACAAGGTTTTATCCTACAGCCCCTTGCATGCATTGCCCCTGTCACTGCTGCTGCGGCGTACTGGTTTGAGTCTCTGGAAGAGGCTTTACAGGTAGCGACTCCATTGGATGACATACTTGGCAAACTTAGAGCACTTAAGCTAGCCAATTCTTTTATTCTGATGCCATTGTTCATTTCACTAAACTAATGGCTAAGAATTTTGGTTTTGCTATACAGGCGCGCAGAGCGCTATGGCTTAGATCATGGTCAGCTGACGTGACATTCCCTTCAAGGGGCAGACCCTATTCGGGCCTGGTTGAAGGAGATTATTGCTGTTATCACTGGAGGAAAAGGTCATGCCCTTTCTCAGGACAGGTCCAAATCTAGGGCCAAACAGTCTAATTTTCATGCCTTTCAAAACTTCAAGGCAGGAGCGGCATCAACTTCCTCTAATAATAAACAAGAGGGAACTTTTGCTCAATCCAAGACGGTCTGGAGACCAAACCAGACATGGAAAAAAGGTAAGCAGGTAAAAAAGCCTGCTGCTGCCTCTAAGACAGCATGAAGGAACGGCCCCCTATCCGGGAACGGATCTAGTAGGGGGCAGACTTTCACTCTTTGCCCAGGCATGGGCAAGAGATGTTCAGGATCCCTGGGCGTTGGAAATTATATCCCAGGGATATCTTCTGGACTTCAAAGCTTCCCCCCCAAAAGGGAGATTTCACCTTTCACAATTATCTGCACACCAGATAAAGAGAGAGGCATTCTTACACTGTGTACGAGTCCTCCTAGTTATGGGAGTGATCCATCCAGTTCCAAAGGAGGAACAGGGACAGGGTTTTTACTCAAATCTGTTTGTGGTTCCCAAAAAAGAGGGAACCTTCAGACCAATTTTGGATCTAAAGATTTTAAACAAATTCCTCAAAGTTCCGTCGTTCAAGATGTAAACTATTCGTACCATCCTACCACTGATCCAGGAGGGTCAATATATGACTACAGTGGATCTAAAGGATGCTTATCTTCACATTCCGATACACAAAGATCATCATCGGTTTCTCAGGTTTGCATTTTAAACAGGCATTACCAGTTGTAGCTCTTCCCTTGGGATTAGCTACAGCCCCAAGAATCTTTACAAAGGTTCTAGGGTCACTTATGGCGGTCCTAAGGCCGCGGGGCATAGCAGTAGCCCCTTATTTAGACGACATCCTGATACATGTGTCAAACTTCCAAATTGCCAAGTCTCATACGGACGTAGTACTGGCATTTCTGTGGTCGCATGGGTGGAAAGTGAACGAGGAAAAGAGTTCTCTATCCCCACTCACAAGACTTTCCTTTCTAGGGACTCTGATAGCTTCTGTAGAAATGAAAATTCTCCTGACGGAGTCCAGGTTATCAAAGCTTCTAAATTCCTGCCGGGTTCTTCATTCCATTCCGCGCCCTTCGGTGGTTCAGTGTATGGAAGTAATCGGCTTAATGGTAGCGGCAATGGACTTAGTGCCGTTTGCACGCTTACATCTCAGACCGCTGCAACTATGCATGCTCAGTCAGTGGAGCGGGGATTACACAGATTTGTCCCCTCAACTGAATCTGGACCAAGAGACCAGGGATTCTCTTTTCTGGTGGCTATCTCGGGTCCATCTGTCCAAAGGTATGACCGTTCGCAGGCCAGATTGGACAATTGTTACGACAGATGCCATCCTTCTAGGTTGGGGTGCAGTCTGGAACTCCCTGAAGGCTCAGGGATCGTGGACTCAGGAGGAGTCTCTCCTTCCATTAAATATTCTGGAACTAAGAGCGATATTCAAGGCTCTTCAGGCTTGGCCTCAGTTAGCAACTCTGAGGTACATCAGATTTCAGTCGGACAATATCACGACTGTAGCTTACATCAACCATCAAGGGGGAACGAGAAGTTCCCTAGAGATGTTAGAAGTTTAAAAAATAATTCGCTGGGCAGAGATTCACTCTTGTCACCTATCAGCTATCCATATCCCAGGTGTAGAGCACTGGGAGGCGGATTTTCTAAGTCGTCAGACTTTTCATCCGGGAGAGTGGGAACTCCATCCGGAGGCATTTGCACAACTGATTCATCGTTGGGGCAAACCAGAACTGGATCTCATGGCGTCTTGCCAGAACGCCAAGCTTCCGTGTTACGGATCCAGGTCCAGGGATCCCAAGGCGACACTGATAGATGCTCTAGCAGCGCCCTGGTCTTTCAACCTGGCTTATGTGTTTCCACCGTTTCCTCTGCTCCCTCGACTGATTGCGAAGATCAAGCAGGAGAGAGCATCAGTGATTCTGATAGCACCTGCGTGACCACGCAGGACCTGGTAGGCAGATCTAGTGGACATGTCATCCTTTCCACCATGATCTCTGCCTCTGAAACAGGACCTTCTACTTCAGGGTCCTTTCAACCATCCAAATCTAATTTCTCTGAGTCTGACTGCCTGGAGATTGAACGCTTGATTTTATCAAAGCGTGGCTTCTCTGAGTCAGTTATTGATACCTTAAGACAGGCACGAAAGCCTGTCACCAAGAAAATTTACCATAAGGTATGGCGTAGATATCTTTATTGGTGTGAATCCAAAGGTTACTCATGGAGTAAGGTCAGGATTGCTAGGATATTATCTTTTCTCCAAGAAGGTTTGGAAAAAGGATTGTCAGCTAGTTAAGCGTCTGGCAGATGTTCCAGACGTTCAGGCATTTTGTCAGGCTTTAGTTAGAATCAAGCCTGTGTTTAAACCTGTTGCTCCACCATGGAGCTTAAACTTGGTTCTTAAGGTTCTTCAAGGAGTTCCGTTTGAACCTCTTCATTCCATAGATATCAAGCTTTTATCTTGGAAAGTTCTTTTTTTTGGTAGCTATTTCCTCGGCTCGTAGAGTCTCTGAGCTATCTGCCTTACAATGTGATTCTCCTTATCTGATTTTTCATACGGATAAGGTAGTCCTGCGTAGCAAACCTGGGTTCTTACCTAAGGTGGTATCTAACAAGAATATTAATCAAGAGATTGTTGTTCCATCCTTTTGTTACACAATTTGGACGTGGTCCATGCTTTAAAGTTTTACTTACAAGCTACTAAAGATTTTCGTCAAACATCTGCTTTGTTTGTTGTCTACTCTGGACAGAGGAGAGGTCAAAAGGCTTCGGCAACCTCTTTTTCTTTTTGACTAAGAAGCTTAATCCGCTTAGCCTATGAGACTGCTGGACAGCAACCTCCTGAAAGGATTACAGCTCATTCCACTAGAGCTGTGGCTTCCACTTGGGCCTTTAAAAATTAGGCTTCTTTTGATCAGATTTGCAAGGCAACGACTTGGTCTTCGCTTCATATTTTTTCAAAATTTTACAAATTTGATACTTTTGCTTCTTCAGAGGCTATATTTGGGAGAAAGGTTTTACGGGCAGTGGTTCCTTCCATTTAAGTTCCTGCCTTGTCCCTCCCTTCATCCGTGTACTTTAGCTTTGGTATTGGTATCCCACAAGTAATGGATGATCCGTGGACTGGATACAACTTACAAGAGAAAACACAATTTATGCTTACCTGATAAATTTATTTCTCTTGTGGTGTATCCAGTCCACGGCCCGCCCTGTCATTTTAAGGCAGGTAATTTTTAAATTTAAACTACAGTAACCACTGCACCCTATGGTTCCTCCTTTCTCGGCTTGTTTTCAGTCGAATGACTGGCTATGACAGTTAGGGGAGGAGCTATATTACAGCTCTGCTGTGGGTGTCCTCTTGCAACTTCCTGTTGGGAATGAGAATATCCCACAAGTAATGGATGATCCATGGACTGGATACACCACAAGAGAAATAAATTTCATCAGGTAAGCATAAATTGTGTTTTCACTCTGGATAACAGCATTCTAAGGCCTAGATTTAGAGTTTGGCGGTAGCCGTGAAAACCAGCGTTAGAGGCTCCTAACGCTGGTTTTAGGCTACCACCGCTATTTGGAGTCAGTCAGGAAATGGTCTAACGCTCACTTTTCAGCCGCGACTTTTCCATACCGCAGATCCCCTTACGTAAATTGCGTATCCTATCTTTTCAATGGGATCTTTCTAACTCCGGTATTTAGAGTTGTGTCTGAAGTGAGCGTTAGAAATCTAATGACAAAACTCCAGCCGCAGAAAAAAGTCAGTAGTTAAGAGCTTTCTGGGCTAACGCCGGTTCATAAAGCTCTTAAATACTGTGCTTTAAAGTACACTAACACCCATAAACTACCTATGTACCCCTAAACCGAGGTCCCCCCACATCGCCACCACTCGATTAAATTTTTTTAACCCCTAATCTGCCGACCGCCACCTACGTTATACTTATGTACCCCTAATCTGCTGCCCCTAACACCGCCGACCCCTATATTATATTTACACTTATTAACCCCTAATCTGCCGAGCGGACCGCATCAATATTATAATAAAGTTATTAACCCCTAATCCGCCTCACTAACCCTATAATAAATAGTATTAACCCCTTATCTGCCCTCCCTAACATCGCCGACACCTAAGTTCAAACATTAACCCCTAATCTGCCAACTGGAGCTCACCGCTATTCTAATAAATGTATTAACCCCTTAAGCTAAGTCTAACCCTAACACTAACACCCCCCTAAATTAAATATAATTTAAATCTAACGAAATAAATTAACTCTTATTCAATAAATTATTCCTATTTAAAGCAAAATACTTACCTTTAAAATAAATCCTAATATAGCTACAATATAAATTATATTTATATTATAGCTATTTTAGGATTTATATTTATTTTACAGGTAACTTTGTAATTATTTTAACCAGGTACAATAGCTATTAAATAGTTAAGAACTATTTAATAGCTAAAATAGTTAAAATAATTACAAATTTACCTGTAAAATAAATCCTAACCTAAGTTACTATTAAACCTAACACTACACTATCAATAAATTATTTAAATAAAATACCTACAATTACCTACAATTAAACCTAACACTACACTATCAATAAATTAATTAAATAAAATACCTACAATTACCTACAATTAAACCTAACACTACACTATCAATAAATGAATTAAATACAATATCTACAAATAAATACAATTAAATAAACTAACTAAAGTACAAAAAATAAAAAAGAACTAAGTTACAAAAAATAAAAAAATATTTACAAACATTAGAAAAATATTACAACAATTTTAAACTAATTACACCTACTCTAAGCCCCCTAATAAAATAACAAAGCCCCCCAAAATAAAAAAATGCCCTACCCTATTCTAAATTACAAAAGTTCAAAGCTCTTTTACCTTACCAGCCCTGAACAGGGCCCTTTGTGGGGCATGCCCCAAGAAATTCAGCTCTTTTGCCTGTAAAAAAACACATACAATACCCCCCCCCAACATTACAACCCACCACCCACATACCCCTAATCTAACCCAAACCCCCCTTAAATAAACCTAACACTAAGCCCCTGAAGATCTTCCTACCTTATCTTCACCTCACCAGGTATCACCGATCCATCCTGGCTCCAAAATCTTCATCCAAGCCCAAGCGGGGGCTAGACATCCATCATCCGACGGCTGAAGAAGTCCAGAAGAGGGTCCAAAGTCTTCATCCTATCCGGGAAGAAGAGTAAATCCGGACCGGCAACCATCTTCTTCCAAGCGGCATCTTCTATCTTCATCCGATGAGGACCGGCTCCATCGTGAAGACCTCCAGCGCGGACAAATCTTCCGGCGACGTCCAACTGAAGAATGACGGTTCCTTTAAGGGACGTCATCCAAGATGGCGTCCCTCGAATTCCGATTGGCTGATAGGATTCTATCAGCCAATCGGAATTAAGGTAGGAAAATTCTGATTGGCTGATGGAATCAGCCAATCAGAATCAAGTTCAATCCGATTGGCTGATCCGATCAGCCAATCAGATTGAGCTCACATTCTATTGGCTGATCGGAACAGCCAATAGAATGTGAGCTCAATCTGATTGGCTGATCGGATCAGCCAATCGGATTGAACTTGATTCTGATTGGCTGATTCCATCAGCCAATCAGAATTTTCCTACCTTAATTCCGATTGGCTGATAGAATCCTATCAGCCAATCGGAATTCGAGGGACGCCATCTTGGATGACGTCCCTTAAAGGAACCGTCATTCTTCAGTTGGACGTCGTCGGAAGATGTGTCCGCGCTGGAGGTCTTCACGATGGAGCCGGTCCTCATCGGATGAAGATAGAAGATGCCGCTTGGAAGAAGATGGTTGCCGGTCCGGATTTACTCTTCTTCCCGGATAGGATGAAGACTTTGGACCCTCTTCTGGACTTCTTCAGCCGTCGGATGATGGATGTCTAGCCCCCGCTTGGGCTTGGATGAAGATTTTGGAGCCAGGATGGATCGGTGATACCTGGTGAGGTGAAGATAAGGTAGGAAGATCTTCAGGGGCTTAGTGTTAGGTTTATTTAAGGGGGGTTTGGGTTAGATTAGGGGTATGTGGGTGGTGGGTTGTAATGTTGGGGGGGGTATTGTATGTGTTTTTTTACAGGCAAAACAGCTGAATTTCTTGGGGCATGCCCCGCAAAGGGCCCTGTTCAGGGCTGGTAAGGTAAAAGAGCTTTGAACTTTTGTAATTTAGAATAGGGTAGGGCATTTTTTTATCTTTGGGGGCTTTGTTATTTTATTAGGGGGCTTAGAGTAGGTGTAATTAGTTTAAAATTGTTGTAATATTTTTTTATTTTTTGTAACTTAGTTCTTTTTTATTTTTTGTACTTTAGTTAGTTTATTTAATTGTATTTATTTGTAGATATTGTATTTAATTCATTTATTGATAGTGTAGTGTTAGGTTTAATTGTAGGTAATTGTAGGTATTTTATTTAATTAATTTATTGATAGTGTAGTGTTAGGTTTAATTGTAACTTAGGTTAGGATTTATTTTACAGGTAATTTTGTAATTATTTTAACTATTTTAGCTATTAAATAGTTCTTAACTATTTAATAGCTATTGTACCTGGTTAAAATAAATACAAAGTTACCTGTAAAATAAATATAAATCCTAAATAGCTATAATATAATTATAATTTATATTGTAGCTATATTAGGATTTATTTTACAGGTAAGTATTTAGCTTTAAATAGGAATAATTTATTTAATAAGAGTTAATTAATTTTGTTAGATTTAAATTATATTTAATTTAGGGGGGTGTTAGTGTTAGGGTTAGACTTAGCTTTAGGGGTTAATACATTTATTAGAATAGCGGTGAGCTCCAGTCGGCAGATTAGGGGTTAATGTTTGAAGTTCGGTGTCGGCGATATTAGTGAGGGCAGATTAGGGGTTAATACTATTTATTATAGGGTTAGTGAGGCGGATTAGGGGTTAATAACTTTATAATAATAGTGGTGCGGTCCGTTCGGCAGATTAGGGGTTAATAAGTGTAGGCAGGTGGAGGCGAGTGTTAGGTGCAGACGTAGAAAGTGTTTCCCCATAGCAAACAATGGGGCTGCGTTAGGAGCTGAACGCGGCTTTTTTGCAGGCGTTAGGTTTTTTTTCAGCTCAAACAGCCCCATTGTTTTCTATGGGGGAATCGTGCACGAGCACGTTTTTGAAGCTGGCCGTGTCCGTAAGCAACTCTGGTATCGAGAGTTGAAGTTGCGTTAAATATGCTCTACGCTCCTTTTTTGGAGCCTAACGCAGCCATTCTGTGGACTCTCAATACCAGAGTTATTTTAAAGGTGTGGCCAGAAAATGCCAGCGTTAGATACGCGGGTCGTTACCGACAAAACTCTAAATCTAGCCGTTAGAGAGCTGCTTATAAAGGCCTTAACTAACTAGTTTAATACTTAATAGGGAGCAGCTGTGAAACTTACCCAACAGGTAGCAGGGAAAATTTGCTCTCTCTAACCGCCTGCTAATGTACACACTTTCTCTCATCCTGTCACAGTATATACATAAATATATACACATATAAACATATAAATACATAAGTATATATATATATATATATATATATACTCCAAAAATAGCACAATCTCACTAGTAGGCTACTGCCAAGGTGCACTGTATAAATTAATCCAAAGTCCATCCAGTGATACAGGCACTCAGTGGTCTTTTTTTATTTTTATTTAATTTATTACATCAAGTTAAAAAAAAAGATGTTTCAGTACATTCCTGCACCTTTTTCAAATGTCAAAAGATTACATACAACAAATATCCTAAAACTACTGACAAACTTACTACTGTTATATCCTTATATATCCCTCTCATTCCATTATCAGCTTACAGCATACCGCCATCAAGTCTGGGCGTCTGACATCATCACAGCGCATCACTGTGCGCAACGTCCTCTCTCCTTTGTCTCGTTGTCATGATGACCCATGTAAACATCCGGCTATGCTAGCTGCTTTTGAGAGATATATGAAGACCATTAAGGTTCTGCTATCGCAAATGTACAGAGGCACAAGCAGCGATGTCTATTCACTTGGAATCTAAAGTCTGATCCTTACAGGATATCACATGCATCGCTACTGAACCCCTTTCTGCTGCAGCACACTTGCAACGATCCATATCATGTTGAACCACAAAGATAATAACAGCCTATAACATGTGTTAGATACATAAGCTACCCAAACTTAATCCATGTGCATTACCCAGGATTCCTTAGATAATATCCTACTCTTACAAACATAATATCAACAATTTGTACAAGAATGTTTTTTTGATTATACTTCCTGGCCTCTAGTTATCAAGTCGTAAACCGCAAATATGCTGGAATTCCACAGCGTATTTGTGGCGAGGCTGATTCGCCATAGTTATCAAGCCCTACAGACCGGCAAAAGTAGAATCTAGTGACATCAATTGCATTCTATTGGCTGATTGGATCAGCCAATCGGATTGAACTTCAATCCGATTGGCTGATTACATCAGCCAATTTGATTTTTCCTACCTTAATTCCGATTGGCTGATAGAATCCTATCAGCCAATCAGAATTTGAGGGACACCATCTTGGATGATGTCATTTAAAGGAACCTTCATTCAGTGTTATGACTTTGATTGAAGATGATGTCTCCGCTCCGGAAGGATGAAGATAGAAGATGCCGCATAGATGAAGATTTCTACCATCTGGAGGAACTCTTCTGCCCCGATCGGATGAAGACTTCTGCCCTATGGAGGACCACTTGTGCCCGGCTCGTTCAAGACGGCTCAAGGTAGGGTGATCTTCAATGGGGTAGTGTTAGGTTTTTTTAAAGGGGGGGCTCGGTGGGTTTTAGAGTAGGGGTGTGTGGTTGGTGGGTTTTAATGTTGGGGGGGGATTGTATTTCTTTTTTTTACAGGTAAAAGAGCTGATTTTGCCCTGCAAAAAGCCCTTTTAAGGGCTATTTGTAATTTAGTATAGGGTAGGGAATTGTATTATTTTGGGGGGCTTTTTTATTTTATTAGGGGGCTTAGATTAGGTGTATTTAGTTTAAACTTCTTGTATTTTTTATTTTCTGTAATTTAGAGGGTTTTTTTTGTACTTTAGTTATTTTTAGTTAATTTTATTTAATGTTAGGTAATTGTAGTTAATTAATTTAATTTATTTAATGATAGTGTAGTGTTAGGTGTAATTGTAACTTAGGTTAGGATTTATTTTACAGGTAATTTTGTATTTATTTTAGCTAGGTAGCTATTAAATAGTTAATAACTATTTAATAGCTAATGCACCTAGTTAAAATAAATAAAAAGTTGTCTGTAAAATAAGAATAAACCCTAAAATAGCTACAATGTAACTATTAGTTATATTGTAGCTAGCTTAGGGTTTATTTTACAGGTAAGTATTTAGTTTTAAATAGGATTAATTTATTTAATTATAGGAATATTTATTTAGATTAATTTAAATAATCTTTAAGTTAGGGGGGTGTTAGGGTTAGACTTAGGTTTAGGGGTTAATTAATTTAATATAGTGGCGGCGGTGTAGGGGGTAGATTAGGGGTTAATCAATGTACTGTAGGTGTCGGCGGTGTAGGGGGGGCAGGATAGGGGTTAATAAATGTAATGTAGGTGGCGGAGGGCTCCGGGTGTGGCGGTTTAGGGGTTAAACAATTAATTTATTTGCGGCGGGGTCCGGGATCAGCAGTATAGGGTTTAATAACTTTATGTAGGTGGCGGCGGTATAGGGAGCAGAAGATTAGGGGTTAATTGGTATAATGTAGGTGGCGGCGGGGTCCGGGAGCGGCGGTTTAGGGGTCCATTTATTTATTATAGTTGTGGCGGGGTCTGGGAGCAGTGGTTTAGGGGTTAATATATTTATTATAGTTGCGGCAGGGTCCAGGAGCACCGGTTTAGGGGTTAATAAGTTTATTTAGGTGCAGGGGCTCTGGGAACGGCGGTATAGGGGGTAAACAGTATAGTATAGTGTGGGTGCTTAGTGACAGGCTAGCAAGAAAGCTGCAAATAAGCCGATGAGCAGTGAGATTGATTACTGTCAGTTAACAACAGTCCTCTGCTCATCGCACCGTACTTGGTGTGCGGCTTTTTGACAGCTTTCTTGATAACTTTGGAGAACGTAGGTTAGGCAAGCTTTGGCGAGCGTATTGGGGCCGGTGAATGCAGGTAAGTAGACAGGTTGATAACTAGAAGCTCCTGTCTCAAATAAAATTGTAGAAATTTTAATATATAGTGAGATCCAGAAAGACCCAAAAAGACCATGCATATCAGAGTCCATAGGAAGAGGATCAAGGAGAATGGATCACATTCTGTATTTTTTGTCCTAGTAGAAGGGGCTAAAATCCAGAGAGGTATTTAAATCCTTTGGGGCTAAAGTATCCAGTCGATAGATCCACTTACTTTCAAGTTGAAGCAATAATCTTCCTCGGTTACCACCCCTAGACATAGGGGGTACATGATCTATAAGCATAGATTTCAGGCTTGAAATGGCATGTTTGAACTGGCCACAGTGGCGTGCCACAGGTTGTTCAGATTCTCCCTTGATGAGTGCCTCACAACGATGATTAGACATACGCTCCCGGAAGGTTGTCATCGTCTTGCCAATATAAACCCTGGAGCATGATTAAGGCTGTGAAGGCCGAAACGTTGCATGTAATGTGAAAATAAAGGTATTTTCTTTTACCTAATTGGTGCTGTGGATACCATTTGTCTATGTTGCTGTAAGGGTGGCAGTAACCCTTTCTCCACGGGCATCATACAGAACTAAAACCTGCTTTAAGGAACCAACAGGTGCTGTACTCATTTACTACTTTTATGGATTAAGTCTGGGTAGCTTATGTATCTAACACATGTTATAGGATTTTATTATCTTTGTGGTTCAACATGATAGGGATTGTTGCAAGTGTGCTGCCACAGAAAGAGGTTCAGTAGCGATGCATGTGATATCCTGTAAGGATTAGACTTTAGATTCCAAGTGAATAGGCATCGCTGCTTGTGCCTCTGTACATTTGTGATAGCAGAACTGTAATGGTCTTCATATATCTCTCACGAGCGGCTGGCATAGCCGGATGTTTACATGGGTCACCATGACAATGAGACACAGGGGAGAGGACGTTGCGCACAGTGATGCGCTGTGATGATGTCAGACACTCAGACTTGATGGCAGTATGCTGTAAGCTCATAATGGAATGAGAGGGATATATAAGGATATAACAGTAGTAAGTTTGTCAGTAGTTTTAGGATATTTGTTGTATGTAATCTTTTGACATTTGAAAAAGGTGCAGGAATGCACCGAAACGTCATGTCTTTTTATCTTGATGTAATAAATTAATTTAAAAAAAAACAAAACACTTAGTGCCTGTATCACTGGATGGACTATATATATATACTGTGGAACCCTTGTCTCAAAAATTGATAACACCTCAAAACGTGAAAAATAATTTAAAATCAAT
Organism: Bombina bombina; assembly: GCF_027579735.1. NCBI lineage: Eukaryota > Metazoa > Chordata > Amphibia > Anura > Bombinatoridae > Bombina > Bombina bombina. The sequence continues at coordinate 873,970,821 of NC_069501.1, read as the reverse complement.
TTTAATATGTTCTTCACTTAGAAGAATATGTTCTTACGCCTAGATTTAGAGTTTTGTCGGTAACGACCCGCGTAGCTAACGCTGGCTTTTTTCTGGCCGCACCTTTTAAATACCTCTGGTATTGAGAGTTCACAGAATGGCTGCGTTAGGCTCCAAAAAGGGAGCGTACAGGCATATTTACCGCCACTGCAACTCTCGATACCAGAAGTGCTTACGGACGCGGCCAGCTTCAAAAACGTGCTCGTGCATGATTCCCCCATAGAAAACAATGGGGCTGTTTGAGCTGAAAAAAAACCTAACACCTGCAAAAAAGCCGCGTTCAGCTCCTAACGCAGCCCCATTGTTTCCTATGGGGAAACACTTCCTACGTCTGCACCTAACACCCTAACATGTACCCCGAGTCTAAACACCCCTAACCTTACACTTATTAACCCCTAATCTGCCGCCCCCGCTATCGCTGACCCCTGCATATTATTTTTAACCCCTAATCTGCCGCTCCGTACACCCCCGCCACCTACATTATCCCTATGTACCCCTAATCTGCTGCCCTAACATCGCCGACCCCTATATTATATTTATTAACCCCTAATCTGCCGTCCCCAACGTCGCCTCCACCTAACTACACTTATTAACGCCTAATCTACCGACCGGACCTGAGCACTACTATAATAAATGTATTAACCCCTAATCCGCCTCACTCCCGCCTCAATAACCCTATAATAAATAGTAATAACCCCTAATCTGCCCTCCCTAACTTTGCCAACACCTAACTTCAAGTATTAACCCCTAATCTGCCGACAGGAGCTCACCGCTACTCTAATAAATGTATTAACCCCTAAAGCTAAGTCTAACTTTTACCCTAACACCCCCCTAAATTAAATATAATTTAAATCTAACAAAATAAATTAACTCTTATTAAATAAATTATTCCTATTTAAAGCTAAATACTTACCTGTAAAATAAACCCTAATATAGCTACAATATAAATTATAATTATATTATAGCTATTTTAGGATTTATATTTATTTTACAGGTAACTTTGTATTTATTTTAACCAGGTACAATAGCTATTAAATAGTTAAGAACTATTTAATAGCTAAAATAGTTAAAATAATTACAAAATTACCTGTAAAATAAATCCTAACCTAAGTTACAATTAAACCTAACACTACACTATCAATAAATTAATTAAATAAAATACCTACAATTATCTACAATTAAATCTAACACTACACTATCAATAAATTAATTAAATACAATTCCTACAAATAAATACAATTAAATAAACTAACTAAAGTACAAAAAATAAAAAAGAACTAAGTTACAAAAAATAAAAAAATATTTACAAACATTAGAAAAAAATTACAACAATTTTAAACTAATTACACCTACTCTAAGCCCCCTAATAAAATAACAAAGCCCCCCAAAATAAAAAAATGCCCTACCCTATTCTAAATTACAAAAGTTCAAAGCTCTTTTACCTTACCAGCCCTGAACAGGGCCCTTTGCGGGGCATGCCCCAAAGAATTCAGCTCTTTTGCCTGTAAAAAAAACACATACAATACCCCCCCCCCAACATTACAACCCACCACCCACATACCCCTAATCTAACCCAAACCCCCTTAAATAAACCTAACACTAAGCCCCTGAAGATCTTCCTACCTTATCTTCACCATACCAGGTTCACCGATCGGTCCTCGGAAGTGTTGATCCAAGCCCAAGCGGGGGGCTGAAGAGTGACGTCCATCCTCGGGCTGAAGTCTGGATCCAAGCGGCGGCTGAAGAAATCCATCATCGGGCTGAAGTCGGAAGTCCATCATCGGGATGAAGTCTTCTATCAAGCCGCATCTTCAATCTTCTTTCTTCTGGAGCGGAGCAGAACCATCTTCTTCCAAGCCGACGCGGAACATCCTCTACAACCGACGACTAAACAACGAATTACGGTTCCTTTAAATGACGTCATCCAAAATGGCGTCCCTCGAATTCCGATTGGCTGATAGGATTCTATCAGCCAATCGGAATTAAGGTAGGAATATTCTGATTGGCTGATGGAATCAGCCAATCAAAATCAAGTTCAATCCGATTGGCTTATCCAATCAGCCAATCAGATTGAGCTCGCATTCTATTGGCTGTTCTGATCAGCCAATAGAATGCGAGCTCAATCTGATTGGCTGATTGGATCAGCCAATCGGATTGAACTTGATTCTGATTGGCTGATTCCATCAGCCAATCAGAATATTCCTACCTTAATTCCGATTGGCTGAATCCTATCAGCCAATCGGAATTTGAGGGACGCCATCTTGGATGACGTCATTTAAAGGAACCGTCATTCGTCGTCTAGTCGTCGGTTGAAGAGGATGTTCCGCGTCGGCTTGGAAGAAGATGGTTCCACTCTGCTCCAGAAGAAAGAAGATTGAAGATGCGGCTTGATAGAAGACTTCATCCCGATGATGGACTTCCGACTTCAGCCCGATGATGGATTTCTTCAGCCGCCGCTTGGATCCAGACTTCAGCCCGAGGATGGATGTCACTCTTCAGCCCCCCGCTTGGGCTTGGATCAACACTTCCGAGGACCGATCGGTGAACCTGGTATGGTGAAGATAAGGTAGGAAGATCTTCAGGGGCTTAGTGTTAGGTTTATTTAAGGGGGGTTTGGGTTAGATTAGGGGTATGTGGGTGGTGGGTTGTAATGTTGGGGGGGGGTATTGTATGTGTTTTTTTTACAGGCAAAAGAGCTGAATTATTTGGGGCATGCCCCGCAAAGGGCCCTGTTCAGAGCTGGTAAGGTAAAAGAGCTTTGAACTTTTTTAATTTAGAATAGGGTAGGGCATTTTTTTATTTTTGGGGGCTTTGTTATTTTATTAGGGGGCTTAGAGTAGGTGTAATTAGTTTAAAATTGTTGTAATATTTTTCTAATGTTTGTAAATATTTTTTTATTTTTTGTAACTTAGTTCTTTTTTATTTTTTGTACTTTAGTTAGTTTATTTCATTGTATTTATTTGTAGATATTGTATTTAAATAATTTATTGATAGTGTAGTGTAAGGTTTAATTGTAGATAATTGTAGATATTGTATTTAAATAATTTATTAATAGTGTAGTGTTAGGTTTAATTGTAGATAATTGTTGGTATTTTATTTAATTAATTTTTTGATAGTGTAGTGTTAGGTTTAATTGTAACTTGGGTTAGGATTTATTTTACAGGTAATTTTGTAATTATTTTAACTATTTTAGCTATTAAATAGTTCTTAACTATTTAATAGCTATTGTACCTGGTTAAAATAAATACAAAGTTGCCTGTAAAATAAATATTAATCCTAAAATAGCTATAATATAATTATAATTTATGTTGTAGCTATATTAGGGTTTATTTTACAGGTAAGTATTTAGATTTAAATAGGAATAATTTATTTAATAAGAGTTAATTTATTTTGTTAGAATAAAATTATATTTAATTTAGGGGGGTGTTAGGGTTAGAGTTAAAATTAGCTTTAGGGGTTAAAAATTTATTAGAGTAGCGGTGAGCTCCGATCGGCAGATTAGGGGTTAATACTTGAAGTTAGGTGTCGGCGATGTTAGGGAGGGCAGATTAGGGGTTAATACTATTTATTATAGGGTTATTGAGGCGGGAGTGAGGCGGAGTAGGGGTTAATAACTTTATTATAGTAGCGGTGAGATCCGCTCGGCAGATTAGGGGTTAATAGGTGTAGGCGACGTTGAGGGGGGCAGGTTAGGGGTTAATAAATATAATATAGGGGTCAGCGATGTTAGGGGCAGCAGATATGGGGGACATAAGGATAACGGAAGTAACGGCGCTTTGCGGTCGGCAGATTTGGGGTTAATTATTTTAGGTAGCTGGCGGTGACGTTGTGGGGGGCAGGTTAGGGGTTAATAAATATAATATAGGGGTCGGCGGTGTTAGGGGCAGCAGATTAGGGGTACATAAGAATAACGTAGGTGGCGGTCGGCAGATTAGGGGTTAAAAAAATTTAATCGAGTGGCGGCGATGTGGGGGGACCTCGGTTTAGGGGTACATAGGTAGTTTATGGGTGTTAGTGTACTTTAGAGCACAGTAGTTAAGACCTTTATGAACCGGCGTTAGCCCAGAAAGCTCTTAACTACTGACTTTTTTCTGCGGCTGGAGTTTTGTCATTAGATTTCTAACGCTCACTTCAGCCACGACTATAAATACCGGAGTTAGAAGATCCCATTGAAAAGATAGGATACGCAATTGACGTAAGGGGATCTGCGGTATGGAAAAGTCGCGGCTGAAAAGTGAATATTAGACCCTTTCCTGACTGACTCCAAATACCGGCGGTAGCCTAAAACCAGCATTAGGAGCCTCTAACGCTGGTTTTGACGGCTACCGCCAAACTCTAAATCTAGGCCTTAGTATTTTATATAAATATGTAGGTATAGATATATATTTTGCAAACATAATTTTATGTGTGCAAACAGGTGTATAATATGTAATAATACTTTCCCCTTCTAGTGAACCGCAGCCGTCCCACAGTCTCTCCCAAGGTCTGTGTGAATATATCAGGTGTGCTAGCTGGAGGCACTGGTTCAGCTTGTATCAGTCGTTGGTATCTTCTTTTCCTTTCCTTCCTCAGTTGTATAAGTCTAGGTGCAAAATAGTGGTGCTGAAATATCAGACAATACACCATACAAAGGTGAATATCTACTCACAGTGTATATTGCAGGTTACCGGCTCCTTCCCAATATGAAAAGACAATATCACAGATTCAATAAAAAAGTTTGTCTTTATTTGGCTCAACGCAAAAGCGTTTCAACGGTCCCAGCCGTCTTTCTCAAGAGCAATAAAAGTGCTTTACAAACCAAAGCATACCTTTCCGCTGCACAGGCGGCCTTTAAATACATGTCAGTTACGCTACCTGCTTCCCCATTGGAGGAGAGCAGGTTTACACCCGATTCAAAATTTCAATTGTAAATTTAAAATAAACATCTAAAAAAACATAAAAAACAATATTAATTATATTAGAAACTATAAGTTTGTTTTAAAATATAAAATTTCTGTAGATATCATCATTTTTGCCGGTTTTGTAGTTCCCTTTCAGGTAGTTTTCTGTTTCAAGTTCTCTTTCAGGTCCGGTATGTCAGTGAAGATCACATGTTATAGGTTGTCCAAAGAAATTCAGTTTCTGGTATAGTGATGTTTTGTAGTTCCCTTTCAGGTAGTTCTCTATTTTAGGTTCCCATTCAGGTCTGATATGTCAGTAAGTATCACATGTTATCGAATGTCCAATGAAAAACAGTTTCTGATTTTCTCAAAATAAAAAGACATAAGTGTTATTCACAGATACAAAGTTTCTTATATGAATTCTGCTTATCCAAATATTTAGAGGAGGTAGAATAAATTGCCACTTAGAAGTACTAGCTGATTATTTCTAATGTAGGTGTTAGTGTCACACTTCTTAAAGTATGTTTTGCTGTGGATTTTTTCATCTATAGTGTAAAGAGTTAAATCTAAAAAATGTATTTCTTTTTTGTTGTATTCTACTGATAATGTGACTTGCTGATTATTGTATTGTATTATTGTATATAGAATTTGGTGCAGACCTGGTGTCCTGGCATAGATATATAGATGACATTCTGTGCATATGGAAGGGGGGTGAGTCCAAACTCATAGAATTTGTACAAATACTTAATAACAATAATCAGCAAGTCACATTATCAGTAGAATACAACAAAAAAGAAATACATTTTTTAGATTTAACTCTTTACACTATAGATGAAAAAATCCACAGCAAAACATACTTTAAGAAGTGTGACACTAACACCTACATTAGACATGATAGCTGCCACCATCCTAACTGGCTAAAGTCAGTACCAAAAAGCCAATTCCTACGAATACGCAGGAACTGCAGCAATATAGATGATTACGAACAACAATGAAGAATACTCAAAGAAAGATTCATACAAAAGGGATATGACCATAGAGCTTTAGAAAAAGAAAGAAATTAAGTTGGAAATAAAATAAGATCAACCCTGTTAGAAAACAAACACAAAAATGAGACCTCATTTAACAATAATTTCCCTAAATTTGTGACCACATTTAATGTAGAACATCATACAATCAAAAAAATTATACAAAAGCACTGGCACATTATAAAAGAGGATGAATATCTAGGACCTATAATTCCAACTAAGCCCACAGTTATCTTCAGAAAAGGACAACATTTGAAACAAAAATTAGCTCCCTCACTCATAAAAGGCATAGCCCCCAAAAAACCTTTACAAATAAGTAACATGACAGGTTTCTTCACTTGCGGCAAATGCAAAGGTTGTAACTACACCAGAAGAACACACAAAACATTTGACTCCACAGTTACGGGAAAAAAATTTGAAATAAAAGAATTCATTACTTGCAAAAGTAAAAATGTGATATATTTGTTGCAATGTGGCTGCAAAATCCAGTATTTAGGACAAACGTCCAGATTTTTAAAAACAAGAATCATGGAACATCAAAATAAAATAGAAAAGAATCATGATGACCATGGAGTGCCGCTACACTGCAACAATTGTGAACATTTCACAAAAGAATCCTTTCTATGGATAGGAATTGAGAAGGTTGAACTTCATTGGAGGGGTGGTAATCTGGCAAAACAACTAGACCAAAGAGAATTAAAATGGATACATACACTTAGAACATATGCCCAATGGGGTCTAAATAAGGACACAAAAATTGCTGCCTTTGTCTAAAAAACTCTTAACATAGGAAAGGGGGGACAAAATAAATGATAAATTCAAAAGATGAAAATATGGGGCCTAAATAAATCAGTAACATTTTTTGTTCTTGTTGAGGTGAATACGATTATAAGGACACACACAGAAAAAAAAAAAAAAAAAAAAAAAAAGAGAAAAAAAAAAAGGGGGGGCAAAATAAATATGTATTTATATGTATTTATACAGACAGTTCATGTCATATCATTACACTTAATGTTTAGATATACACATATTGTACAAAAGAATATAATTCTCACACTTAATTTCAAGAAATTATATGCAACACACAAGTCGCTGAGTCAATATTTAACATTCAATAAATATAGAAGTCTATTTATAATATGAATGTTTAATTATGAAAAGTATCTATTCCAACTTGTAACATACTTCTAAGTGGCAATTTATTCTACCTCCTCTAAATATTTGGATAAGCAGAATTCATATAAGAAACTTTGTATCTGTGAATAACACTTATGTCTTTTTATTTTGAGAAAATCAGAAACTGTTTTTCATTGGACATTCGATAACATGTGATACTTACTGACATATCAGACCTGAATGGGAACCTAAAATAGAGAACTACCTGAAAGGGAACTACAAAACATCACTATACCAGAAACTGAATTTCATTGGACAACCTATAACATGTGATCTTCACTGACATACCGGACCTGAAAGAGAACTTGAAACAGAAAACTACATGAAAGGGAACTACAAAACCGGCAAAAATGATGATATCTACAGAAATTTTATATTTTAAAACAAACTTATAGTTTCTAATATAATTAATATTGTTTTTTATGTTTTTTTAGATGTTTATTTTAAATTTACAATTGAAATTTTGAATCGGGTGTAAACCTGCTCTCCTCCAATGGGGAAGCAGGTAGCGTAACTGACATATATTTAAAGGCCGCCTGTGCAGCGGAAAGGTATGCTTTGGTTTGTAAAGCACTTTTATTGCTCTTGAGAAAGACGGCTGGGACTGTTGAAACGCTTTTGCGTTGAGCCAAATAAAGACAAACTTTTTTACTGAATCTGTGATATTGTCTTTTCATATTGGGAAGGAGCCGGTAACCTGCAATATACACTGTGAGTAGATATTCACCTTTGTATGGTGTATTGTCTGATATTTCAGCACCACTATTTTGCACCTAGACTTATACAACTGAGGAAGGAAAGGAAAAGAAGATACCAACGACTGATACAAGCTGAACCAGCGCCTCCAGCTAGTACACCTGATAATTTTATGTATATATATATATATATATATATAAACAATAATATGTTCTTCTATATGAAGAACATTGGAATTTAAAACATTCATAACTACCTTTAACTTTATTGCTGTAGGTCTTACGCAGTGTTGGATTACTCCTCGAGCCATAATTGTTCATTATCTATTAAAGTCTATGGGGAGAATAGTTAGCCCGCATCGGTTTTTGCCCTTGTGCTAATTTTTAATTTTAAGCTTGTAATATGCTAAATCCCCTGCGTAAAATGTTTGTTTTCAATGGTGTTAGCTTGTGAACAAAACATATATTTAGCACCCCACTTGTAATCTTCTATTTATTAACTAAAATATTTAGTTTTAAGTATTTTAATTTTGATTTAAATAAAAGTCAATTTGCAAAATATTTTTGAAATGTTATTTGTTACATCAGAATGAGAAAATTTTCTTAAAATATTTTAGGTTATTTAAATTTTTAATATTGTTCATATAGTTTATATATTTCTGTGTTTATCATTGATTGTCAATTCATAATGATTATTGATTTGTCATTTTTAAAGTTCTGCTTACCTTAAGGTAGAACCAATTTTAACATGATATCTGTTTTGAACATTCAGAATCCTTGTTATTGTTTTTGGTAAAACTGTGTAGATATTGCTTACTTTTTGCAGTTATTTTCCAAGCAGTTAATCTAATTTAACAATCAGAATGACAGTGAGTGGGCACATTGACAAAATATAGGTTTGTACAAAGAATAAAATTAAAGGTGCTAACAACTTCCCCAAAGCCCAGTTCAGAATATACTACTGTATCTATACGAATACAGGGAGTGCAGAATTATTAGGCAAATGAGTATTTTGACCACATCATCTTCTTTATGCATGTTGTTTTACTCCAAGCTGTATAGGCTCGAAAGCCTACTACCAATTAAGCATATTAGGTGATGTGCATCTCTGTAATGAGAAGGGGTGTGGTCTAATGACATCAACACCCTATATCAGGTGTGCATAATTTTTAGGCAACTTCCTTTCCTTTGGCAAAATGGGTCAAAAGAAGGACTTGACAGGCTCAGAAAAGTAAAAAATAGTGAGATATCTTGCAGAGGGATGCAGCACTCTTAAAATTGCAAAGCTTCTGAAGCGTGATCATCGAACAATCAAGCGTTTCATTCAAAATAGTCAATAGGGTCGCAAGAAGCGTGTGGAAAAACCAAGGCGCAAAATAACTGCCCATGAACTGAGAAAAGTCAAGCGTGCAGCTGCCAAGATGCCACTTGCCACCAGTTTGGCCATATTTCAGAGCTGCAACATCACTGGAGTGCCCAAAAGCACAAGGTGTGCAATACTCAGAGACATGGCGAAGGTAAGAAAGGATGAAAGACGACCACCACTGAACAAGACACACAAGCTGAAACGTCAAGACTGGGCCAAGAAATATCTCAAGACTGATTTTTCTAAGGTTTTAGGGACTGATGAAATGAGAGTGAGTCTTGATGGGCCAGATGGATGGGCCCGTGGCTGGATTGGTAAAGGGCAGAGAGCTCCAGTCCGACTCAGACGCCAGCAAGGTGGAGGTGGAGTACTGGTTTGGGCTGGTATCATCAAAGATGAGCTTGTGGGGCCTTTTCGGGTTGAGGATGGAGTCAAGCTCAACTCCCAGTCCTACTGCCAGTTTCTGGAAGATACCTTCTTCAAGCAGTGGTACAGGAAGAAGTCTGCATCCTTCAAGAAAAACATGATTTTCATGCAGGACAATGCTCCATCACACGCGTCCAAGTACTCCACAGCGTGGCTGGCAAGAAAGGGTATAAAAGAAGAAAATCTAATGACATGGCCTCCTTGTTCACCTGATCTGAACCCCATTGAGAACCTGTGGTCCATCATCAAATGTGAGATTTACAAGGAGGGAAAACAGGACACCTCTCTGAACAGTGTCTGGGAGGCTGTGGTTGCTGCTGCACGCAATGTTGATGTGAACAGATCAAAACACTGACAGAATCCATGGATGGCAGGCTTTTGAGTGTCCTTGCAAAGAAAGGTGGCTACATTGGTCACTGATTTGTTTTTGTTTTGTTTTTGAATGTCAGAAATGTATATTTGTGAATGTTGAAATGTTATATTGGTTTCACTGGTAAAAATAAATAATTGAAATGGTTATATATTTGTTTTTTGTTAAGTTGCCTAATAATTATGCACAGTAATAGTCACCTGCACACACAGATATCCCCCTAAAATAGCTATGACTAAAAACAAACTAAAAACTACTTCCAAAAATATTTAGCTTTGATATTAATAAGTTTTTTGGGTTCATTGAGAACATGGTTGTTGTTCAATAATAAAATTAATCCTCAAAAATACAACTTGCCTAATAATTCTGCACTCCCTGTAGAATAACGAAAAAAGGATGCAAACAAGCGCTACTGAAAGCTAGGGGATATGAAAAAATAAAATGCTGTTAAATATCATAAGAAAATTAACCAAATGCTAAATATAAATTAAATATTCCTATTATTCCAAAGACACTTGTTTGTCTTTTAAAACCACATAATATCAACCTATAAATTACAAAGAGCTAAAAGTCTGATAGGGACATCTCCCTTATGGCATATAAAACAGTGTTTCACTTGAAGAATAATGTAAGGTACCTTACTTAAAGGGACATAATACTCATATGCTAAATCACTTGAAACTGATGCAGTATAACTGTAAAAAGCTGACAGGAAAATATCACCTGAGCATCTCTATGTAAAAAAGGAAGATATTTTACCTCACAATATCCTCAGCTCAGCAGAGTAAGTTCTGTGTAAAAAGTTATACTTAACTGCTCCCAGCTGCAGGTAAAAAAAAAATTAAAAAATGAAGAAATGAACAGCAGCCAATCAGCATCAGCAGTGCTCAGGTCATGAACTCTTACTGTGATCTCATGAGATTTGACTTAACTCTCATGAGATTTCATAGTAAGCTTCCTTTACCTGATTGGTGAAATAATATGAGAGTGCACAATGCTAGTCCCTTCAGATGTCCCAGGACAAACACACTAAAATGCTGCGTAGAAATCCTTTACAATGGGAGGTGGCTACTGAGGAACTTTTGAGGTAAAATATCTTTCTTTTTTACATAGAGATGTTCAGGAGATATTTTCTAGTCAGCTTTTTACAGCTATGCTGCATCACTTTCAAGTGTTTAAACATTTGGGTATTATGGCCCTTTAACCCTTACAGCCAAAAAATTGTCGATGTCTGTTGCGGGGCATATGTTCTCACCTGTATAAACACTGACACTGATTACCTGAATGGTTAGCGTGTATCTCCTGTTTGCTGTTAACCTTTTAAATGATGTGGGCGGTCCACGTTGCAAATTGATAGGCAGCTGTCATACAAGTAGTATCAAAATGTTTCTCAAGTAGCGGTGATGTCAGATAGTTTTGCTATTTTGAAACCCTTTGCCTACTGCTTAACCTGCAGCGTGTGATGAGGGGCATCTATCATCTATTATTCAGGTTGCCTCTTGCCTGGAAACTTTGTTGCGATGCAGTGACCCTCTGGGTGTATTTACTAGTTGACTTGTCATGTCATTGCAGGTCCGTTGGTTCGTTGGAAGGCGTTCCCCCTCTGAGCTGGTGGAGTATAATCTACCATTATACTTCAACAGCTCAGAGGTGGAATGACTTCCAACGGACCATTTTTCTTCAAGTAAAAGACTGTTTTATATGCCAATAAGGGAGACATCCCTATCAAACTTTTAGCTCTTTGTAACCTATAGGTTGATATTATGTAGTTTTACTAGACAAACAAGTGTCTTTGGAATAAAATGAATAATTAATTTATATTTAGCATTTGTGTAATTTTCTTATCCCCTAGCTTTCTGTTTACATCCTTTTTTTGACTTTGACAAAATATAGCCCTCCCACCCTTAAAGGGCCATGACATAGAGGATTTAATAAAATTCTGTTCACTTTTTCACAAACTTTTGGTTTCTCACAGAAATTATTTACAAACAACTTATGCAATTATGGCATAAATGGTTGTAAATGCTTCTCTGGGATCCCCTTTGTTCAGAAATAGCAGACTTATATGGCTTTGGCATTGCTTTTTGGTAATTAGAAGGCTGCTAAATGCCACTGCGCACCACACATGTTTTATGCAAAGCAGTGAAGGGGTTAATTAGGGAGCATGTAGGGAGCTTGTAGAGTTAATTTTAGCTTAAGTGCAGTGTAGTAGACAACCCAAAGTATTGATTTAGGCCCATTTTGGTATATTTAATGCCACCATTTTACCACCAAAGGGCGTGATCCGATAAAGATCGTAGTTTGCGGCGCAAGCGAGGGAACCCCCGCCACCCGCAGTTTCAGCTTGCAACTCGAGCTATCCTATATACGGCGCTGTCAGAAGCTAAAGTGCTGTAAGTCTGACAAACTAGCGATGTCCAGAAATCTGCGTAAGTACAAATTTCTGGAGTCGCCAGTGACTTACGGCACTTTGGAAACTGCCGGCGCCTACAAAACCTGACTAAAGTTATAAAATCACCCGTACTGTCTAACACGCCTCCCAAACATAGCCCGACAGGTCTAACCCTCTATTGACTATCCCCCCTCGCTATCCTAATAATAAAATATATATTAACCCCTAAATCGCTGCTCCCGGACCCCGCTGCCAGCTATATTAAATCTATAACCCCCTAATGTGAGCCCCTACCTCGCCGCCATCTATCTTACCTACCCCCTAAAGTGAGACCCCTACCCCGCCACCATCTATCTTACCTACCCCCTAAAGTGAGCCCCCTACCCCACCGCCATCTATCTTACCTACCCCCTAAAGTGAGCCCCTACCCCACCGCCATCTATCTTACCTACCCCCTAAAGTGAGCCCCTTACACCGCCACCATCTATTTTACCTACCCCCTAATTAGGGTTAATATAGTTAATATAGCTGGAGGCGGTGTAGGGGGATTAAATTAGGGGTTGATATTTTTAAATAAGATGGCGGTGGTGTAAGGGGCTCACTTTAGGGGGTAGGTAAGATAGATGGCGGTGGTGTAAGGGGCTCACTTTAGGGGGTAGGTAAGATAGATGGCGGAGGGGTAGGGGCTCACTTTAGGGGGTAGGTAAGATAGATGGTGACGGGGTAGGGGGCTCACTTTAGCGGGTAGGTAAGATAGATGGCGGCAGGGTAGGGGGCTCACTTTAGGGGGTAGGTAAGATAGATGGCGGTGGGTTAGGGGGCTCACTTTAGGGGGTAGGTAAGATAGATTGCGGTGGTGTAAGGGACTCACATTAGGGGGTATGTAATGTAGCTTGCAACGGTGTAGGGGGATCACATTAGGGGGTTATACTTTTAATGTAGGTGGCGGCGGGGTCCGTGTGTGTTGGTTTAGGGGTTAAATACTTTATTAGGGATAGCGGCGGGGGATCGCGGTTGACAGGTAGATAGACATTGCACATGCGTTAGGTGTTAGGTTTATTTAGTAGCTAGTTTAGGGAGTTACGGGGCTCCAATAGACAGCGTAAGGCTTACTACGGCTGCATTTTGTGGTGAGGTGAAAATGGAGCAAGATTTCTCCATTTTCGCCACGTAAGTCCTTACGCTGTATATTGGATACCAAACTGCACTGGTTTGGTATACCTACCTATGGCCCAAAAAACTATGGGCGAAGGCAGAAATATACGAGTGTAACTTCTAGGTTACGCCGTATATAGGATACCAAACCAGTGCAAATTTCAGCGTCGCCGGCTTTTGTGGGCGACGCTGCATATCAGATCGGGCTGCATATCAGATTGGGCCCTAAATGTGAACAAATATAAAAAATGTTTTAATTTTTTTGCAATTTTAGGTTTCTCACTGAAATTATTTACAAACAGCTTGTGCAATTATGGCACAAATGGTTGTAAATGCTTCTCTGGGATCCCCTTTGTTCAGAAATTGCAGACATATATGACTTTGGTGTTGCTTTCTGGTAATTAGAAGGCCGCTAAATGCTGCTGCGCATCACATGTGTATTATGGCTAGCCGTGAAGGGGTTAATTAGGTAGTTTGTAGGGAGCTTGCAGGGTTAATTTTAGCTTTAGTGTAGAGATCAGCCTCCTACCTGACACATCAGACCACCTGATCCCTCCCAAACAGCTCCCCAACTATTAGGGTTGTCCCCGCCATCTTAAGTACTGGCAGAAAGTCTGCCAGTACTAAAATAAAAGGTTTTTAGATTTATTTTATTTGTTTAGCATATTTACATATGCTGTGGTGTAGCATCCCCCCTTAGCCCCCAACCTCCTTGATCCCCCCAAAACATCTCTCTAACCTCCCCATCTGCCTTATTGGCAGCCATCTTGGGTACTGGCAGCTGTCTGGCAGTACTTAGTTTGCAAAAAAATGTAGTTTTTTCTGTTTTTATTTTTTTTTCTGTAGTGTAGCTTCCCCCCCCCCACAGACCAACCCCCACCACCTGCCACACCAGATATGAGTGGCAGACTGATGTTCTAGCCCTAAAAAGGGCTTTTTGGGCTGCTGTCCTTACAGCAGAGATCAGATGAGTCCTTCAGGACTGTAGTAGACACTGAATATACTAGCCTAGTTATCGATTTCACTATTAAATCAGCAGCAGCTACACTGTCCCTCCTCTCACTAAGAATGCAGGCTCCGAATGAATCTAAAATGGATGCTGTCCAGGAGGTGGGAGAGTCTGGGAGGCAGTGTCTGCTGCTTATTGGCTGGAATGTGCCTTGTGACTGTGAGGTACAGGGTCAAAGTTTACTCAATGATGACGAATAGGGGGCGGATCGAACATTGCATATGTTTGCCCGCCGCGGCAAACGCAAACAAGCTATGTTCGCCGGGAACTATTCGCTGGCGAACTATTCGCAACATCACTAGTTGCTTATATTCAATTTACATTATAGGACATGTCTAACAGAAGAAGGGAGCTGAACTATCCCCTTTCTTTAACATTTGCATGTTATTTTCAGAGTTTAATAGTTAATTACACACATAGAATTCTTTACACAGACACTATCAGCTAGATTACAAGTCTTGCGTTAGCCTTAAAAAGCAGCATTGAGGGGTCCCAACACTGCTTTTTAATGCCCGCTGGTTTTACAAGTCTGGCAGGTACAGGTGTACTGCTCACTTTTTTTCCGCGATTTTCGCATACCGCAAATCCCCTTACGTCATTTGCATATCCTACCTTTTTAATGGGATTTTCTTAACGCCGGTATTGCGATTGCTGGAAAAAGTGAGCGGTAGACCCTCTCCTGTCCAGACCCCTAACGCATTTAAAAGTCAGTAATTAAGAGTTTTATTGGCTTATGCCGTAACATAAAACTCTTAACTAAAGTGCTACAAAGTACACTAACATTTATAAACTACCTATTAACCCCTAAACCGAGGCTTCCCCCCACATCGAAAACACTTAACTAAAATGTTTAACTCCTAATCTGCTGACCGGACATCGCCGCCACTGTAATAAAAATATTAACCCCTAAACCGCTGCACTCCCGCCTCGCAAACACTAGTTAAATTTTATTAACCCCTAATCTGCCATCCCTAACATTGCCAACACCTACCTACATTTATTAACCCCTAATCTGTCGCCCCAACATCACCGCTACTATATTAAATTTATTAACCCCTAAACCTAAGTCTAACCCCCCTAACTTAAATATAATTTAAATAAAACAAAATAAAATTACTATTTAATATATTAATCCTATTTAAAACTAAATACTTACGGATAAAATAAAAACCCTAAGTTAGCTACAATATAACTAATAGTTACATTGTAGCTAGCTTAGGGTTTATATTTATTTTACCTTCAAGTTTGTATTTATTTTAATTAGGTACAATAGTTATTAAATAGCTAATAACTATTTAATAACTACCTAGCTAAAATAAGTACAAATTTACCTGTAAAATAAATCCTAATCTAAGTTACAAATACACCTAACACTACACTATCATTAAATTAATTACATAAACAACCTACAATTAACTAGAATTAGCTACAATTAAATTAAATAAACTACAAAGTTTACAAAAAAAAACCACTAAATTACAGAAGATAAAAAAAAATTAAAATTTTTTAAACTAATTACACCTAATCTAAGCCTCCCAAAATAATAAAATTCCCTACCCTATACTAAATTACAAATGGCCCTTAAAAGGGCCTTTTGCAGGGCATTGCCCCAAAGTAATCAGCTCTTTTAACTGTAAAAAACATACAATACCCCCAACATTAAAACCCACCACCCACACACCCAACCCTACTCTAAAACCGACCCAATCCCCCCTTAAAAAAACCTAACACTACCCCCTTGAAGATCACCTACCTTGAGCCGTCTTCACCCAGCCGGGCACAAGTGGACCTCCAGAGGGGCAGAAGTCTTCATCCAATCCGGCCAGAAGAGGACATCCAGACCGGCAGAAGTCTTCATCCAGGTGGCATCGTCTATCTTCTTCCATCCGGAGCTGAGCGGGTCCATCTTGAAGACATCCAACGCGGAGCATCCTCTTCCATCCGACGGCGACTGAAGAATGAAGGTTCCTTTAAGTAATGTTATCCAAGATGACTTCCCTTCAATTCCGATTCCTATCAGCCAATTGGAATTAAGGTAGGAAAAATCCTATTGGCTGATCCAATCTCACGTCTTTACCGACAAAACTCATAATCTAGCCGAAAGTTTTTAAGCATAATGTGATTACAGCTTTAACTGTGTACATGTAATACTCTTGAAATTGTCTGTAAAACAATCACAGAGACTCAGACACCATTATAAGTGTGAATTTTCTGACAATGCATTTATTTCCTATATATATATATATATCGTTTGTTGGAGGATTAGAAGCAGACCCATTGAGAAAGGTGCCAGAGGCGCACCGAAAAACATCTGGGGGTATTTGTGTGATGAACACTGTCGTTTGTATATAATAAAGAAACATTTTCTACAAGACCGGTGAGTGCAGCATTATTTTACTCACATGGAGTGAATACTGGAAATTATATGTACTATGTACGCAGCGCCACGGCAATTGGATTGTGACTGATGGAGTGCACCTTATTTTGAAACGGAATATATATATATATTAGAGAAAGAGAACAAAAATCCAGCGAGCCACTTCAGAACAAATGTGGTAAGTTTAATGGATAAAAAAGAAGAATACATACAAAAAATACACTCAAAAAACTGTGGGGTTAAAAGAAAAAAGAGGGATAAAAAGATATGCCATTACTCCACAGTTTAGCCAGTCAGTCTTACACGTTTCGGCTGGTAGATAGCCTTATTCATAGACCATAATAGGCATCCGGTTTACACCCTTAAATAGTCTGATCAAATCAAAGTAAAAGGGTGCACAGCTGTGGAGTAATGCATACTTAGTTCAAACAGGTATGGCATATTATCACAAATATTATTTCAGCTTACCTTTAACTAAATATGATGTAGCAGTTAAAGTGGACATTCATTTACTAGTTCATACAAATGGATCAAAAACCAAATTTTAAGATGTAAAAATGTAATTGGATTAACTTACACTGTGAAAATGCAAACATTGCTGATATTATATTAAAGCTAGGACTATCACAGACAAAAAGGGCAGCAATTTATTTACTCTAGAGAGGGGAATGTGTGTGTGATATGAACATTGCAACCTGTAAATGTTTTGCTAAAATGTTACTTGTGGTTAATCAGAATCCAAAGAAACCCTCGCTTTTTATTAATATTACACTATGCAGTGAAGAAATAACATTATACACTAAACAGTGAAGAATATAATCTTTACAATATAAGATTATTGCAACCTATAAATACAGGGAGTGCAGAATTATTAGGCAAGTTGTATTTCTGAGGATTAATTTTATTATTGAACAACAACCATGTTCTCAATGAACCCAAAAAACTAATTAATATCAAAGCTGAATAGTTTTGGAAGTAGTTTTTAGTTTGTTTTCAGTTATAGCTATTTTAGGGGGATATCTGTGTGTGCAGGTGACTATTACTGTGCATAATTATTAGGCAACTTAACAAAAAACAAATATATACCCATTTCAATTATTTATTTTTACCAGTGAAACCAATATAACATCTCAACATTCACAAATATACATTTCTGACATTCAAAAACAAAACAAAAACAAATCAGTGACCAACATAGCCACCTTTCTTTGCAAGGACACTCAAAAGCCTGCCATCCATGGATTCTGTCAGTGTTTTGATCTGTTCACCATCAACATTGCGTGCAGCAGCAACCACAGCCTCCCAGACACTGTTCAGAGAGGTGTACTGTTTTCCCTCCTTGTAAATCTCACATTTGATGATGGACCACAGGTTCTCAATGGGGTTCAGATCAGGTGAACAAGGAGGCCATGTCATTAGATTTTCTTCTTTTATACCCTTTCTTGCCAGCCACGCTGTGGAGTACTTGGACGCGTGTGATGGAGCATTGTCCTGCATGAAAATCATGTTTTTCTTGAAGGATGCAGACTTCTTCCTGTACCACTGCTTGAAGAAGGTGTCTTCCAGAAACTGGCAGTAGGACTGGGAGTTGAGCTTGACTCCATCCTCAACCCGAAAAGGCCCCACAAGCTCATCTTTGATGATACCAGCCCAAACCAGTACTCCACCTCCACCTTGCTGGCTTCTGAGTCGGAATGGAGCTCTCTGCCCTTTACCAATCCAGCCACGGGCCCATCTATCTGGCCCATCAAGACTCACTCTCATTTCATCAGTCCATAAAACCTTAGAAAAATCAGTCTTGAGATATTTCTTGGCCCAGTCTTGACGTTTCAGCTTGTGTGTCTTGTTCAGTGGTGGTCGTTTTTCAGCCTTTCTTACCTTGGCCATGTCTCTGAGTATTGCACACCTTGTGCTTTTGGGCACTCCAGTGATGTGCATTGCACAGGGGTGCATTGCATGGGCAGTGTACATTGTAACAATAGCATATGTTCACATTTTCAAAGTGAACATTTTATAAGTGATTCACTAGCAATATAGCAATAGAATTATACAAGAACTGCATTCACTACTCGGCACAGTGCTGCTTATTAAGAAAACATGCTGCCTATTGACATCTGCTGAAAAATTGCACACTGCATCAAGCTAACCCTATTCTCTCTCCTCTGCTTTCAGGTATGTGAATAGAGACCCTGTCATTCTGCAACTACTCACTGCTCTCTGGTGTTTTTTTTACTCTCCTGTAACTCTCTTCTGGTATGTGAATAGAGACCCTGTCATTCTGCAACTACTCACTGCTCTCTGGTGTTTTTTTACTCTCCTGTAACTCTCTTCTGGTATGTGAATAGAGACCCTGTCATTCTGCAACTACTCACTGCTCTCTGGTGTTTTTTTTACTCTCCTGTAACTCTCTTCTGGTATGTGAATAGAGACCCTATCATTCTGCAACTACTCACTGCTCTCTGGTGTTTTTTTACTCTCCTGTAACTCTCTTCTGGTATGTGAATAGAGACCCTGTCATTCTGCAACTACTCACTGCTCTCTGGTGTTTTTTTTTACTCTCCTGTAACTCTCTTCTGGTTTGTGAATAGAGACCCTGTCATTCTGCAACTACTCACTGCTCTCTGGTGTTTTTTTTACTCTCCTGTAACTCTCTTCTGGTATGTGAATAGAGACCCTGTCATTCTGCAACTACTCACTGCTCTCTGGTGTTTTTTTACTCTCCTGTAACTCTCTTCTGGTATGTGAATAGAGACCCTGTCATTCTGCAACTACTCACTGCTCTCTGGTGTTTTTTTTTACTCTCCTGTAACTCTCTTCTGGTATGTGAATAGAGACCCTGTCATTCTGCAACTACTCACTGCTCTCTGGTGTTTTTTTACTCTCCTATAACTCTCTTCTGGTATGTGAATAGAGACCCTGTCATTCTGCAACTACTCACTGCTCTCTGGTGTTTTTTTTACTCTCCTGTAACTCTCTTCTGGTATGTGAATAGAGACCCTGTCATTCTGCAACTACTCACTGCTCTCTGGTGTTTTTTTACTCTCCTGTAACTCTCTTCTGGTATGTGAATAGAGACCCTGTCATTCTGCAACTACTCACTGCTCTCTGGTGTGTTTTTTTACTCTCCTGTAACTCTCTTCTGGTATGTGAATAGAGACCCTGTCATTCTGCAACTACTCACTGCTCTCTGGTGTTTTTTTTACTCTCCTGTAACTCTCTTCTGGTACATGAATATTTACATAGAGCAAATGATTTTAGTTTGTTAATTTAGTCCTACATCTGTTGTACTGTTATCCAATGTGTTATTTCTAATGTTCATTTAACTGCCATGTGATGTTCAATCCTTATCAATACTTGTTATTATTCCAAAATGTATAGCTGTCTTATTCCACAGTTTTAACCTCCCCCAAATTGTATTGTCTGTTTACTTAACATCTCACCCTGACCAGACCAGAATCTAACTTTCCAATTGGCCTTTCCAATTGTCTTTGATTAGCAATCAACTAAATGTAGTGGACTTAGCTGACTGCCCTCCCTGCATATATTTCACACCAGTCTGGGATGTGCATTGCACAGGGGTGCATTGCATGGGCAGTGTACATTGTAACAATAGCATATGTTCACATTTTCAAAGTGAACATTTTATAAGTGATTCACTAGCAATATAGCAATAGAATTATACAAGAATTGAACAAGGATTGGGCAAGGGGCAAGACACAAGGCAAGTTCTTTTGTAAAATTATGTTAGATATACCTTACTGTTTTCAAATGCAATTGCTAATATAATACTGTGTCTTATGTGTTTAACTGGTTCCCTCTTTTGAAAAAATGCCTAATATCTTCTTATTTCTTTTTGCTGCCTTTTGTCTGTATAACAAACTACATTACTCAATTACTCCTTCTCCCTCTCCACCTGCACTGTTTATTAGCCCATCTCTTTTAAACTCACATTACTTTTGTACTCATGAACTTTACCTATTCCTAAACACTCTCTCTCCCCACTGCACCTTGCCTCAAAAGCAGTCTCACTACTGCAAATCTGTATCTCATCTTATGTCACTCTCCCTCTTGCTTCTACTAACTGCTGGCGACATCTCCCCTAATCCTGGTCCTCAACAACTGCGCAGCCATGCACATCCATGTGTACCATCCCACAGACTCAAAAAACAAAACTCTGACAACCTTACTCACATTCATCTTGCATCAAAAGCCACTTCCCCTTTCACTTGTGCACTTTGGAACTCTCGCTCTGTTTGCAGCAAACTCACTTCTTTACATGACCTCTTTATCTCCCGCTCCCTCAACCTTCTGGCCCTAACAGAAACCTGGCTCTCTCCCCTAGACACAGCATCCACTGCTGCTCTGTCACATGGGGGTCTCCACTTCAGCCACACTCCTAGGTCTGGTAATAGACAAGGAGGTGGTGTTGGTATTTTGCTTTCCTCTCATTGCACCTTTCAACAAATACACCCCATCTCTTCCCTCACATTTTCTTCATTCGAAACCCACATGATTCACTTATTCTCTCCTCTTTCTATACGTGTCGCAGTCATATACCTTCCTCCTGGCTCCTCAACTCAATTTCTAGATCACTTGGCTGCATAGCTACCTTATTTCCTTTCCTCAGACACCCCTTCCCTCATTCTTGGCGACTTCAACATCCCTCTTGACAATCCCACTACCTCCTCTGCAAAACAACTTCTGCAACTCACTTCCTCTTTTGGTTTGTCACAATGGACTGATTCTCGCACTCACAAAGATGGTCACTCCCATGACCTGATCTTTAGCTATCGATGCACCCTCTCAAACTTCACAAACTCCCCCTTTCCTCTTTCTGACCACCATCTCCTTACTTGCAACATATCATCCCTCCCTACAACTCTCCCTCCTTCTGCTCCTCACACCAAACTTCACAGAACCATTACATCATTAGATCAACAACAGCTTTCTAATTCCATCAAACCTCTCCTCTCATCCTTCTCCTCCTTTTCATGCCCTGACCAATCTATCTGCCACTATAATTCCACCCTTACATCCGTCCCTGACAATCTCGCCCCTCTTACCATAGCTCGGAAATCAAACACTCATCCTCAGCCCTGGCATACTCCACTGACACGATACCTACGCAGATGTTCCCGTACTGCTGAGCGGCACTGGAGAAAATCTAGGAGTTCAGCTGATTTTCAACACTACAAATTTATCTTGAACTCCTACTACTCTGCCCTTAATTTCCATAAGCAACACTACTTCTCTACTCTTATCTCTAATCTTTCTTCAAACCCAAAACGTTTGTTCTCCACTTTCAATACTCTTCTCCGCCCTCCCCCACCTCCTAATACAACTTCTCTGTCAGCTCAAGACTTTGCCAACCACTTCAATAACAAAATCAACTCCATCAGAAATGAAATCATCTCTCAACATAATTCCATTCCCTCACCCCCTCAAATGCTCTCAATCAACCACAACCCACATAACCTTAAACTTAGCTCATTCTCCCCTGTTACTGAGGATTAAGTTTCGGCACTTATACTGCGCTCTCACCTCACTACCTGTCCCCTTGACCCTATCCCCTCACAGCTACTCCCCTCCCTCTCTGCCACCTTTACCCCTATACTCACACACACTTTCAACCTCTCCTTCAGCACCGGTATATTTCCCTCATCGCTGAAATATGCACTGGTCACACCTATCCTCAAAAAACCTTCCCTTGATCCTACCTCCCCATCCAACTACCGCCCTATTTCCCTCCTCCCTCTCGAAAAACTAGCTTATGCACGCCTTTCCCATTTCCTTACAATAAACTCCCTTCTTGACCCATTGCAATCTGGATCCCCATCACTCCACAGAAACAGCAATTGTTAAGGTTACCAACGACCTACTTACAGCAAAATCAAAAGGCCACTTCTCTCTGCTTATTCTCCTTGATCTGTCCGCAGCCTTTGACACTGTTGACCACCCTCTCTTGCTCCAAACCCTCCAATCCTTCGGCATATGTGACACAGCCCTCTCGTGGCTCTCTTCCTACCTGTCAAACCGTACCTTTAGTGTAGCCTTCTCTGGGGCCTCCTCTGCCCCGTCACCACTTTCTGTTGGACTACCGCAAGGATCTGTCCTTGGTCCCCTTCTCTTCTCAATCTACACGTCATCACTAGGTTCCCTAATAAAGTCCCATGGTTTACAATATCATTTGTATGCCGACGACACCCAAATCTACTTCTCTGCACCAGACCTTTCTCCTTCATTGCTAACCCCTGTCTTTCTCACATCTCCAACTGGATGTCCTCTCACTACCTCAAGCTAAATCTCTCCAAAACTGAGCTCCTTATTTTCCCCCCTTCTTCAAAACTCTCCACCCCCAATCTCTCTATAACTGTCGACAACTCCATCATTACCCCTACCCCACATGCCCGATGTCTCGGGGTCACATTTGACTCAGATCTTTCTTTCACTCCTCACATTCAGTCTTTGGCTAAAGCCTGCCGCTTCCACCTTAAAAACATCTCTAAAATTAGACACTTCCTTACACAAGACACAACTAAGATTTTAATCCACTCTCTCATCCTCTCCCGCCTCGATTACTGCAACTCTGTCCTCTCTGGTCTCCCCACCTACCGCCTAGCTCCTTTACAATCCTTAATGAATGCCTCTGCCAGACTCATCTTCCTTACAAGTCGCTCTTCATC
This sequence comes from Bombina bombina, assembly GCF_027579735.1. Taxonomy (NCBI): domain Eukaryota; kingdom Metazoa; phylum Chordata; class Amphibia; order Anura; family Bombinatoridae; genus Bombina; species Bombina bombina. The sequence goes on along the minus strand of NC_069501.1, from coordinate 873,947,225 downwards.
TGCTGCACCTCTCTGCCAATCTCTTCACTGGCTTCCTCTTGCCTCTAGGATCAAACACAAAATTCTCACTCTAACATACAAAGCCCTCAACTGCACTGCTCCCCCCTATATCTCAGATCTTGTCTCCAAATACTCTCCTTCTCGTCCCCTTCGCTCTGCTCAAGACCTCCTACTCTCCTCCTCTCTTTTCACCTCATCACACTCCCGTTTACAGGACTTCTCCAGACTGGCTCCCATCTTGTGGAACTCTCTGCCTCGCTCCACTAGACTCTCTTCTAGTTTTAAAAGCTTCAAGTGCTCCCTAAAAACTCTACTGTTTAGGGATGCATACAACCTACGCTAACCTTACTTTATACCGGTTCCTCTCCTCCATTGATATCCCCTGAACCCCCCTAGCATGTAAGCTTAAGAGTCCAGCTGTTTGTTGATCACCTTCTCAAGAGCTGACTACAACAGTGCAACTCTTGGCAGGGCCCTCTACCGATTAGATCCCTATAACTGTTTTTTGTACACTGCCTTTGTTAATAGCGCTGCGGAATCTGTTGGCGCTCTACAAATAACCGATAATAATAATAATAATAATAATAAATGTTGCAGCTCTGAAATATGGCCAAACTGGTGGCAAGTGGCATCTTGGCAGCTGCACGCTTGACTTTTCTCAGTTCATGGGCAGTTATTTTGCGCCTTGATTTTTCCACACACTTCTTGCGACCCTGTTGACTATTTTGAATGAAACGCTTGATTGTTCGATAATCACGCTTCAGAAGCTTTGCAATTTTAAAAGTGCTGCATCCCTCTGCAAGATATCTCACTATTTTTGACTTTTCTGAGCCTGTCAAGTCCTTCTTTTGACCCATTTTGCCAAAGGAAAGGAAGTTGCCTAATAATTATGCACACCTGATATAGGGTGTTGATGTCATTAGACCACACCCCTTCTCATTACAGAGATGCACATCACCTAATATGCTTAATTGGTAGTAGGCTTTCAAGCCTATATAGCTTGGAGTAAGACAACATGCATAAAGAGGATGATGTGGTCAAAATACTCATTTGCCTAATAATTCTGCACTCCCTGTATTTCGTAAATATTTTGTTTGAAATTTATCGCAGTACAAGGAAAATCTTACTATTTTTTACACTACATAGTGAATAAGTAATAATACACACTAGGCTGTGAAGAATAACATGAACATTTTTTGACACATTCAGTAATAATTACACTATGAGAGGGAGGCACAATCTGCAATCATTTTTAAAGTTTTACCCACTGTTAATTATTTATAACGCCAGTGGTTTATGATATCACCTACTGCATTAAAACCCTTTGGTCTCCTCGTTTGCAAAGTGAATATCCAGAATTCTTCTCTGTGCAATAATCTATGCAATCTTTCACCTCCTCTAGGGGGTCTGTGGGATACTCTCAATAACTTGCCAGCTAAAGGAGATGACAGATTTATTATGTTCATAGATAAAATGATGAACTAAATCTGACACATCTATCTCCTTATCGATGTTATTCAAATGTTCTCATATACGTGAGCGTGCTTCTCGTGTGGAGCACCCCACGTATTGTTTCTCACATAGTGTACACTCTACTAAATAGATAACAAACTTAGTGCGACAATTTGTACAACTATTTGAAAGAAAGAGTCTCTGTGTGGATCTAGATTGAAATCTGTCTGTAGTATTAGCATGACTGCATGCTATGCAGTTATGAAAATGACACTTGTAATGTCCCTTTATTAAAAGCCAACTACTGCCTGACTTGGTTTCTTTTCTTAGAAGGCTAGGCGCTACCATATTTCCTATTGTGCGTCCCTTTCTTGAGATAAAGTTTAAACCATCCTTAACAATATCCTTAAAGGGACAGTATACACTCATTTTCATATAACTGCATGTAATAGACACTACTATAAAGAATAATATGCAGAGATACTGATATAAAAATCCAGTATAAAACTGTTTAAAAACTTACTTAGAAGCTGTCAGTTTGGCTCTGTTGAAAAGGTAGCTGGAAAGCCCACTGCAAGTGACAAATAAGACACTCCCCCCCTCCCCCTTCTTTTGCAGATGAAAAGACCCTTTACACAAACAGGAGCAAGCTGGAGTAGGTAGTCGAGCGTATTCACATAAAACTTTGGGGCTTGGTTAGGAGTCTGAAAATCAGAGCAATGTTATTTAAAAATAAGCAAAACTATACATTAATTTTAAAAAAAAACTTTATGGGCTATATAAATAGATCATCTACAAAACATTTATGCAAAGAAAAAATGAGTGTATAATGTCCCTTTAAGACTGTCTTCTCCTGTTAAAACTGGTAGGTGTTTATTAATGATTTGGCAAATTTGCCCAAGTTGTGGGCTGTAGTTGGTAATGAACTTTGGTTTTGTCTGATCAAAGTTAACATTCTGTTGTCTACATTTAGGTTGCAGCATTTGTGTTCTATCTAATCTACTAACTTCCAAAAAGGCTCTGTTAACCACTTTTTGAGAATACCCTCTTTCAGAGAGCTGTGTTTTTAATATGCCTGACTCCCTTAGAAAATTTTCATTTGATGAACAATTTCTTTTCAGCCTTATAAATTGTCCTTTGGCGACCCCAAAACCTGTATGTCTGGGGTGGCAAGACTTTGCATGTAGAATGTTATTCGATGCAATTGGTTTCCTATAAAGTGTAGTCATAATTGAGTGACGACTAATAGGATCACCTATCAGATAAACATCTAAATAAGGCATTGTTGTTTCATCAAATTTATATGTAAACTGAAGATTGACACTATTATGATTTAGATAGGCCAAAAAACTTTCCATTTCTCTTTTGGTTCCCAGCCAGACAAACAAAAGATCTTACATATATATCTTACTGAACAAATCTTCCTTTTGACCATAATTAGGACATGTTGCTTATATTCAATTTACATTATAGGACATGTCTAACAGAAGAAGGGAGCTGAACTATCCCCTTTCTTTAACATTTGCATGTTATTTTCAGAGTTTAATAGTTAATTACACACATAGAATTCTTTACACAGACATTATCAGCTAGATTACAAGTCTTGCGTTAGCCTTAAAAAGCAGCGTTGAGGGGTCCCAACACTGCTTTTCAACGCCCGCTGGTTTTTCAAGTCTGGCAGGTACAGGTGTACTGCTCACTTTTTTTCCGCAATTTTCGCATACCGCAAATCCCTTTACGTCATTTGTGTATCCTATCTTTTTAATGGGATTTTCCTAACGCCGGTATTGCGATTGCTGGAAAAAGTGAGCGGTAGACCCTCTCCTGTCCAGACCCCTAACGCATTTAAAAGTCAGTAATTAAGAGTTTTATTGGCTTATGCTGTAACATAAAACTCTTAACTAAAGTGCTACAAAGTACACTAACATTTATAAACTACCTATTAACCCCTAAACCCACATCGCAAACACTTAACTAAAATGTTTAACCCCTAATCTGTTGACCGGATATCGCCGCCACTGTAATAAATATATTATCCCCTAAACCGCTGCACTTCTGCCTCGCAAACACTAGTTAAATTTTATTAACCCCTAATCTGCCATCCCTAACATCGCCAACACCTACCTACATTTATTAACCCAATAGGATTTTTCCTACCTTAATTCCGATTGGCTGATAGGATTCTATTAGCCAATCAGAATTGAAGTGACGCCATCTTGGATGTCGTCACTTAAAGGAACCTTCATTCTTCAGTCGCCGTCGGATGGAAGAGGATGCTCTGCGTTGGATGTCTTCAAGATGGACCCGCTCAGCTCCGGATGGAAGAAGATAGAAGATGCCACCTGGATGAAGACTTCTGCCGGTCTGGATGTCCTCTTCTGGCCGGATCGGATGAAGACTTCTGCCCCTCTGGAGGTCCACTTGTGCCCTGCTGGGTGAAGACGGCTCAAGGTAGGGTGATCTTCAAGGGGGTAGTGTTAGGTTTTTTTAAGGGGGGATTGGGTCGGTTTTAGAGTAGGGTTGGGTGTGTGGGTGGTGGGTTTTAATGTTGGGGGGTATTGTATGTTTTTTACAGTTAAAAGAGCTGATTACTTTGGGGCAATGCCCTGCAAAAGTCCCTTTTAAGGGCCATTTGTAATTTAGTATAGGGTAGGGAATTTTATTATTTTGGGAGGCTTAGATTAGGTGTAATTAGTTTAAAAAAATTAAAAAAATTTTTATCTTCTGTAATTTAGTGGGTGTTTTTTGTACTTTAGTTTATTTTATTTAATTGTAGCTAATTGTAGTTAATTGTAGGTTGTTTATGTAATTAATTTAATGATAGTGTAGTGTTAGGTGTATTTGTAACTTAGATTAGGATTTATTTTACAGGTAAATTTGTACTTATTTTAACTAGGAAGTTATTAAATAGTTAATAACTATGTAATAACCATTCTACCTAGTTAAAATAAATACAAAGTTGCCTGTAAAATAAATATAAATCCTAAGCTAGCTACAATGTAACTATTAGTTATATTGTAGCTAGTTTAGGGTTTATTTTACAGGTAAGTATTTAGTTTTAAATAGGAACAATTTATTTAATTGTAGTAAATGTATTTAGATTTATTTAAATTATATTTAAATTAGGGGGTGTTAGGGTTAGGGTTAGACTTAGGGGTTAATACATTTATTATAGTGGTGGCGACGTTTGCGGCGGCAGATTAGGGATTAATAAATTTAATATAGTTGCGGCGACATTGGGGTTGCAGATTAGGGGTTAAGAAATAAAATGTAGGTTTCGGCGATGTTGGGGGCATCAGATTAAGGGTTCATAAGTATAATGTATGTGACGGCGGTGTCTGGAGCGGCAGATAAGGGTTAATAATATAATATAGGTGGCGACAATGTCAGGGGTGGCAGATTAGGGGTTAATAAGGGTAAGATTAGGGATGTTTAGACTCGGGGTTCATGTTAGGGTGTTAGGTGCAGACATAACACCCTAACATGAAACAATGGGGCTGCGTTAGGAGCTGAATACTGCTTTTTTGCAGGTGTTAGGTTAAATACCAGCGTTGTCTTAAGTGAGCAGTGAGAAAAAAAGGCTTGGTAGCCCCGCACACCAATGCCGACAAAAACTCGTAATCTACCCGAATGTGAGTTCTAACAATTTACTGATATTAATTTTACAAAATCCTCATACAGACACTAAAAATGAACTTTGACTTCTTTTATTTTACGTAGTCAAATATTCAAAATCTGTTTTATTTTGATATTCTTGTTTCAGTATCACCATTTTACTCACATATACACATTTTGTTTTTCTATATTGTTAGCCATGTTTTTTACACACACACACACTTCTACTGAAATCACATTGCATTACTTGCATTACATTGTCTCTTCTGACATCATTTTCAATTGCTTGATAACTTCGGCATAATGCAGCATAATGTGGATTAAAGGGACACTGAACCCAATTTTTTTCTTTTGTGATTCAGATAGAGCATGCAATTTTAAGCCACTTTCTAATTTACTCCTATTATCTAATTCTTATCATTCTCTTGGTATCTTTATTTGAAATGCAAGAATGTAAGTTTAGATGCTGGCCCATTCTTGGTGAACACACTGTGTTGTTCTTGCTGATTGGTGGGTACATTCACCTACCAATAAACAAGTGCTTTCTATGGTTCTGAACCCAAAAAAATAGCTTAGATGCCTTCTTTTTCAAATAAAGAAAGCAACCCCTAGATTTAGGCCTAGATTTGGAGTTCGGCGGTAAAAGGGCTGTTAACGCTCCGCGGGTTTTTTTCTGGCCGCACCATAAATTTAACTCTGGTATCGAGAGTTCAAACAAATGCTGCGTTAGGCTCCAAAAAAGGAGCGTAGAGCATATTTACCGCAAATGCAACTCTCGATACCAGAGTTGCTTACGGACGCGGCCGGCATCAAAAACGTGCTCGTGCACGATTCTCCCATAGGAAACAATGGGGCAGTTTGAGCTGAAAAAAAACCTAACACCTGCAAAAAAGCAGCGTTCAGCTCTTAACGCAGCCCCATTGTTTCCTATGGGGAAACACTTCCTACGTCTGCACCTAACACTCTAACATGTACCCCGAGTCTAAACACCCCTAACCTTACACTTATTAACCCCTAATCTGCCGCCCCCGCTATCGCTGACCCCTGCATTACACTTTTAACCCCTAATCTGCCGCTCCGTAAACCGCCGCCACCTACGTTATCCCTATGTACCCCTAATCTGCTGCCCTAACATCGCCGACCCCTATGTTATATTTATTAACCCCTAATCTGCCCCCCACAACGTCGCCGACACCTGCCTACACTTATTAACCCCTAATCTGCCGAGCGGACCTGAGCGCTACTATAATAAAGTTATTAACCCCTAATCCGCCTCACTAACCCTATCATAAATAGTATTAACCCCTAATCTGCCCTCCCTAACATCGCCGACACCTACCTTCAATTATTAACCCCTAATCTGCCGACCGGAGCTCACCGCTATTCTAATAAATGTATTAACCCCTAAAGCTAAGTCTAACCCTAACACTAACACCCCCCTAAGTTAAATATAATTTTTATCTAACGAAATAAATTAACTCTTATTAAATAAATGATTCCTATTTAAAGCTAAATACTTACCTGTAAAATAAATCCTAATATAGCTACAATATAAATTATAATTATATTATAGCTATTTTAGGATTAATATTTATTTTACAGGCAACTTTGTAATTATTTTAACCAGGTACAATAGCTATTAAATAGTTAAGAACTATTTAATAGTTACCTAGTTAAAATAATAACAAAATTACCTGTAAAATAAATCCTAACCTAAGATATAATTAAACCTAACACTACCCTATCAATAAAATAATTAAATAAACTACCTACAATTACCTACAATTAACCTAACACTACACTATCAATAAATTAATTAAACACAATTGCTACAAATAAATACAATTAAATAAACTATCTAAAGTACAAAAAATAAAAAAGAACTAAGTTACAGAAAATAATAAAATATTTTCAAACATAAGAAAAATATTACAACAATTTTAAACTAATTACACCTACTCTAAGCCCCCTAATAAAATAACAAAGCCCCCCAAAATAAAAAATTCCCTACCCTATTCTAAAATACAAATATTACAAGCTCTTTTACCTTACCAGCCCTGAACAGGGCCCTTTGCGGGGCATGCCCCAAGAATTTCAGCTCTTTTGCCTGTAAAAAAAAACATACAATACCCCCCCCCAACATTACAACCCACCACCCACATACCCCTAATCTAACCCAAACCCCCCTTAAATAAACCTAACACTAATCCCCTGAAGATCTTCCTACCTTGTCTTCACCATACCAGGTTCACCGATCCGTCCTGGCTCCAAGATCTTCATCCAACCCAAGCGGGGGTTGGCGATCCATAATCCGGTGCTCCAAAGTCTTCCTCCTATCCGGCAAGAAGAGGACATCCGGACCGGCAAACATCTTCTCCAAGCGGCATCTTCTATCTTCTTCCATCCGATGACGACCGGCTCCATCTTGAAGACCTCCAGCGCGGATCCATCCTCTTCTTCCGACGACTAGACGACGAATGACGGTTCCTTTAAGGGACGTCATCCAAGATGGCGTCCCTCGAATTCCGATTGGCTGATAGGATTCTATCAGCCAATCGGAATTAAGGTAGGAATTTTCTGATTGGCTGATGGAATCAGCCAATCAGAATATAGTTCAATCCGATTGGCTGATCCAATCAGCCAATCAGATTGAGCTCGCATTCTATTGGCTGATCGGAACAGCCAATAGAATGCGAGCTCAATCTGATTGGCTGATTGGATCAGCCAATCGGATTGAACTATATTCTGATTGGCTGATTCCATCAGCCAATCAGAAAATTCCTACCTTAATTCCGATTGGCTGATAGAATCCTATCAGCCAATCGGAATTCGAGGGACGCCATCTTGGATGACGTCCCTTAAAGGAACCGTCATTCGTCGTCTAGTCGTCGGAAGAAGAGGATGGATCCGCGCTGGAGGTCTTCAAGATGGAGCCGGTCGTCATCGGATGGAAGAAGATAGAAGATGCCGCTTGGAGAAGATGTTTGCCGGTCCGGATGTCCTCTTCTTGCCGGATAGGAGGAAGACTTTGGAGCACCGGATTATGGATCGCCAACCCCCGCTTGGGTTGGATGAAGATCTTGGAGCCAGGACGGATCGGTGAACCTGGTATGGTGAAGACAAGGTAGGAAGATCTTCAGGGGATTAGTGTTAGGTTTATTTAAGGGGGGTTTGGGTTAGATTAGGGGTATGTGGGTGGTGGGTTGTAATGTTGGGGGGGGGGTATTGTATGTTTTTTTTTACAGGCAAAAGAGCTGAAATTCTTGGGGCATGCCCCGCAAAGGGCCCTGTTCAGGGCTGGTAAGGTAAAAGAGCTTGTAATATTTGTATTTTAGAATAGGGTAGGGAATTTTTTATTTTGGGGGGCTTTGTTATTTTATTAGGGGGCTTAGAGTAGGTGTAATTAGTTTAAAATTGTTGTAATATTTTTCTTATGTTTGAAAATATTTTATTATTTTCTGTAACTTAGTTCTTTTTTATTTTTTGTACTTTAGATAGTTTATTTAATTGTATTTATTTGTAGCAATTGTGTTTAATTAATTTATTGATAGTGTAGTGTTAGGTTAATTGTAGGTAATTGTAGGTAGTTTATTTAATTATTTTATTGATAGGGTAGTGTTAGGTTTAATTATATCTTAGGTTAGGATTTATTTTACAGGTAATTTTGTTATTATTTTAACTAGGTAACTATTAAATAGTTCTTAACTATTTAATAGCTATTGTACCTGGTTAAAATAATTACAAAGTTGCCTGTAAAATAAATATTAATCCTAAAATAGCTATAATATAATTATAATTTATATTGTAGCTATATTAGGATGTATTTTACAGGTAAGTATTTAGCTTTAAATAGGAATTATTTATTTAATAAGAGTTAATTTATTTCGTTAGATAAAAATTATATTTAACTTAGGGGGGTGTTAGTGTTAGGGTTAGACTTAGCTTTAGGGGTTAATACATTTATTAGAATAGCGGTGAGCTCCGGTCGGCAGATTAGGGGTTAATAATTGAAGGTAGGTGTCGGCGATGTTAGGGAGGGCAGATTAGGGGTTAATACTATTTATGATAGGGTTAGTGAGGCGGATTAGGGGTTAATAACTTTATTATAGTAGCGCTCAGGTCCGCTCGGCAGATTAGGGGTTAATAAGTGTAGGTAGGTGTCGGCGACGTTGAGGGGGGCAGATTAGGGGTTAATAAATATAACATAGGGGTCGGCGATGTTAGGGGTAGCAGATTAGGGGTACATAGGGATAACGTAGGTGGCGGCGATTTGCGGTCGGAAGATTAGGGGTTAATTATTTTAAGTAGCTTGCGGCGACGTTGTGGGGGGCAAGTTAGGGGTTAATAGATATAATACAGGGGTCGGCGGTGTTAGGGGCAGCAGATTAGGGGTACATAAGTATAACGTAGGTGGCGGTCGGCAGATTAGGGGTTAAAAATTTTAATCGAGTGGCGGCGATGTGGGGGGACCTCGGTTTAGGGGTACATAGGTAGTTTATGGGTGTTAGTGTACTTTAGGGTACAGTAGTTAAGAGCTTTATAAACCGGCGTTAGCCAGAAAGCTCTTAACTCCTGCTATTTTCAGGCGGCTGGAATCTTGTCGTTAGAGCTCTAACGCTCACTGCAGAAACGACTCTAAATACCGGCGTTAGGAAGATCCCATTGAAAAGATAGGCTACGCAAATGGCGTAGGGGGATCTGCGGTATGGAAAAGTCGCGGCTGAAAAGTGAGCGTTAGACCCTTTAATCACTGACTCCAAATACCAGCGGGCGGCCAAAACCAGCGTTAGGAGCCTCTAACGCTGGTTTTGACGGCTACCGCCGAACTCTAAATCTAGGCCTTAGAGTTTTGCGGCCAAAGGGGTGCGTTAGCTACGCATGTTTTTTTTCCCCCGCACCTTTTAAATAACACTGGTATTTAGAGTTGTCTGAATGGCTGCGTTAGGCTCCAAAAAGTTAGCGTAGAGCATAATTTACCGCCACTTCAACTCTAAATACCAGCGTTGCTTACGGTAGTGGCCAGCTGGAAAAACGTGCTCGTGCACGATTCCCCCATAGGAAACAATGGGGCATTTTGAGCTGAAAAAAAACCCTAACACCTGCAAAAAAACAGCGTTCAGCTCCAAACGCAGCCCCATTGTTTCCTATGGGGAAACACTTCCTAAGTCTGCACCTAACACCCTAACATGAACCCCGAGTCTAAACACCCCTAACCTTACACTTATTAACCCCTAATCTGCTGCCCCCGCTATTGCTGACCCCTGCATTATATTATTAACCCCTAATCTGCCGCTCTGGACACCGCCGCAACCTACATTATCCCTATGAACGCCTAATCTACTGCCCACAACATCGCCGACCCCTATATTATATTTATTAACCCCTAATCTGCCGCCCCAATGTCGCCGCTACCTTACCTACACTTATTAACCCCTAATCTGCTGACCGGACCTTGTCGTCACTATAATAAATGTATTAACCCCTAAACCGCCGCACTCCCATCTCGCAACCCCTATAATAAATTTTATTAACCCCTAATCTGCCCTCCCTAACATCTTTGACACCTAACTTCAAGTATTAACCCCTCGCGGACCTCGCCGCTACTCTAATAAATGTATTAACCCCTAAAGCTAAGTCTAACCCTAACACTAACACCCCCCCTAAGTTAAATATAATTTAAATCAAACAAAATAAATTATTTCTTATTAAATAAATTAATCCTATTTAAAGCTAAATACTTACCTGTAAAATAAATCCTAATATGGCTACAATATAATGAATAATTATATTGTAGCTATTTTAGCATTTATTTTTATTTTACAGGCAACTTTGTATTTATTTTAACTAGGTGCAATAGCTATTAAATAGTTATTTACTATTTAATAGCTACCTAGTTAAAATAATTACAAAATTACCTGTAAAATAAATCCTAACCTAAGTTACAATTAAACCTAACACTACACTATCAATAAATAAATTAACTAAACTACCTACAATTACCTACAATTAAATCAACTAAACTAAATTACAAAAAATAAAAAAAGATTACAATAATTTTAAGCTAATTACACCTACAATAGCCCACTAAAAAAATAACAAAGCCCCTCAAAATAAAAAAATGCCCTACCCTATTCTATAATAAAATGTTAACAGCTCTATTACCTTACCAGCCCTTAAAAGGGCTTTTTGCCGGGCATGCCCCCCAAAAAATCAGCTCTTTTGCCTGTAAAAAAAAACACAATACCACCCCCCAACATTACAACCCACCACCCACATACCCCTACTCTAACCCAAACCCCCCTTAAATAAACCTAACACTACCCCCCTGAAGATCTCCCTACCTTGAGTCATCTTCACTCAGCCGAGCAGTGATGGACCAAAAGAAGACATCCGGAGCAACAGAAGTCTTCATCCTATCCGGGCAGAAGAGGACATCCGGACCGACAAACATCTTCATCCAAGCGGCATCTTCTATCTTCATCCACCCGACGAGGAGCGACTCCATCTTCAAGACCTCCGGCGCGGAACATCCTCTTCACTCGACGACTAAATGACGAATGAAGGTTCCTTTAAGTGACGTCATCCAAGATGGCGTCCCTCGAATTCCGATTGGCTGATAGGATTCTATCAGTAATTCGGAATTCAGGTAGGAAAAATCTGATTGGCTGATTGAATCAGCCAGTCAGATTCAAGTTCAATCGGATTGGCTGATCCAATCAGCCAATCAGATTTTTCCTACCTTAATTCCGATTGGCTTATAGAATCCTATCAGCCAATCGGAATTCGAGGGACGCCATCTTGGATGATGTCACTTAAAGGAACCTTCATTCGTCGTCTAGTCGTCGGGAGAAGAGGATGTTCCGCGCCGGAGGTCTTGATAGTGTAGTGTTAGGTTTAATTGTAGATAATTGTAGGTAGTTTATTTAATTTATTTATTGATAGTGTAGTGTTAGGTTTAATTGTAACTTAGGTTAGGATTTATTTTACAGGTAATTTTGTAATTATTTTAACTATTTAATAGCTATTGTACCTGGTTAAAATAAATACAAAGTTACCTGTAAAATAAATATAAATCCTAAAATAGCTATAATATAATTATAATTTATATTGTAGCTATATTAGGGTTTATTTTACAGGTAAGTATTTAGCTTTAAATAGGAATAATTTATTTAATAATAGTTAATTTATTTAGTTAGATTTAAATTATATTTAATTTAGGGGAGTGTTAGGGTTAGGGTTAGACTTAGCTTTAGGGGTTAATACATTTATTATAGTTGCGGCGAGGTCCGGTTGGCAGATTAGGGGTTAATACTTGAAGTTAGGTGGCGGCGGCGTTGGTGGGGGCAGATTAGGGGTTAATAAATATTATGTAGGTGTCGGCGATGTTAGGGGCAGCAGATTAGGGGTACATAGGGATAATGTAAGTTGCGGCGGTTTGCGGTCAGCAGATTAGGGGTTAAAAATATTTATTAGAGAGGTGGCGATGTGGGGGGACCTCGGTTTAGGGGTACATAGGTAGTTTATTGGTGTTAGTTTACTTTAGAGCACAGTAGTTAAGAGATTTATGAACCGGCGTTAGCCCAGAAAGCTCTTAACTCCTGACTTTTTTCTGCGGCTGGAGTTTTGTCGTTAGAGTTCTAACGCTCACTTCAGCCAAGTCTCTAAATACTGGCATTAGGAAGATCCCATTGAAAAGATAGGATATGCAATTGGCGTAAGGGGATCTGCGGTATGGAAAAGTCGCGGCTGGAAAGTGAGCGTTAGACCCTTTCCTGCCTGACTCTAAATACCAGCGGGCGGCCAAAACCAACATTAGGAGCCCTTAACGCTGCTTTTGACGGCTACCACAGAACTCTAAATCTAGGCGCAAGAGAAAGAAGAAAAAATGATAATAGGAGTCAATTAGAAAGTTGTTTAAAATTGCATGCTCTATCTGAATCACTAAAGAATAAAATTGGGTTCAGTGTCCCTTTAAATTCAGCAGTCTAAACTAACTATAAGAAAACTTACCAAATAAATAATTATGGCATCAATACCTTTCACTTAACATTCCCTATACTTCTTAAAATATTGATATCCTCTTATCCTATCTTAATTTTTCTAACCTGTAAAACAATGACAAAGGATCAGACACCATTATATGGGTGCATGGTCTAACAATGCCTTTATTTCCTTTGGCTTGTAGAACAGAAGATTAGCTATTACTAGAAAAGTGCAGTACCACCTATGCATGCAGAGCCACCTATGTGTGCAGCAGTTAAAAGGTATTTACAGACCTTACCAGAATTAAAAAGAAACTTTTTTTTATTTAACCCTCTACACACATATGTCAATCCTTTGCATTTAGACATGTAAGTTACTCTCTTTTGTGAGATTCTCTTGGTAAAATTTGCCTTTAGGGAATCCTGTGAAGCACTTCATAGCACTGATGGATCTTCATAAAGAATCTCACCTGATTGATGACCTTTAGATAATTGGGTCCTGAAAATCAGTATTATTTAAATAATATTTATTTGTAAAGAAATTAAGAAATACATTCCTGTTTGTATTATTTGGAAAAATACAATTTTAAGCTATGACCTGTGAAAAATAAAATTTTCCAAAATTAGGTATTATCTTTTGCATATGAAAAGAACCAATAAATATAAAAATAAACATGGATATTTTCAATTCCGTTTGAAATGTGATATATGTTTCCTTATTGAAGGGTAAATTGAAAAGATAAACTTTGGTCAGAATGACAAAATGTGTTGCAGATGATTCCAAATCACTTTTCATTCCTTCGGAGATTTGCATTTATTACCATTGCAAAAGGCCTAAAGATTAAAATTTGAATCTCTTCCAGTGACATGAATTTGATAGCATTAAGAGTCTGTGATTTAATGGTTTTGGGAAGCTTAATTTGAATTATACTAAATACCTTAAGTCTCTAATTGAATAACTTAAATATCCTAAGTATAAATTATCAGCATAATAATAAATATTTTACATTTTTCTGATGATTTAAAAACTAAAAACAATGTATTATTTTCTTCACCATTCAGCAGATATAAATAATATATTTTACATTTTCAAATAAGTAACTGCAATCTTATTTGGTATAAATATATAAGTGACTTTGTGTCAAGGTTGAGAAGGGAAAAACACATTATTTTGTTTATTTTGCTGTATTTTTGACATACAATGAATGTCTCTATGCACATCTTGATATTTAACCCTTATCACCTCTGCTAAGCTTCTGCATGTTTTCTGCCTCTGCAGTTTCCTGCCTCTGCAGTTTCCTGTCTCTGCCAAGCTTCAGAGGTACTTATTCTCTGCTAAGCTTCAGATATAATCTGTCGTGGGCTCTTGATGTACCAGTTACAAGTTTTGAGTTCTAGCAAGACTCTTTCCAGTATTTAGCCCAGCATTCCTGTGATCAAGCAGCACCGACACTAAGGGGCCGCCTTATCAAGGGCCGAATATCCCCTGATGCCCCTCTTTCCGCATGAGCCTTCAGGCTCGCCGGAAACAGCAGTTATGAAGCAACAGTCTTAAGACCACTGCTCCTTAACTGGTCCGCTGCCTCGGAGGCTGTGGACATCAATCTACCCGATCCTGTATGATCCGGTTGATTGACATCCCCTGCTAGCGGCCGCAAATCTGCAAATCTGCAGGGGCGGCATTGCACAAACAATTCACCAGAACTGCTTGTGCAATGTTAAATGCCGACAGAGTATGCTGTGGGCATTTAGCGATGTATGGCGGACATGATACGCTACAGTGTATCATGTCAGACAGTCATTGATAAATGGGCCCCTAAGTTGTGTTTGTTTATTGCCTGTTTCTAGTGTTCTGCAGCATTTGAATCCAGCCCTTTATATAGTGATTGCCAAAACCCCAGTACCCAGTTTCTTTACCACTATTTAATAAACAAAACCCATATTTAGACACCACATCAGAGAATAAACTCCACTCTCCTACCCAAGACTGTTAAATGATAACAATCTTAAAATCATATAAGAAACTGCTCAAGAAGTGACAATGGATTACAATACTGCTGTTGAATTATTTCAATGCAAAATAATGCTGCTGTTTAAGAGGTACGGAGAAGAAGAAAAGCAGAAAACCACATGAAAGCCATGTTATATAATGGATTGTTACTGCCCCATGAATTTCTATTTTTAGTGAATTTTCATGGGTAGGTTAGAGAAGAATTTGTCACAATACTACTACTACTACTACTACTACTAATAATAATAATAATAATAATAATAATAATAATCATAAACAAATACTATTATGATAATGATTATGATTATTATTATTATGATTATGATTAGTATTATTATTATTATGTATTTAATCAAGAGCAATACTTTGTCTAATGCTCATACAAATATGCCACAGACAAATATATACCTATAAGGATTAATTTTCAACACTGCATTCAAATAAAAGCCAAGTTGTATGTCTAATGAAACTAAGTGGTGTATCCATAGTTTTCATAGGTTGCCCAATAATGTGAAACAATGCATTATTGGAAACTGCAAGTAGTCATTCATTGAATACCATGTACCCTTAATGAACATACTGTATATGATGCCCAAAAGATGAAGAATATGCCGGGTATTTGTGGTATTATGCTATAAACCAACCTTAAACACATGGGGCTAGATTCAATATAAACTTTCATAAAATATATCTCACGAAAAAAGAAAAAAAAAAAAAACACTGCAAAATGACCACTCAAAAATTGCACAATTCAAAGAAATGTGTACCAACCCCTTGTTATAAGTTCTATGGGGATGGAGGGGCAGGGGCACTATATTGAAAAATGTAAAGAAGGGAAGAGAGAGGAAGGGGGACCCAACTTTACAGAAAAAGAGGATTGTGTAGGGAGGAGGGTGGGTGGGGCCTACACTACAGGAAATTAAATCAAATGTTTTATAAAATAAAATATGATAAGAAATTATAATTTATTAATGGCAGACTGTCTGCCAGTAAGAAATATGGCGGTAGGCAGTGAAAGGGGGGAGGTTAAGAGCTGTTAAAAAAAAAAAAGCTAAACTTAAACTGGTGACTTTCTGACAGTACTTAAGATGTGACATTAAATATACCCTAATGGGCCTAGATCAAAAGGTTCTTTTTCAATTTATTTTGAGTGATAGCAAAAAATGCTAATAATTATTCAGTACTTTGAGCAAGTTTTCTATGAAATTCCTGGTATAGAAGGGGTTAATCAGCAGACTTGAGTATCAGCTCTCAAGGAAAGCTATACTGGCAAGAAAACCAGAACTTCCAAATAATATATTTATTTAAAATAAGCTACATACAATTATAAAATTATCACTAGTTTCTACAGTCACTAAGGGCTCCAATTAATAATACCTTTTCACAGTGTATTTACAGTCAGTTACAAGGATAGCAATCGGTTGTGAGGACATCCGCTCTCACCAATAGCCTCTGCACACTAATCCTTCATGTAAATCTGCCCCTCCCTGTGACATCACTGGCTACTATAGACCCATTTACTTATGGCTTTTTTTTAAGGATAATGATAGCTTAATGAATCATTAGTATCCATTTGTCCTTTCAGAATTTCTTCATTGGCACAATATAAAACTATATTACTTTTTCTATTTTCTTTTATTTGAAATTTGTCATCTGTGAGTCATGGAGATTTAAAGCAACAAAACCAATTACAGATTTTTTCTTTTATAAACGTTATACTTATCACTTTCAATACTAAAGTAGTAAGGTAAAGATATCTGCATGTATCCTTCCTGAAGTGCTTTTTAAGATTACTGGCTCTTGAAATGCCATAATGTAAAAGTAGAACTAAGCACAATACAGGAATAGGTGCCATTTTTCTCAGTGCCTGCAGCCATGCCAGCTTACTACTTGCCTGGGTTTATAGCAGAACCTATTTTGAAGTGATTCATCAATTCTATATACTTGATTTAGTTGCTGAAATAAAACTTCAATGGGGAATGCAGTATAATAGCATATGTATGTATGTATTTATTGGGTACTTGTAAAACACGGCTAATCACCCATCAGGGTCTCAAGGTGCTGCTCATTTTATCAACCTCAGAAGGATGAAAGGCTGAGTGGACCTCACCAGGGATCGAAACTGCAACCCTCAGGTTGCTACAGAGTTCAGCCACAGTGCATTAGCATGCTGAGCTATCTGTCCAGCATCTCAGCTATCTGTCTGGCTTACAACTGTTTTATGTGGAAACAATTTTTTTTTATAATTGTGGCTGTATGTACATGTCAGAAGGAGCGCCCATTTTACAAGTTGAAAGTGAGCGCAATAGTAATTTACACTAGTATGATTACCATGAACTCAGAGCTTTGGTTAACTGTTGAATGAAACTAAAAATTGTCACAAAACACATAAAAATACAAACAATAAAAGTAGGTATACACTCATAATAACATCTAATAAAAATTATTTTAAAAAAATGAACAAAAAAGTTATAAGGGCTATTAGGTGTTAGAAAAACAAGGGCTGCAAAAGGGTTTTAGTATAGAGATGCATACATATGCATGTCTAAATAAGTGTGCGTATATATATATATATATATATATATATATATATGTGTGTTTGTGTGTGTGTTTATATATGCGTACATATGTATTTATATGTATATTTATGTATTTACAGACATATATGCACATATAAACACATAAATACATATGTATACATTTATAGACATGTATATAAGTGCACTTGAGCCCTCTGCAATTAAGTAGCTGAAAACATGTAAAATCATATTTATGCAATATTCATATTTAATTAAGTGTTATACTCTGTATTTACTGTAAATATTTCACATTCTAATAATCTTCACATAGGGGAAAATATTATTTATATATATATATATATATATATATATATATATATATATATATATATATATATATATATATATATATATATATATATATATATATATATAAAATATTCTGCTATGTGAAGAACCTTGGAATGTGAAATATTCAAATTTTCATGTCAAGTAAGTGCGCACTTGAGGAAATGTGATCGGGCCTATGCGCAAGTATTATTTTCCACTTTTCACTCTCCAGTGCAGTCTATGGGGAATGCGTTAACGCGGTCGCAATATTCAAACTTTTACTTTTTCCATTTAAAAATACACAAAAAAAAAAGTTTTTTGTTGTTTTGTTAAAATTGCTATTCCAATCCATCAGTACAGGCTAGGCAATTTATTTTTATTTTTTTTATTTTGTTTATTAACTCATTAACAACAGCGGCATAACCTGTATGATTACTGTTGCAAGGGGCTTTTAGGGCTGCAACAGCACAGGTCTCGTCAACAATATCAAGCCCTATTTCTGCATGCCTTAAGGCAATGATTTTAAGGGGGTATTTCTAAGTCATTCCTATTCATTTGAAAGTCAGTATTTGAATTATGTATTATAACATAGAAAAACTGTGGGTAAGCAAGCAAAGAAGGCATTTATTAGGTTTATACTTGAGTTTTACAGGTGTTTTGTCCAGAACTTCATGTAAGCAAAAGATACATTGCAAAATTGAAAGTAAAATACAATGTCAAACTTTAATTGATTTATTGGTTGATTTATTAATTTTGCCTTGAATATTGTGGCTTTTCTAATTCTCAAAACTTGAAATGCACGCTGCAGACTTTTGAAGGTTAACCCTGCTACATATATTTCCTTATTTGTCTTTTACTGATAACAACTGCAAAACAATGCACAATATACTAGCATTATTACTGTGGCTTGTGTTGTTGTCTGCATCCTCAATCCTACACTGGCGTTTACAAACAAAGCAATTGGTGAGTGGAGTTTGACTATTAAAACAAAAGCAGCAAACAAGATATCATCTTTGTATAAAGGTTTAAACTTGACTGATATGTTATTTTATATTATTTAAGTGTGCAATAAACATTTTTTTAACAGCCAGACACTCATAAATGAACATATTTAAGTCATTTAAATTGTGATTGTAGCAATATTGAATTGATGTGGTAAGTGATTTTTTTTTTACATTTGAAAAAAAAAGAAATGTGTATAGTTAAAGGGACAGTCAACACCAACATTGTTATTGTTTAAAAAGATAGAAAATTCCTTTAAAATCCATTCCCCAGTTTTGCATAACCAAAACGGTTATATTAATATACGTTTTACCTGTGTGTAATTACCTTGTATCTAAGGCTCTGCAGACTGCCCCCTTATTTTAGTTCTTTTAACAGACATGCATTTTAGCCAATCAGTGCTGACTCCTATGTAACTCTGCGTGCATGAGTACAGTTATATATATATATATATATATATATATATATATATATATAAATATGTCACACATGCAATAATGCCCTCTAGCTGTGAAAAACAATCAAAATGCCCTGAGTTGAGAGGTGGCCTTTAAGGGCTTAGAAATTAGCATATGAGCCTACCTAGGGGCTGGAAAATACAAGGGAGACAGCGCAATCCTCAATTCAAGGCAGTATTTATTCAAAATTGGTACAAAGACACGCTAGTAGTATCATACTCATTAGACAATAAAAACAAACAGGCCCATAAATGAGTGTTGATTCAAAAGGAAGATGCGGTAAACTTGCACAAATTAGTCCTATGTTCACGCTAGGCAAACGATCTCTGTTTCAAGGTCCCCACCAGCAAAAGTTGCGGAATCGCTGACGTCACGTCAAAAACACCTTCCTACGGATCCTTGATAAGGACAAAAGTAAACTCAAAAACCAAGCTAAATATTAAATACATTATATAAATGCCTGTACATCCAAATTGACATTAAGTCCTAAAGGGGATAAGCTTTTCAACCTGAAAATCCATTCAGTCTCTTGCTTTTGGAGTTGAAGTAGTCTATTACTAGTCCCTGGGGCGACCCAATCTATAATTTGAATATTTAAACCACTAGGGTCACTACCATGTACATTAGTAAAATGTACTGGCATGCTAGGGCCTAGATTTAGAGTTGGGTGGTAGCCGTCAAAACCAGCGTTAGAGGCTCCTAACGCTGGTTTTTACCGCCCGCTGGTATTTGGAGTCAGTCAGGAAAGGGTCTAATGCTCACTTTGCAGCTGCGACTTTTCCATACCGCAAATCCCCCTACGCCATTTGCGTATCCTATCTTTTCAATGGGATCTTTCTAACGCCGGTATTTAGAGTCGTGGCTGAAGTGAGCGTTAGAAATCTAAAGACAAGACTCCAGCCGCAGAAAAAAGTCAGTAGTTAAAGGGACACTGTACCCAAATTTTTTCTTTTGTGATTCAGATAGAGCATGCAATTTTAAGCAACTTTCTAATTTACTTCTATTATCAATTTTTCTTCGTTCTCTTGATCTCTTTATTTGAAAAAGAAGGCATCTAAGCTTTTTTTTTTGGTTTCAGTACTCTGGACAGCACTTTTTTATTGGTGGATGAATTTATCCACCAATCAGCAAGGACAACCCAGGTTGTTCACCAAAAATGGGCCGGCATCTAAACTTACATTCTTGCATTTTAAATAAAGATACCAAGAGAATGAAGAAAATTTGATAATGGGAGTACATCAGAAAGTTGCTTCAAATTGCATGCTCTATCTGAATAACAAAAGAAAAAATTTGGGTACAGTGTCCCTTTAAGAGCTTTCTGGGCTAACGCCGGTTTATAAAGCTCTTAACTACTGTGCTCTAAAGTACACTAACACCCATAAACTACCTATACACCCCTAAACCGAGGTCCCCCCCACATCGCCGCCACTCTATTAAAATTTTTTAACCCCTAATCTGCCGCTCCGTACACCGCCGCCAGCTACGTTATCCCTATGTACCCCTAATCTGCTGCCCCTAACATCTCCGACCCCTATATTATATTTATTAACCCCTAATCTGCCGCCCCTGCTATCGCTGACCCCTGCATATTATTATTAACCCCTAATCTGCCGCTCCGTACACCGCCGCCAGCTACATTATACCTATGTACCCCTAATCTGCTGCCCCTAAAACCGCCGACCCCTATATTATATTTATTAACCCCTAATCTGCCCCCCACAACGTCGCCTCCACCTACCTACAATAATTAACCCCTAATCTGCCGACCGGATCTCACCGCTACTATAATAAATGTATTAACCCCTAAAGCTAAGTCTAACTCTAACCCTAGCACCCCCCTAACTTAAATATAATTTAAATCTAACGAAATAAATTAACTATTATTAAATAAATTATTCTTATTTAAAGCTAAATACTTACCTGTAAAACAAACCCTAATATAGCTACAATATAAATAATAATTATATTGTAGCTATTTTAGGATTAATATTTATTTTACAGGCAACTTTGTAATTATATTAACCAGGTACAATAGCTATTAAATAGTTAATAACTTTTTAATAGTTACCTAGTTAAAATAATTACAAAATTACCTGTAAAATAAATCCTAACCTAAGTTACAATTAAACCTAACACTACAATATCAATAAATTAATTAAATACAATACCTACAATTATCTACAATTAAACCTAACACTACACTATCAATAAATTAATTAAATAAAATACCTACAAATAAATACAATTAAATAAACTAAAGTACAAAAATAAAAAGAACTAAGTTACAAAAAATAAAAAAATATTTACAAACATTAGAAAAATATTACAACAATTTTAAACTAATTACACCTACTCTAAGCCCCCTACTCTAAGCCGGGTATCACACCGTTCCGTCCTGGCTCCGATGTCTTGATCCAAGCCCAAGCGGGGGGCTGAAGATGTCGATGATCCGGCTGAAGTCTTCATCCAAGCGGGAGCTGAAGAGGTCCATGATCCGACGAGGAACATCCATCTTCACCAACAACTTCCCGACGAATGACTGTTCCGATCAGCCAATAGAATGCGAGCTCAATCTGATTGGCTGATCGGATCAGCCAATCGGATGGAACTTGATTCTGATTGGCTGATTCCATCAGCCAATCAGAATTTTCCTACCTTAATTCCGATTGGCTGATAGAATCCTATCAGCCAATCAGAATTCGAGGGACGCCATCTTGGATGACGTCCCTTAAAGGAACCTTCATTCGTCGGGAAGTCGTCGGTGAAGATGGATGTTCCGCGTCGGCGGGATGAACATGGATCCGGAAGAAAGAAGATTGAAGATGCCGTTGATAGAAGACTTCAGCCGGATCATGGACTTCTTCAGCTCCCGCTTGGATGAAGACTTCAGCCAGATCATGGACATCTTCAGCCCCCCGCTTGGGCTTGGATCAAGACATCGGAGCCAGGACGGATCGGTGTGATACCCGGCGAGGTGAAGATAAGGTAGGAAGATCTTCAGGGGCTTAGTGTTAGGTTTATTTAAGGGGGGTTTGGGTTAGATTAGGGGTATGTGGGTGGTGGGTTGTAATATTGGGGGGGTATTGTATGTTTTTTTTTACAGGCAAAAGAGCTGAATTCTTTAGGGCATGCCCCGCAAAGGGCCCTTTTCAGGGCTGGTAAGGTAAAAGAGCTTTGAACTTTTTTAATTTAGAATAGGGTAGGGCATTTTTTTTATTTTGGGGGGCTTTGTTATTTTATTAGGGGGCTTAGAGTAGGTTTAATTATTTTAAAATTGTTGTAATATTTTTCTAATGTTTGTAAATATTTTTTTATTTTTTGTAACTTAGTTCTTTTTTATTTTTGTACTTTAGTTAGTTTATTTAATTGTATTTATTTGTAGGTATTTTATTTAATTAATTTATTGATAGTGTAGTGTTAGGTTTAATTGTAGATAATTGTAGGTATTGTATTTAATTAATTTATTGATAGTGTAGTCTTAGGTTTAATTGTAACTTAGGTTAGGATTTATTTTACAGGTAATTTTGTACGGAGCGGCAGATTAGGGGTTAATAATAATATGCAGGGGTCAGCGATAGCGTGGGCAGCAGATTAGGGGTTAATAAGTGTAAGGTTAGGGGTGTTTAGACTCGGGGTACATGTTAGGGTGTTAGGTGCAGACTTAGGAAGTGTTTCCCCATAGGATACAATGGGGCTGCGTTAGGAGCTGAATTCTGCTTTTTTGCAGGTGTTAGGTTTTTTTTCAGCTCAAACGGCCCCATTGTTTCCTATGGGGGAATCGTGCACGAGCACGTTTTTGAAGCTGGCCGCGTCCATAAGCAATGCTGGTATCTAGAGTTGCAGTGGCGGTAAATATGCTCTACGCTCCCTTTTTGGAGCCTAACGCAGCCCTTCTGTGAACTCTAAATACCAGCGGTATTTAAAAGGTGCGGGAGAAAAAAAGCTAGCGTTAGCTACGCACCCCTTTGGCCGCAGAACTCTAAATCTAGCCGTAGGTTTATCAAACTCCGTTTTGATGTTGTATAAATGTTCACTGAATCTTTAACTTGTTTTTCTTTTGGTACACCCAATGTAAATTAAATCACATTTACAGGACAATAAATAGACTGTATACATAGACTGACAGTTACATCTATACCTCATATTATATTGAGTAGATCCATTATAATTGAAAAATGTATCACCTCTTTTAACATATGGACACATGATACATTTTGGTTTAAAGGTTTTAGGTTAAAAGAACCTAAAGGGGCAGATAACTAGGTACAAAGACCTCCATGCATTGGTGTTTTATTAAGTTCATTAGATTTTAATTTGCTTGGGGCTAGAATATTTTTTAAATTAGTATTTTTCTTAAAGGTAATAACTGGTTTATCACTGATGATTCTACCTAAAATGGGGTCCATTTTTAAAATGCCCCAATGTTTATTTAAAATCTTTTTAATGATGGGAGCTCCTTCGTTATATCTAGTAATGAAGCAGGGTTGTTCAGAAACTTCCTTTTTATTTTGTTTTTGGCTAGCATTCTGTTTTTTACCTACTAAATTGTTCCTATCATAATCTAAAGCTCTCTATTTTGCTTTATCCAAAAGAACAGTATTATATCCTTTTCTAATAAATTGTTCATCTAAATGTGAAGCTTCTTTATGAAAGTAAGAAACATGAGTACAATTTTGTCTGATTCGTATATATTGGCTTACTGGAATATTATTCTTCCAACTAGGTAGGTGGGCACTTCTTTTATCCACAAAACTGTTCCTATCAACAGGTTTTCTAAAATTTCTAACTGAAACCTTATTGTTTGTGGAATCCACAACTAGTTGGATATCCAGAAATTCTATAGACTTCTCAGAACTATTCCCACTAAATTTTAAATTTAAATTGTTATCATTGATATACTCAGTAAAATCTTGGAGCTTAGCTTAGCCTCAGAACCTTTCCAAAGGATGATAACATCATCTATAAACCTATAATACTTTGCAATGTTATCTATAAAGGGGTTATTATTCCATATAAACCATCCTTCAAAGTGATCCATAAAAATATTTGCAGATGAAGGGGCAAAGGTAGTCCCCATTGCAGTCCCCTTCAGCTGCAAATAAAACTTATTTTCAAATTAAAAATAATTATGGGACAAAATAAACATAATGGAGTCCAAAATGAATTTAAGATGGCTCTCACTAATATATGTCATGATCCGTTTAATATAATTTTAAACAAAATTTGTGTTTTCTAGCTAAATAAATATTCACCCAAAATATACTGAAAATGTAATGGGCAAGCCAAATATTTAACAATTAATTCAGAGGTTTATACATATACATTAAGCCATTAGCCCCACGTATAATTACACTTAATATGTAATTGTTTAGAGAACAGGTATAGGCAATTTAGCAGTGGTATTGATTAAAGGTTGTTTGTTACTTTAAGCAAGTTTGTAGCTTATTGATTCAGGCAATATATAAACAGACAATGAGAGGGTTAATTTCCAAGTAACTGTTGCAGACAGAACAATGCAGGAAGAAGTTGGATAAAGTTCAACCTTCAAAGAGTGAGCTTAAGTAATAAATGGGACAAACGAGACTAAGTGCAAAGATAAATGCAGAAAGGTTTTGAAGTTACAATGTACCTGCAGTTTTGTTTGAGTCCCAACAGGCAGAGACTGGAGACGCTGTGAACAGCGTGTTTGAAGGGAGTGTTTCCAGTGCTGTGTGGTAAACTGACAGCTTGATGAGTCCCAGGGGTGAGTGAGGAGATGCTGAGAAACAGCATGTTTGCAGGAATTGAATCCGAAGCAGCATGGTGAGCTGACAGCTTGATGAGTCCCAGGAGGCTGAGAATGCAGACGCAGACAAACAGCGTGTTTGCAGGAAGTGGATCCTGTGCAGCGTGTATGTTTGATGAATGGTAAACTCCAGACAGGAGGGCTAATGATGTTCTGAGTCAGCAAAAGGTGAAACAGCAGAGAAGGTTGATTAGAGCTTGAGCTAACTCCAGGCAGAAGGCAGGGATCCTAAACAGCAACAGAGCAGATCCTATCAAATTGTAACACTGTGAAAGAATATTCAAGCAAGGAGTGGTTGGGGAAATGTGCTTAAATAGCAATTGTTTGTGGAGGTGGAGTCTGGCTTAAAGGTATATTACAGATCCCCCTTCTCAAGGAATCCTCTCCGATTGGCTTGTTTGGGAACCTGAGATGAAAACATCTGATTAACTTGGGAGCGTGAACATCAAGGTAAGACACCCAAGAATTTTCCTTTGGGCCATAACCTTTCCATCTGATCAAGTATTCCAGATTACCTCGTTTGAGACGAGAATCAAGTATGTCTTCGACCTCAAATTATTCATGTCTATCCAGTAGAATTGGAGGTAAAGGAAGGGAGATGTGGAAAGATGTTTGGATTTTGAAGGAATCTGGAAGGCCTAGAACAACAGTACATTGGTTAATAATCCGTGTTATGGGGAATGGACCTATATACTGATTGGCAAGATTTTTGGATGGGAGATCAAGTTTTAAATGTTTGGTTCATAGCCATACAAGATCTCCTGTCTTATAGTCTGGAGCTGTTCTATGTCTTAAGTCATAGTAATATTTTTGAAAGGATTTAGCTGCAGTCAAATTAAGTTTTAAGAGGTCCAAGCCCTTTTTAAGAGTAGTGGTATAATCCGTTACAGCAGGTGATGTGCTATCGGTACTTGATAAGACTATCGTATTGGGGTGGAACCCAAAAGTAGCAAAAAAGGGAGTCATTTTACTAAAGCTGGAAATAGAATTTTTATAGGAGAACTCTGCCATGGCTAAGAGAGATAGCCAATCATCTTTTAAGTGTGAAACATAGCATCTTAGGTACTGTTCCAGAATCTGATTGACCCTTTCCGTGAGTCCATTCGTCTGTGGATGATAGGAGGTAGATAGCCATGGGTTGATTCTCAATATCTTGCAGAGTGCTCTCCAAAAATGGGATGTGAACTGTGTTCCTCGATCACTGATTATGGATGTAGGTAAGCCATGAAGTCTGACAATGTGAGAGAGAGAAACTTCAGCAGTTTCTTTTGCAGTTGGTAAATGTTTACGTGGGATAAAATGTGCTAACTTTATTAGGTGATCAGCAACTACGAATATTGTGTTGTGTTCTTCAGAATGTGGGAGTTCTACTATGAAATCGATTGATGTCATTGACCATGAGGTCTTAGGAATTGGAATAGGGCTTAGAAACCCAGATGGTTTTTTATGTTCGATCTTATTTCTGGCACAAGTATCACAACTAGTTACATATTCATGGATTGATTGATTCATAGAAGTCCACCAAAAATGTATTCTAATCAACTTGATGGTTTTATGTACACCTGGATGTCCAGCTAAGGTTGTATCATGATAATGTGTCAGAACAGCATCTCTGAGAGACTGGGGAATGTATAAACTATTTTTGTTGAAATATAAACCAGAGGAAGCTTTAACCAAATGGCAAGTCTTTGTTGGGTTTTCAAGTTTTTGGGCATTTAAAATCTCTTTTTCAAAAGTAGTTATTGATCCTATAATTTTGCTTGGAGGTATTATTTACATTGGATTCTGTATTGCAGGGGTAACATCGTGCATACGGGATAATGCATCAGCTTTTCTGTTTTGTGTGCCAGGACGGTAAGTTATCCGAAAATTAAATCTGTCAAGAAATAGGGCCCATCTGACGTGACGTGAGGAGAGTGTTTTATTCTTATTTAAATACTCCAGATTTCTGTGATCAGAGAAAACGAGGAAAGGTTCGGAGGTACCCTCCAAAATGAGTCGCCAAACCTCCAGGGCGGATTTTACAGCTAGTAATTCTTTGTCTCCGATAGAGTAATTCACTTCAGCTGGCTGTAAAGTTGGGGAGAAAAAGGCCACTGGATATTGTTTGGAGGTGGTATTTTTCCATTGTGATAGGATGGCTCCAATCCCTGTATTGAGGCGTCATCTTCTACAATGAATTGATAGGTTGGGTCTGGTAATTGCAGAATTGGTGCTGAAATAAAGCTTTCTTTTAATTGGTTAAAAGATTGTTCTGCAGAGGCTGACCAAACAAATTTTTGGTTTTGTTTGGTTAAGACTATCGTATTGGGGTGGAACCCAAAAGCAGCAAAAAAGCGAGTCATTTTACTAAAGCTGGAAATAGAATTTTTATAGGAAAACTCTGCCATGGCTAAGAGACATAGCCAATCATCTTGTAAGTGAGAAACATAGCATCTTAGGTACTGTTCCAGAATCTGATTGACCCTTTCCGTGAGTCCATTCGTCTGTGGATGATAGGAGGTAGATAGCCGTGGGTCGATTCTCAATATCTTGCAGAGTGCTCTCCAAAAATGGGATGTGAACTGTGTTCCTCGATCACTGATTATGGATGTAGGTAAGCCATGAAGTCTGACAATGTGAGAGAGAGAAACTTCAGCAGTTTCTTTTGCAGTTGGTAAATTTTTAAGTGGGATAAAATGTGCTAACTTCGTTAAGTGATCAGCAACTACGAATATTGTGTTGTGTTCTTCAGAGGGTGGGAGTTCTACTATGAAATCCATTGATGTCATTGACCATGGGGTCTTAGGAATTGGAATAGGGCTTAGAAACCCAGATGTTTTTTTATGTTCGATCTTATTTATTGTTTGGAGGTGGTATTTTTCCATTGTGATAGGATGGCTCCAATCCCTGTATTTGAGGCGTCAGCTTCTACAATGAATTGATAGGTTGGGTCTGGTAATTGCAGAATTGGTGCTGAAATAAAGCTTTCTTTTAATTGGTTAAAAGATTGTTCTGCAGAGGCTGACCAAACAAATTTTTGGTTTTGTTTGGTTAAGTTGGTTAGGGGTTTGACAATTGTGGAAAAGTTAAGAATCAACCTCCTGTAAAAATTTGAGAATCCTATAAATCTTTGAAGAGATTTAACCGAAGTGGGTCTTGGCCAATTGATTATCATAGAGACCTTTTCTGGGTCCATTTGAATGACATCTGGGGATATTATGTAACCCAAGAATTTAATTTATTTACATGGAACTGGCATTTTCCTAATTTTGCGAATAACCTATTATCCTGAAGATGTGTGAGGACCCAACAAACATGTTTTATATGTTCTTCCTTATTTTTTTAATAAATCAGAATGTCGTCTAGATAGATGACATCACAATTATCTGTAAGGTCTCTGAAAATATCATTTATGAAAAATTGAAAAGTCGCTGGGGCATTGCAGAGCCCAAAAGGCATCACCCTATACTCGAACAAACCATATCTTGTTCTAAATACCGTTTTCCACTCATCCCCTTCCTTCATTCTGATTAAGTTATATGCGCCTTTTAAATCCAGTTTGGTATATATAGTGGTTCCATTACGGCGTTCTAGAAGTTCTGGGATGAGTGGAAGCGGATATCAATTTTTGACAGTAACAGAATTAAGGGCTCTGTAGTCTATAATCGGTCTCATAGTTTGGTCCTTATTGCTTACAAAGAATATTCCAGCATTATTCCAGGGGAGGTAGAGGGAACAATTAAACCTTTTTTAAGTTATCATCAAAATATTCCCTTAAATGCTGAAGTTCGTTATGTGACAGAGGAACATTTTTACCATAGGGTATCTGTGAACCTGGTGCAATATCAATAGGACAATCATAAATTCCGTGTGGGGGGAGTGTGTTGGCTTCCTTAATATTGAATACATCTTTTAAATCCTCATATTCAGGTGGAATGGCAGACTCAAGACTTGCTATTGTATAATGAGGATAACAGGTGGATCTACAGTATTTAGATTCAAAATCAATGGTGTTATGTGTCCAGTTAATGGTAGGGTTATGTTTATTTAACCAGGGGTATCCAAGTATAATTGGGTGTAGTGAGGTAGGAATTGTCAAAAATAGCATATTCTGTATTACCTTGTGTAGTGGTCAGTAACGGCTAGATTTAGAGTTTTGTCGGTAACGACCTGCGTAGCTAACGCTGGCTTTTTTCTGGCCGCACCTTTAAAAAAACTCTGGTATTGAGAGTCCACAGAATGGCTGCGTTAGGCTCCAAAAAGGGAGCGTACAGGCATATTTTACGCCACTGCAACTCTCGATACCAGAGTTGCTTACGGACACGGCCAGCCTCAAAAACGTGCTCGTGCACGATTCCCCCATAGAAAACAATGGGGCTGTTTGAGCTGAAAAAAAACCTAACACCTGCAAAAAAGCCGCGTTCAGCTCCTAACGCAGCCCCATTGTTGTCTATGGGGAAACACTTCCTACGTCTGCACCTAACACCCTAACATGAACCCCGAGTCTAAACACCCCTAACCTTACACTTATTAACCCCTATTCTGCCGCCCCCGCTATCGCTGACCCCTGCATATTATTTTTAACCCCTAATCTGCCACTCCGTAAACCGCCGCTACTTACATTATCCCTATGTACCCCTAATCTGCTACCCCTAACACCGCCGACCCCTAATCTGCCCCCCACAATGTCGCCTTCACCTGCCTACACTTATTAACCCCTAATCTGCCGAGTGGACCGCACCGCTATTATAATAAAGTTATTAACCCCTTATCCGCCTCACTAACCCTATAATAAATAGTATTAACCCCTAATCTGCCCTCCCTAACATCGCCAACACCTAACTTCAAACATTAACCCCTAATCTGCCGACTGGAGCTCACCGCTATTCTAATAAATGCATTAACCCCTAAAGCTAAGTCTTACCCTAACACTAACACCCCCCTAAGTTAAATATAATTTAAATCTAACGAAATAAATTAACTCTTATTAAATAAATTATTCCTATTTAAAGCTAAATACTTACCTGTAAAATAAATCCTAATATAGCTACAATATAAATTATATTTATATTATAGCTATTTTAGGATTTATATTTATTTTACAGGTAACTTTTTATTTATTTTAACCAGGTACAATAGCTAAAATAGTTAAAATAATTACAAAATTACCTGTAAAATAAATCCTAACCTAAGTTACAATTAAACCTAACACTACACTATCAATAAATTAATTAAATAAAATACCTACAATTACCTACAATTAAACCTAACACAACACTATCAATAAATTAATTAAATACAATACATACAATTAAATACAATGAAATAAACTAACTAAAGTACAAAAAATAAAAAAGAACTAAGTTACAAAAAATAAAAAAATATTCACAAACATTAGAAAAATATTACAACAATTTTAAACTGATTACACCTACTCTAAGCCCCCTAATAAAATAACAAAGACCCCCAAAATAAAAAAATGCCCTACCCTATTCTAAATTACTAAAGTTCAAAGCTCTTTTACCTTACCAGCCCTGAACAGGGCCCTTTGCGGGGCATGTCCCAAAGAATTCAGCTCTTTTGCCTGTAAAAAAAAACACATACAATACCCCCCCAACATTACAACCCACCACCCACATACCCCTAATTTAACCCAAACCCCCTTAAATAAACCTAACACTAAGCCCCTGAAGATCTTCCTACCTTATCTTCACCATACCAGGTTCACCGATCGATCCAGAAGAGCTCCTCCGATGTCCTGATCCAAGCCCAAGCGGGGGGCTGAAGATGTCCATGATCCGGCTGAAGTCATCATCCAAGCGGGAGCTGAAGAGGTCCATGATCCGGCTGAAGTCATCATCCAAGCGGGAGCTGAAGAGGTCCATGATCCAGCTGAAGTCTTCTATCAACGGCATCTTCAATCTTCTTTCTTCCGGATCCATCTTGCAGACCTCCGACGCGGAACATCCTGCTGGCCCGACAGACTACCGACGAATGAAGGCTCCTTTAAGGGACGTCATCCAAGATGGCGTCCCTCGAATTCCGATTGGCTGATATCAGAATCAAGTTCAATCCGATTGGCTGATCCGATCAGCCAATCAGATTGAGCTTGCATTCTATTGGCTGTTCCGATCAGCCAATAGAATGCGAGCTCAATCTGATTGGCTGATCGGATCAGCCAATCGGATTGAACTTGATTCTGATTAGCTGATTCCATCAGCCAATCAGAATTTTCCTACCTTAATTCCAATTGGCTGATAGAATCCTATCAGCCAATAGGAATTCGAGGGACGCCATCTTGGATGACGTCCCTTAAAGGAACCGTCATTCTTCAGTTGGACGTCGTCGGAAGAAGATGGGTCAGCGCTGGATGTCTTCACGATGGAGCCGGTCCTCATCGGATGAAGATAGAAGATGCCGCTTGGAAGAAAATGGTTGCCGGTCCGGATCTACTCTTCTTGCCGTATAGGATGAAGACTTTGGACCCTCTTCTGGACTTCTTCAGCCGTCGGATGATGGATGTCTAGCCCCCGCTTGGGCTTGGATGAAGATTTTGAAGCCAGGACGGATCAGTGATACCTGGTGAGGTGAAGATAAGGTAGGAAGATCTTCAGGGGCTTAGTGTTAGGTTTATTTAAGGGGGGTTTGGGTTAGATTAGGGGTATGTGGGTGGTGGGTTGTAATGTTGGGGGGGGGGGTATTGTACAG
The DNA here is from genome assembly GCF_027579735.1 of Bombina bombina. Taxonomy (NCBI): domain Eukaryota; kingdom Metazoa; phylum Chordata; class Amphibia; order Anura; family Bombinatoridae; genus Bombina; species Bombina bombina. The sequence continues at coordinate 873,915,381 of NC_069501.1, read as the reverse complement.
GCAAAAGAGCTTAATTTCTTGGGGCATGCCCCGCAAAGGGCCCTGTTCAGGACTGGTAAGGTAAAAGAGCTTTGAACTTTTGTAATTTAGAATAGGGTAGGGCATTTTTTTATTTTGGGGGGCTTTGTTATTTTATTAGGGGGCTTAGAGTAGGTGTAATCAGTTTAAAATTGTTGTAATATTTTTCTAATGTTTGTGAATATTTTTTTATTTTTTGTAACTTAGTTCTTTTTTATTTTTTGTACTTTAATTAGTTTATTTCATTGTATTTATTTGTAGATATTGTATTTAATTAATTTATTGATAGTGTAGTGTTAGGTTTAATTGTAACTTAGGTTAGGATTTATTTTACAGGTAATTATTTTAACTATTTTAGCTATTAAATAGTTCTTAACTATTTAATAGCTATTGTACCTGGTTAAAATAAATACAAAGTTACCTGTAAAATAAATATAAATCCTAAAATAGCTACAATATAATTATAATTTATATTGTAGCTATATTAGGGTTTATTTTACAGGTAAGTATTTAGCTTTAAATAGGAATAATTTATTTAATAAGAGTTAATTTATTTCGTTAGATTTAAATTATATTTAACTTAGGGGGGTGTTAGTGTTAGGGTTAGACTTAGCTTTAGGGGTTAATACATTTATTAGAATAGCGGCGAGATTCGGTCGGCAGATTAGGGGTTAATAATTGAAGTTAGGTGTCGGCGATGTTAGGGAGGGCAGATTAAGGGTTAATACTATTTATGATAGGGTTAGTGAGGCGGATTAGGGGTTAATAACTTTATTATAGTAGCGCTCAGGTCCGGTCGGCAGATTAGGGGTTAATAAGTGTAGGCAGGTGGAGGCGACGTTGAGGGGGGCAGATTAGGGGTTAATAAATATAATATAGGGGTCGGCGGTGTTAGGGGCAGCAGATTAGGGGTACATAAGGATAACGTAGGTGGCGGTCGGCAGATTAGGGGTTAAAAAATTTTAATCGAGTGGCGGCGATGTGGGGGGGCCTCGGTTTAGGGGTACATAGTTAGTTTATGGGTGTTAGTGTACTGTAGAGCACAGTAGTTAAGAGCTTTATGAACCGGCGTTAGCCCAGTAAGCTCTTAACTACTGACTTTTTTCTGCGGCTGGAGTTTTGTCGTTAGATTTCTAACGTTCACTTCAGACACGACTCTAAATACCGGAGTTAGGAAGATCCCATTGAAAAGATAGGATACGCAATTGACGTAAGGGGATCTGCGGTATGGAAAAGTCGCGGCTGAAAAGTGAGCTTTAGACCCTTTCCTGACTGACTCCAAATACCGGTGGTAGCCTAAAACCAGCGTTAGGAGCCTCTAACGCTGGTTTTCACGGCTACCGCCAAACTCTAAATCTAGGCCTAAGAGTTGTATAGATTGGTGAGTGATTGGACCATTATTTATAAAAGTACCATCAATTACTTTCACAAACACTAGAGATTGCTTCAACAATGTGGGGATTTTATTAATTTTTACAAATTCTGCATCCATGAACAACCCATAAGCGCCTGAATCTATTATGGCCTCTCTCTTGACTTGTTGTAGGTCCCACTGAAATGATAAAGAAAGTGTTAAATGTGAAGATTTTTTTGTTGAGTTTAAAGTGCTAATAAAAAGTTCCTTACCCTTCTTCTGACGGTTCAGTATAGGGCAGATAGTCACGGTGTGGTCCTTACTGGCACAATATAAGCATAGGTTTGCTATGCATTGTCTGGTCTTTTCTTCTTTTGTCAGTGGGCCCTTTATTGCACCAATCTCCATGGGAGTGGATACAGTTGCTTGTCTTTCGATTGAGTAGGTAATTCCTTTTCTTTGTATAGTATCAGTGTTAATTCTCTCAGCTCGATGTTCTCTCATTCTTCGGTCTAAAGTTTTTGATATTTTTAGTAAGGCTTCAAGTGTGTCAGGCATCTCCATCCATGAGAGTTCATCCTTTAACGTTTCTGACAGTCCCAACCTGAATTGGTTTCTGAGGCTTATCTCATTCCATAAGGTATCAGATGACCACATTTGGAATTCGGTTATGTAATCGTCTATGGGACGTTTTCCTTGTTTTAGAGCTCATAGTTTTTTTTCGGCGTTTATCTGTTTGTTACTATCTTCATAAAGTGTTGCCATTGTGGAAAAAAAACATCAAGTGAATTCAAAATGGGGTCATTGTATTCGAAAAAAAAACGTTTGCCCAGGCTCTAGGTTCCCCAGATTGTTGTGCACACCATTATTCTATCTGAGTGATATGTGCACGGTTTAATGGAAAATAGTAATTGGCAGGCATTCTTAAAGTCCCGAAATTCTGATCTTTTGCCTGTTAATGGGTTTGGAGGATTAATTTGTGGTTCTGGTATAGGTGCAGCGTTAATCGTTACAATAGATTTAATACTATTCTTTAGGGCAGTGTTTTCAGCTTGCACCTCAGACAAACCTCTCGCAAGATAATCAATCTTTTGATTGAGTGTGGAAAATTGGTTATTAATCTCGTTAGGATCCATTTTAATAGCAATTTTTAAAGTGTCTTGAATATTATGTCACAATCCTTTTAATATAATTTTAAACAAAATTTATGTTTTGTAGCTAAATAAATATTCACCCAAAATATACTGAAAATGTAATGGACAAGCCAAATATTTATCAATTAATTCATGAGGTTAATACATATACATTAAGCCATTAGCCCCAAGTATATATGCACTTAATATGTAATTGTTGAGAGAGCAGGTATAGGCAATTTAGCAGTGTAGCAGACAGAACAGTGCAGGAAGAAGTAGGATAAAGTTCAACCTTCAAAGAGTAAGCTTAAAGGGACAGTAAACCTCAAAACTAATATTATATAATTATATCTTTATAAAACGTAATATTCCCTTTGAATTTTAAAAAACCCCACTGTTTTACAGACCCGCTCACTGTGCTCTTCTGAGCGGGTCTGTTTTATTCACACAGCGCATCGGGCCAGCTGTATAGTCACAGCCCGGCCCGACCGCGCCATTATACACAGTGCAGCTTGCTCCTGCTGTCAGACAGAGCAGGAGCGAGCTGCACTTAATGTTATGGCACAGTCGGGCCGGGCTGTGACTATACAGCTGGCCCGATGCACTGTGTGAATAAAACAGACGCACTCAGAAGAGCACAGAGAGCGGGTCTGTAAAACAGCCGTTTTTTAAAAAAATTAAAAGGGAATATTATGTTTTATAAAGATAATGCTAAAATAATGTTATATAATTCTGCACTATGTGCAGAATTATATAACATTATATTTAAGGTTTAATGACACTTTAAGTAATAAATGGGACAAACGAGACTAAGTTCAAAGATAAATGCAGAAAGGTTTGGCAGCTTTCTAAGTATCAATATGAGTTACAATGTACTTGCGGTTTTGTTTGAGTCCCAACAGGCAGATACTGGAGACACTGTGAACAGCGTTTTTGAAGGGAGTGTTTCCAGTGCTGTGTGGTAAGCTGACAGCTTGATAAGTCCCAGGGGTGAGTGTGGAGATGCTGAGAAACAGCGTGTTTGCAGGAAGTGGATCCTGTGCAGTGTGGAAAGCTGTATGTTTGATGAATGGCAAACTCCAGACAGGAGGGCTAATGATGTTCTGAGTCAGCAAAAGGTGAAGCAGCAGAGAAGGTTGATTAGAGCTTGAGCTAACTGCAGGGAGAAGGCAGGGATCCTAAACAGCAACAGAGCAGATCCTATTAAATTGTAACATTGTGATAGAATATTCAAGCAAGGAGTGGTTGGGGAAATGTGCTTAAATAGCAATTGTTTGTGGAGGTGGAGTCTGGCTTAAAGGTATATTACAATATCGTAACCTTCAAATGCTATTTCAATGGCTTCTATACCCTTAGTATGGGGAATAACTGTATATAGAGATGATACATCAAAGGTTGCCCACCTAAACCATCTCCCCACTCGAGGCCCTCAAACATTTTAATAGTCTCTGCTGTATCTTTCAAATATGCTTTAGTTTGGACTTCTTGGGGCTGTAAAAAATAATCTACATACTTTGAAAGATTATGGCAAAGTGATCCTATGCCCGAAATTATGGGCCACCCCGGAGGATTTACAAGATCTTTATGAATCTTGGGGAGATGGTAAAAGGTGGGCACCTTTGGATCATTTTGTTTAAGAAAATTAAATTCATCCTGGTTAAGAATTCCTTCTTCTTTAGATTTCTTAGAAATAGTTCAATTTGGGTTTGGGTTGTACTGAATGTGAGAGACCTATATGTAGAAGAATCTCCTAAGATCTTATAGGCTTCACTCAAATAGGCATCTCTATTCTGAACAACTAAACCACCACCCTTGTCAGCTGCTCTTATTACAATATGGTTGTTATTTATAAGAGCTTTAAGAGACTCCCTTTCGCTTCTAGTGAGATTGTCATTATATTTATTCAGATTACATTTGGCCAATCTCTTATCCAATTCATTACAAACTAATTTATTGAAAATGGATAGTTGCTCACCTTACATATTAGCAGGAAAAAAGCATGATTGTCCTTTAAAAGCAGTATGTCTTATTTGACGTTCTTCTTCATATATAGACAAATCTAAAAGAGAATTAAAATCTATTAAGATTTCAGATTCATCATCCTGAGTTGTTAAGGGATATACATTATCAGTGTCCAACTCATAGGTAGCTACCATATTTCTCTTTGAAAATCCTTCAATCCTTTCTCCCTTTTTCCTTTTTATATTCTTTTATATTCTTTTCTTATTCCCCTTCTCTTATCTTTCTTCCTTTCCTCTGCTTTTTCAATACATATTATCTAATAAAGTTAGAGATCAAAGATACCGTCCTTAGCCCTCAATCTGGTGAAACTTCCATAACTGCAGAGAGATGGGAGAATAGGTAAAAGGGAAAAAGGGTAGGCAATATAGATAGCAGAACTTAGCCTCCTTCCCACTTTTCCTCTGTTATTCTTTTACATGCTTTGGTTGTTTAGGTCAGACATAATATTCAGAGTAAGGCAGTTACCCTTTTAACAGTCATAGGTCGAAATATGCTTTGCAAAAAGACAGGCTATTTTCCACCTTCTAACCCAGGGTAAACCGCTGGCCGGGGGATAATACAAAGAGATAGCTCTCAATCTCACCTTGGCTTCTGTCCTGCACCTGGGGTTCTGGGAGGTTATCCGATATATCTGGCTGGTTTATGGGGGTTGGCCTTGCCGGTATCCCCTCCGTGTATTGTTTCACAGATTGTCTCCTATCCCGGTACTGGAGACTATGTCACCTCCTCACCAGTCACCGGGGTCCTGGGAGCTCTGTTGGAGAAATGTTACGCTTCGGTCTGGCTGCTTGTGTTTCCAATGACTCTAGCCAGCGAGTCTTTGCGGCTATTAGACTTCCCGCTATCCGGATGGTGTTCCACGGTGTGGGAGGGATTCCCAGCAATCCGTGCACAATCTTAGCCAGGGTGCTCAACTCCTCAACAGCTGTGGAAAGCTGAGAAGGGCCTGTGTGTCGATGGAGCACTTAGGACGCCAGCTTCAGGCGTCCTACCAAGCCCCTCCCTCAGACAGAAGTTGGGGAAGCAAAGGTGGAGTAGAGGCCTGATGCTGCTCATCTATATATAACTCTACTATAAGCAAGCTAGCACTAAGGAATAGAAGTTAAAGGAGCCTTGCTGACCTACGGATTGGCTTTTTGTGAAGCCTCTAAGAACTATTCCTGATTATCAATTCTATATAAGTTTCCCTGTCATAAGCAATTGTTGGTCATCCTCACTTGTATAGTCATTTCAGGGAACTGGAACACCAAGGTTAATTCAGTTGGACTTTTTATGTGATTTGTATTGATTGTGGCCTGTTTTGATTGTCTGCAATATTGAACAGGAGTCTTGTTTTTGGCAGCTATTTATAAATGATATATGGCTAGGTAAAAAAAAAAAAAAAAAAGGGGGTCCTAATGGGTAAAACCCCAGTCTTTGATACTTTAAATCAATTGTGGTATAAATTGTTAAGCAAATGCTTGGATGAGTTAGGTGTATGTCTATGTATACTTACTAATATAAGGCCATGCTATAAACATTTATGTGTGATTGATATACATGCTGCAAGTGAACCATATCAGAAAGCCAATTAGGCTAACATAACAGGTACTAAAGGTATTTGGTGTGGGGCATAGAAATATTGCTGCTTTTAGGGCAGTAGGAAAATGTGAATATACGCCAGGTAAAACTGTTAAACTAATTGTTATCTGATTCAGGTCAGCAAAACAGAATAGACACTGCTAACAAAATATAACGAACAGGTAAACCTGTTAAACCTGCTCCCTTCTGTCACTGTTATTTGCTATAGGTGATCAAAATCAAACAGATACTCTTATATAAAAGTTATAAAATATAACTGACCTTTTATAGGTTACTACTAATCCCTCATATATTGCACAAAATATAGAAGTAGTAAACTCTATACCTTCACTTTATTTAGTGGCACATATAGAATCTTGTTTTAGACACACAGTCTGTTAGAGAATCTGCCCCTCCTGGCAGAACATGCTATTTATAGCCTATTTTTTGTCTCTTTTTTTTTTTCTCTCCCTTGCACTCTGCACAGATTGCCCTCACAGCTTCCCCCTTTCCTCTTTTTTTTTCTTTTCTTTTTTTTCTTATTTTTTTTTTTTTTTTAATGGATAAATTCTTAGGGGTTAGTAGAACAGATACAGGCATAATGCCACCCAAAACCAAGGACAGAAAGCCTAGATCTAGTATAAGCAGTTTAGAGACAGGGATCGCTGATTTCTCACCTGGCTGCAACACTGTCATTGACACAAATAACCTAGTAAAACAAATCTCTGAAATATTTCTTCCACAGTTTGAGGGAGTTAAATTAGAGCTAACAAGTGAACTCAGACTTGGAGAAATCGAGAATAGAATATCTGACATAGATGATCTCCAACATACACAACAAACTGTATTGAATGCCCAGGCCAAGTCTATAGAAATTTTGAAATCACGAGTAGATGACCTAGAAGATAGGTCAAGGAGAAACAACTTAAAAATAGTAGGTCTCCCAGAGACTCCCGATTTTGCTGATCTCATGAAATTTGTTAAAACAACACTACCTGAAATTCTTGATATGCCACAAAGTAGCTCAGAGATCTTAGTTGAAAGGGTTCAAAGGCTGGGCACAAACGCTAGAAAAGACAATTCTACAAAGTATAAAAGGCTAGTGCTAGTGAAATTCTTGAATTTTCAGGATAAGCAGAATTTCTTAGTCTATTATAGGTAAAAAGCTAATGTAGAAATTAATAAAGAACGCATTTTTTTATTTCAAGATTTTTCTGCTGAAACTGAAAATAGGAGGAGGATAATGGCTCCGTGGTGTACGCAGCTGATTAATGCAGGCTATCAAGCTACAATGATATATCCTGCAAAAATCAAAATGTATACAGATAACAAGATAATTATGCTGAATACAGTAGAAGAGGTTAAACAGTTTATGGAAAATAAAAAAAATGACTGTAGATTAAATGTCTAGACAAATGGTAATTCAAATATGCGGTCATGGTCTGGCTGCTTTGTATCTCTCTTTTTTTCTTTTCTTCTTTTTTCTGGACTTTTTTTTTTTCTCTCCCTCTCTCTCTCCTCTTGCTCCTCCCCAACCCATCCGCCCCTCTGGTTGTCCCCTAGGGAACACCATTACTATGATTAAGAAGGTATATTTGATAAATGAAAAAATCAATTAATTTGCTATCTTGGAATGTGGGCAGATTTTCCTCCCCTGCCAAGAGGAAAAAAATAATCCACCACCTCAAAAATCATAAACCAGACATCGTCTTTCTACAGGAAATGCATCTGAGCCTACAGGAAGCAGAGAAATTAAAAATAGGGTGCATTGGGGAGGTAATAGCGACACCAGCAATAAAAAGAAAGAGAGGAGTTGCTTGTATCTTTAGTAAAAACTTAGAATTCCAGTTAATATCTCAATATAAAGATGTAGAGGGAAGGTATCTGATCTTAGAAATAGAGATCAATGAGTCTCGATATACGTTATGCAATCTTTATGCACCAAATGAATGTCAGATAGAGTTCTGGGATAAGTTATTTGCTAAACTAATCAATTCAATAGACTCCCAATTAATTATTGGGGGGGATTTTAATAGTGTATTTGTACCCCAGCTGGACAGGCTTAGAACTAGTGGCTCATATAGGTCCAAGAAAGAAGCTAAGATACTGGCTTCCTTCTCGATAAGTCTCAAATTAAGAGATATATGGAGAATTCAATACCCAGATGAGAAAATGTTTACATGTGAGTCTAAATCCTTCCGCATATTCTCAAGAATATATATGTTTTTAGTGACTGAAAATATTACAGCTAGAAATTACTACATATATAAAGAGTATAGTTATCTCAGACCACGCAATTATATATATGTCTGTTCAGCTGGGGAGCAAAAGGGAAAGTCAGTGTGGCAAATTTTTCTTTCCATCTTTTTTATACCCTAATGTTAATTTTAGAAATTGGCTAATTCATAAATGGAGGGACTATGTCTCTTTTAATAAAGAATATCAGCCTAAAACAGAAATATTTTGGGAGGCGTCAAAGGCCTTTCTTAGAGGGAAATATAGGCATATATGGTCAATAGGAAAAGAAAGTTAAGAGCAAGGGAACTCCAACTAACAAATCAACTTAAAAATAAGTTTATAAAATATATTGATGACTCTAATAGGGGCAATTGGGAGTCTTATCAAAAAGCGAAAATAGAGAGAGACCTTCCTAATTCAACATCATCTACAAGAGGATCTTAAAAACAAAGCAATTTTTGGTACTTTCTCTCCTAAAACAGCTAAAATGCTATCAAACGTATCTAAAAATAGGAAAAAAAATAATTATATTGGGACAATTCTATCTGAGGGCATTAAATATAATATCCCAAAAGATATAAATAGACAATTTCAGTTGTTTTTTCAAAAACTCTACTCTCCTGTAGAAGTTAATAAGGAGGCGAAAGAATGTTTTTGGGAAAATCTTAAAATTCCTAAAATATCCTCAGATCAATTATCCTTAATAAATAAAGAGATTACGGTAGAGGAGACACTAAAGGCAATCAAAGAGTCAGCTCTAGGGAAGGCTCCAGGTCCTGATCAACTACCAACTGAATTCTATAAAGTGCTCTCAGATGAGATTGCTCCTATCTTGACTGAACTATTTAATAAATATTTCATATGTAGTCTAAAACCCTCCAAATCCTTTAATGTGTCAAATATTATACTCATATTAAAAAAAGATAAGGATCCTAATTGAATGGACTCATACAGACCAATTTCACTTCTTAATAGTGACTATAAGCTCTTGGCCAATATCTTAGCTGCACGTCTTAAAGAGGTTATAGGAGATGTCATCCACCCAGACCAAACTGGATTTATACCAGGTAAGACAGCACAGAAGAATATAAGAAAAGCGATGACTCTAATTGAATATGTATTGAGATCCCATAGGGCAGAGTCAGGCGCAAAGCATGACTTTGCACTATTAACAGTTGATGCAGAAAAGGCCTTTGACTCTGTCCTATGGGATCACTTATTAACAGCGCTAAAGAATTTTGGCTTTATAGGTCATTTTTATAACTATGTATCTCTATTATATCAGAATCCAATCTCATATCTTTGTATAAATAATATCCTGTTCCCCCCTATAACACTGCATAAAGGAACAAGACAGGGATGTCCCCTTTCTCCGTTACTATTCAATATAGCTATCGAACCTCGATAAAATGATAAAATGTCGGGAAGCACTGGAAGGTATAAAAATTAAACAGTATAAAGCCATTTTGTCACTGTATGCTGACGATATTTTATTTTATATAAGGGACTCAAACAAAAATATTCCAATCTTAGTAGATATCTTAGCGGAGTTTAGTAAGTTTGCTGGATATAGAATAAACCTTGCCAAATCAGAGATTATATGGATTATTAAAAATAAAAACAGCTTAATAGAGAACCCATTTAAATTAACTGAAAAAACTATTAAATATCTTGGAATAAATCTTTCTAGAAACCCAGAGGAGTGGTATGACATAAACTATACCTCTATATGGAAAAAGTGTCTTTCTGAAATACAGAAGTGGAGTAAATTACCATTATCTCTTTCGGCAAGGATAGCATTAATTAAAATGCGCACATTTCCTAAAATTGTATTTCTTATTCAGCATATCCCCGCCTTCTTACATAAGGCAGACATACAAAAATTAAATTCTAGCTGCTCTCGCTTTCTCTGGGCCCCGAAAAAAACATGTATTTCCTTATTAAGATTAACGCATCCAAAAGATTTGGGTGGATTTGCATTCCCGAATCTCATAAATTATAATCTTGCATCTATGGCCAGAATCACCATGGACTGGCTAACTGAAACCAACTATGTTACAAATTGCGATATAGAAGAGGCCATAGTTACTCCTTATGCTCTTAAAGCGTTGTTACATATCTCCAGATTTAAAGATGTACGAGAATATGTTCCAAATATTTTGATTATTACTGTTAAGATATAAATTATAATTCATTGCTGTGAAGGTTTGATAAGAAAATAGTAATTTAACTAATAATGGAAATACTATCATGTATATTGAATAAGTAGTGTATAAGTGTAAGTTTAAGTTATGAGTAAGTTAAAGTGTTGGATAAGAAAGTGTTAAATTCACTTGAGCGCCACCTAGTGGTATACATGTATATAAGTCACTTGTTAGTTTGTATCAGGTATGGCATGAATAAGGGAGACTAATCCCGAAACGTTGCCTTTTTTTACCTCCTTAATAAATGAATGAATATCTGCTGTCACCTGCCTGCTTTTTTCTTTGAATTTTGAACTGGGGACTTAGGCAGTGGTCCCTGGGTGACGTGCAGCACCTAAGCCGGTTGTGCTGAAAAGCTCTACCTAATCTATAGCATTTTTACTATAAGCAGGAACCCCTGGAGGATGATGCTTTGTCGCTGGGTCCATTATTGGTAGTTTTTCCACAGGCAACCACTCTATCTCATATATTTATAGATTATTAATACTCAAAGAGGCAAAATCTAAAGTAAACAAACGTTTTCACTCTTGGAAATTAGATATTCCTGAAATTGATTTGAATTTCTTTCAAAAGAGTTTTGACAGAGTAAGAAAGTTCTCAAATAATATGGCAATAAGAGAGTCTCACTTAAAACTCCTTAATAGAGCATATCTGACACCTAGTAGATTGGGAAAATGGAAAGGAGATTTGGCCTGTTTTAGATGTAAATTCCTTGCAGCCGATTTATTCCATGTTTTTTATGCATGCCCAAAAATTTCTCAACTATGGAAACAAATAGAATTTTGGATTAATAGATTTTGGCCAGTTAGAATTTTGCTTAAGCCTATACATATTTTCTTCCTGGTTCATGAGCAATGGCAGAATAAGTCCCTGATTAACACCATAATTTTATTAGTTAGACTGAAGATTTTAAGAGCATGGAAGGACAAAAATGCTCCTAGTATAGCTGCTGTAATACAAGACGTAGCATATCAAATGGCCTTGGACCAGAATGATCCACTAATTTTTGTAGAAAATAAAGTAAAAAAGTATATGGCAAAATGGGACAAAGTAATCCTAGATCAGCCCAGAGAGGTTCAGCTGCAGCTATTAGGTTACTTCCGCAGGTCACCAGAATTCCTACAACTATTATTAACAGATAAGTATCCAGAGTTTTGGAGACAACATTTCTACTGAGGGTGGGGGGGGGGTTGGGGGGAGTCGAGCACCAGGGGGGGGGGGAGATAGCATGAGAGTTTTTTTTTTCTCCCCTTTTCTTCTTTTTTTCTTATTTTCTTTTGATTTAGTAAATTAACAATTTTATACACTTAGTTGATCTAGAGAATGTTATGTTTAGATCTTAATGATCTCTTGTTAAGACTACTTATAAAGCCTATAAGCAGTAATGTGCTATAATTCAGACAAAGAGATAGACATATGAGATGTATCATTGCTATGTAAATTTACATTTTGTCTTTTTCTTTGTTTAATCATGTTTCTTCTTTTCTATTAAGAAAACAACAATAAAAATTATATTTAAAAATCAGTGTCCAACTCTTTTAAGATTTGCATAGATGATAGATCACTACTTTCAATATAGTTATTATTTGGTCTTTCATAACTAATGTTATCTTTCATAAAATATCTTTTTAAGGTCATATTTTTATATGTCCATGTAGACCTCAAATTTATTTGGCCTAGATTTAGGAGCAAAGTTTAAACCTTTCCCTAGTAGCTTTATATCTACATTGGACAATTCTACATCTGAAATATTAATAATCTCTTTTTTCATTTTTTCTTCTGTTTCCCCCTCTGTATTCTGAATCCTCCTCTTGTTCCGCGTCTATTTCTAAAGCTCTTTTTTTAGGTCTCTCTCTTGTCTCCCAGTTTATAGGTCTCTCTTCTCCCCAAGACACATTGCTGTTCCTGTTGGAATTTCCCTGTCCAATCTCCAAAAAATTAGTTGAAACTGGGAATTTGGGTTTAGCACCTAATCTGTGCCAAACTAACCCTTTAGGGGTTAATGAGGTAGTATCATTATTAAATGCTTCATATCTATTTGCAGATACAAATTAATCCCTATATTGATTATTGTAGTTCATTGATGCTCTGTTGTGGTATCCTCTATAATTTGAGTTCTGTGTATTTTTATGTATATTTTTAATATTATTAAGGTTAGTGAATATATTCCCCTTGTGATTAGAAAGATTCCTATTGACAGGTCACCATGATAAATTAGTCTGATGTCTAATAGTATGATTAGTCCCTGTGTTATAAACTTGGTTCCGATTACCATTATGGTAGGAAATTTTTTCCATTCCTCCCCATTCTTATTACCATAATAAGACTTGTTGGTAGGGGAACCCATATCTCTTGTATTCCCTTTGTTGGTCATATTAGACCGGACTTCACTTTTCACTGGTAAGGTTTTGCAGTTACCTGGTGTATCTAGATCAGGGATAATAACAGGGTTCTTATTGTAAGTGTGGACTAATTCATCTTTATAATCCTGAACAACCCGCATTAGTTTCTTCAGTTTTTTTAGGTTAAGTTCCCTTTCTAGTTTAGCCATCCTATTTTGTATGTTTGTGTTAAAACATTTCCCTTCTCTATCTCGCTAAAGGGTATGAGTCTACCTCTCACTGCTATTGTCCGATGCCACAACCTCAACATCGTCTCCTACGCCGATGACACAAAGTTAATCATCTCACTCACCCGAGATTCCACCACTGCCAAAAAGAATGTCCAAGAAGGCCTAAAAGCAGTCACCATCTAGATGAATGACAACAAGCTCAAACTGAACACAGACAAAACCGAAGTCCTCCTCCTCAGACCCAATAAATCCGCATGGGATGACTCCTGGTGGCCCACAGCCCTCGGTCACCCTCCAACCTCAAATAACCACGCATGAAATCTAGGCTTCATCCTAGGCTATGAAAAATGTTCAAGTGGATCCCTGTCGAAGCCAAGAAAACAGTCACCCACGCCCTTGTCCGCAGCCGGTTGGACTACGGCAATGCACTCTACGCCGGTGCCACCATCAAACTCCAAAAGAGACTCCAACTTATCTAGAACACTTCAACCAGACTCATCCTCAACATCCTTTGCCAATGCCACATAACCGAACACCTAAGGAACCTTCACTGGCTCTCCATAAACAAGAGAATCACCTTCAAGCTCCTTACCCATGCATTCAAGGCCCTACACAACATCGGACCCGGATACATCAACCACCACATACATTTTTAAACCCCCGCCAGACAACTCCGATCGGCCAGCTAAACCCTTGCAGTCACCCCCCACATCGACAAATCCACAGCGGGCGGAAGATCCTTCTCCCACATGGCAGCAAAGACATGGAACACCCTCCCACTGCACCTCAGACAATCCACCTCCCTTACAAAGTTCAGAAAGGACCTCAAAACCTGGCTCTTCAACTCAACGGCCATCCCTCCCTCTCCTCCTATCCACTTCCCTTATTGCCTTGAGACCCTCACGGGTGATTATTTTGCGCTCTATAAGTACCCAATAGATAGATAGATAGATGATAGATTGATAGATAGACCTAGGTTTAGTTTTCAACTACAAATATCAAGAAAACAAACGGCTAGATTACGAGTTTTGCATTAGAGGCTATGCGGTGCTAACGAACAGTTTTTTTCTCACAGCTCACTTACCTACAGCGCTGGTATTACGAGTGTTCAGAAAAAGTGATGTCGCAAAGCTAAAATTTTGTGTTCGTGAACAGCGAATGCGAACTTCCACAAAAGTTCGCGAACGGGCGAACCGGGCGAACCGCCATTGACTTCAATAGGCAGGCGAATTTTAAAACCCACAGAGACTCTTTCTGGCCACAAAAGTGATGGAAAAGTTGTTTCAAGGGGTCTAACACCTGGACTGTGGTATGCCGGAGGGGGATCCATGGCAAAACTCCCATGGAAAATGACATAGTTGATGCAAAGTCTGTTTTTAATCCATAAAGGGCATAAATCACCTAACATTCCTAAATTGTTTGGAATAATGTGCTTTAAAACATCAGGTATGTATGAGTATGTATTAAATTAGCAGCAGCTACACTGTCCCTCCTCTCACTAGCAATGCAGCTTCCGAATGAATCTAAAATGGCTGCTGTCCATGAGTTGTAAGGGTCTGGGAGGGAGGGTCTGCTGCTGATTGGCTGGAATGTGCCTGCTGACTGTGAGATACAGGGTCAAAGTTTAGGCAATGATGACGAATAGGGGGCGGATCGAACATCGCATATGTTCACCAGCCGCTGCGAACGCGAACAAACTATGTTCGCCGGGAACTGTTCTCCGACGAACTGTTCGCGACATCACTATGAATCAGAAACCCGTCGTAAAAAGACAAAAAGTGAGCGTTGAGCAAAATTTTGCTCCAAATCTCACTTCAATACCAGCGCTGCTTAAGTCAGCGGTGAGCTGGTGTAACGTGCTTGGGCACTATTTCCCCTTAGGATTCAATGGGGAGAGCCGGCTGAAAAAAAGTCTAACACCTGCAAAAAAGCAGCATATAACTCAATAACACAGCCCCATTGATTCCTATGGGGAAATAAAACTTATGTTTACACCTAACTCCATGAACCCCGAGTCTAAACACCCCTAATCTTACACTTATTAACCCCTAATCTGCCTCCCCCAACACCTACATTATATTATTAACCCCTAATCTGCCGCTCCGGACACCGCCGCAACCAACATTATACTTATGAACCCCTAATCTGCTGCCCCCAACATCGCCACCACCTACATTATGTTTATTAACCCCTAATCTGCTGCCCCCAATGTCGCCGCAACCTACCTACACTTATTAACCCCTAATCTGCTGCCCCAAATGTCGCCGCCACTATAGTAAAGTTATTAACCCCTAAACCTAAGTCTAACCCTAAACCTAACACCCACTAACTTAAATATAATTTAAATAAATCTAAATAAATATTCCTATCATTAACTACATTATTCCTATTTTAAAACTAAATACTTACCTAAAAAATAAACCCTAAGATAGCTACAATATAACTAATAGTTACATTGTAGCTAGCTTAGTGCTTATTTTTATTTTAAAGGCAAGTTTGTATTTATTTTAACTAGGTAGGCTAGTTATTAAATAGTTATTAACTATTTAATAACTACCTAGCTAAAATAAATACAAAAGTACCTGTAAAATAAAACTTAACCTAAGTTACACTAACACCTAACACTACAATATAATTAAATAAATTAACTAAATTAAAAATTAAAATTAAATTAGCTAAAGTACAAAAACAAACAAACACTAAATTACAAAAAATAATAAACAAATTACAGATATTTAAACTAATTGCACCTAATCTAATAGCCCTATTAAAATAAAAAAAGTCCCCCCAAAATAAAAAAAAACCCTAGCCTAAACTAAACTAAACTACCAATAGCCCTTAAAAGGGCCTTTTGCGGTGCATTGCCCCAAAGTAATCAGTTCTTTTACATGTAAAAAAATACGAACAACCTCCCCAACAGCTGATTGGAACAGCCAATAGAATGTGAGCTCAATCCTATTGGCTGATTGGATCAGCCAATAGGATTGAACTTCAATCCTATTGGCTCATTGCATCAGCCAATATGATTGTCTACCTTAATTCGGATTGACTGATAGAATTCTATCAGCCAATCGGAATCTAAGGGACGCCATCTTGGATGACGTCACTTAAAGGTACCTTCATTCTGCTTTAGTCGTCAGATGAAAAGGATTCTCCATGTCGGATGTCTTGAAGATGAACCCTCTCCGCGCCGGATGGATGAAGATAGAAGATGCCATCTGGATGAAGACTTCTGTCCGTCTGGAGGACCACTTCGCCCGGGTTGGATGAATACTTCATTGAGGACTTCAGCCTGGCTTGGATGAAGACGTCTCCTGGTAAGTCAATCTTCAGGAGGTTAGTGTTAGGTATTTTTAAGGGTGTATTGGGTGGGTTTTATTCGTAGGTTAGGGTTAGGGCGGCAAAAGAGCTAACTGCCCTTTTAAGGGCAATGCCCATCCAAATACCCTTTTCAGGGCAATGGGGAGCTTAGGTTTTTTAGATAGTATTTTATTTGGGGGGTTGGTTGCGTTGGTGGTGGGTTTTACTGTTGGGGGGTTGTTTGTATTTTTTTTTCAGATAAAAGAGCTGATTACTTTGGGGCAATGCCCCACAAAAGGCCCTTTTAAGGGCTATTGGAAGTTTAGTTTAGGCTAGGGGGGTTATTTTGGGGGGCCTTTTTTATTTTAATAGGGCTATTAGATTAGGTGTAATTAGTTTAAATATCTGTAATTTGTTTATTATTTTCTGTAATTTAGTGTTGTTTTTTTTTGTACTTCAGCTAATTTCATTTAGGTAATTGTATTTAATTTAATTTAATTAATTTATTTAATTATATTGTAGTGTTAGGTGTTAGTGTAACTTAGGTTAGTTTCAATTTTACAGGTACTTTTGTATTTATTTTAGCTAGGTAGTTAGTAAATAGTTAATAACTATTTAATAACTATTCTACCTAGTTAAAATAAATACAAACTTACCTGTAAAATAAAAATAAACCCTAAGCTAGCTACAATGTAATTATTAGTTATATTGTAGCTAGCTTAGGGTTTATTTTACAGGTAAGTATTTAGTTTTAAATAGGAATAATGAAGTTAATGATAGTAATTTTATTTAGATTTATTTAAATTATATTTAAGTTAGGGGGTGTTAGGGTTAGGGTTACACTTAGGTTTAGGGGTTAATATGTTTCTAATAGTCGTGGCGACGTTGGGGGCGGCAGATTAGGGGTTAAAAAGTGTAGGTAGGTTGCAGCGACATTGGGGAAGGCAGATTAGGGGTTAATAAATATAATGTAGGTGTCGGTGATGTTGGGGGCAGCAGATTAGGGGTTCATAAATATAATGTAGGTGGCGGCGGTGTCCGGAGTGGCAGATTAGGGGTTAAAATTTTTATTATAGTGTTTGAAATGTGGGAGAGTCTCGGTTTAGGGGTTAATAGGTAGTTTATGGGTGTTAGTGTACTTTTTAGCACTTTAGTTATGAGTTTTATGTTACGGTGTTGTACCATAAAACTCATAACTACTGACTTTTATATGTGGTAGGACTCTTGACAGGAGAGGGTGTACCGCTCACTTTTTGGCCTCCCAGGACAGACTCGTAATACCGGCGCTATGGAAGTCCCATAGAAAAAAGACTTTACGAAGTTTACTTAAGTCGTTTTGCGGTAAGGCCAAAAAAGTGTGCGGTGACCCTAAACCTTCAAGACTAATACCAGCAGACGTAAAGAAACAGCGTTAGGACCTGTTAACGCTGCTTTTTTACTCTAACGCAAAACTCGTAATCTAGCCGAAAGAAAATTTGATAATAAAAGTAAATTGGAAAGTTGTTTAAAATTGCATGCTCTATCTAAATCTTGAAAGTTGAATTTTGACTAAACTTAACTGAATTCTCTCTATGCAAAGTATTTGCAAAGTTAAAACAATGTTAAGCCAATGGATGACTGTTTAACTGATTTTAATGTTTTGAATTATCATTTATTTTACCCTGCAAAATGTAATGTTAGACACATTCTGCAGCCCCTGTAACAGATTGGCATACTGTATATACATTATTGTGTCAAAAGGTCTCTGAATTTAAAAATCTGTATTAAACATTTAGTCAAACAGACAGATTGAATGTGCACATTCATCTAGCCATCTGTTTATACATATATACTTCTTTGGGATTTGTTCATATGCTCTGAAATAGGTCTGTGCTGCTCTATTGTTCGTTTTATTTAAAATCCATAAAAAATTAAAATCAGCTTTTTCAGATATTAAAATGTCATGTAACTAATAATTTGAATGCATTTGCTTTGAATATAATATTAATTATCCTTCTCTGTATCTTGAATGAATACTACACCGGTTTCCTTTCATCTGAAGAGTGTACAGCTACATTGCCTTGAGATGTTTAAGACTTCTGTATTGTTGTTCTCTGTCTGCATCACTTGATTATTGCTATTTTTTCTGCCACAAACAATCTGTCAAAACAGTGGGAAACAATTGCTTGAAGCATTGACCCATATAGCAATGATTGTGAATTGCTGATCTCCCATGACCAGTCAGTCAACAATGTATATGAAGGGAGATGTTCTTTTCCAGACTGTTAGTCCTACAAAGAACTTTGTTCCAATTCACACTATTATTTAAAGAAATAAATATAAAAATATATGTCTGAATTCATATCTATTTCATTTATATGAAATAGTTTTTATTTGTATTTATTTTTTATATATTAGAGGGATAAACTCACATAAGCACAAAAGTAAGTCCCCTTGCTGCTTATTGCAATGAAGTAGTCTTTTTCTTAATGCATTTGGTACACAAACAATGTAATACCATTTTTATAATTTTATAATTATAAGAGTCTGAAGATTTTTATTTAAGTTTGTGAGCTATTAAAATGTTAAATGTACCACGCAACATTGACAATTGATATCTGTATACAGACATATTTTATTAAGTTTATAGTGAGTATAAGTAAGAGAAGCAATTCACTGTACAAAGACAGTAATCAAAGAGGACAAATACAATTCCATTTACATTTTGAAAAACATCAGTAAACCTACTTACTAGATCTCCCACACAATGCAGCATTTCTATTGCAGTGAACAAAAAAATCACATATACTTCAAAATATTGACTTTGACAAGAGATAGAACTAAAACTGATAGAACTAGAAGTAACATTAAGGCTGCGTTTGCATAGTTGCTCATAATGAACTATGAACTGTTAAAGGAAAATTTGCTGAATCAGAATATTTTCATTTTGACTTCAATGTTCTTTTAAGAAAAACATAGTATAATCTACTATGAAATGTTTATTTGTTTATTTTTTAATCTAGAAAAAAAAGCCTTTTAGGAGCATCACAATAGTGAGCAGATCATTTTATTTTCTTCATAAAACACGTAAATACACATACATACTAGCCCCCCTCCCATGCCCATACCTCTCCTTACTCCCCCCCAATGTCCATAACTCTTCTCACTCCTCCCTCCAATGTCCATACCTGTTCACCCCCCCTCCAATGCCCATACCTCTTCTCACACCCTGTCCAATGCACAAACCTCTTCTCACTCCCCACTCAAATGCACATACCTGTTTTCACCCCTTCCAATGCCCATACCTCTTCACCCTCCCCCCTCCAATGCCCATACCGCTTCACACTCCCCCCTGCAATGTACATTCCTCTTCTCACTCCACCCTCATATGCACATAACACTGCTCTCTCCTCCCGTCCTTGTCCCTTCTCTCTCAGTCCATCCATGACACTTCTTGCATCTATCTTTTATTGTCCATCCCCTTATCTCTCCATTATCTCCCCACACCAGCCCCCTCCGTGCTCTAACCATATATATAGTTATAGACATGTATTTTACATGAACAGTATCATATATATATATATATATATATATATATATATATTGTGACCTGGGATCTTGGAAACACACAGTCCTCAAAGCTGGAAACACCACACAAGGTTGTAGCTTTATAAAATACAGTCTGTTTATTATCAGGTCTGGCAAACAAACAGGCAAAATAAACATAAACAAAACAAAAGAGGCTTGCTCCACTGAGCACTTACTAAAAAGTACAACTGTCTGCACTAAGTAGCTTTTCACAAAAGTAATATTGCACAGACCTTTCAAACTTTGTCCTTTAGAGATAATTCCTCTCAGTCTCTCAGGAGAGTGTTTGCAGTTTCCCTTTACTGCTGGCAAAATCTACCTCTCAACCCCTGACTGGGGATTTTATTAGCACCTGCTGTTAATTACCACATGCAGGTGAGTAGCTAGCTGAGTCAGACAGAATTCCTGGACTGGACTTTTTGACATAATGTGCTACTTGCAAACTGCGGGGTGGAGCACTGGCCCACCCTACTCTCCAAATACTCCACCCCAGGGACCCAGAAATAAATCACATATTTTCTCTATGTGGCAAACAAACATAAAAATTCTCCCTGGGGTTGTCAGACCATATACCTGCACTGCAGCACTTTCGAGGGAATATAGACACCTTCCATTACTATGCCTTGGGTTCTGTCACACATCCTCCCTGCCAGCTCAGACCTAGTGGGGTGAGCGACCATGGCCAAAAGCGTATGCATACGTGAAAGGCCATCAGCATTACCCTGCTTACTTCCTGCCCTGTGTTCAACTGAAAAGAGATAGGGTTGCAAACTAAGGAACCAGCATGTAACTCTACTATTATTATCCTTATTTTGACTCATCCATTTGAGAGGTGCATGATCAGTAACTAGTCTAAATTTTCTGCCCAACAAATAATATTTGAGAGTTTCAACAGCCCATTTAATTGCTAGACACTCCTTTTCAACAATTGAATAGTTCTTTTCTCTAGGTTGAAGTTTCCGGCTCAGGTATAGTATTGGGTGCTCATCACTTTGAGTTTCCTGGGAAAGCACTGCCCATGCCCAACATCAGAGGCATCCGTCTGTAAAACAAACTCCTTTGAAAAATCAGGGGTGACTAACACTGGTTGTCTACAGATGGCTTCCTTGAGATTTTGAAATGCCTGTTCAGCTTCAGAGGACCATTTCACTATTACTGGAGCTTTTGCTTTAGTGAGGTCAGTTAAAGGACCCGCTATAGTAGCAAAGTTGGAGATAAACCTTCTGTAGTAGCCAACAAGCCCAAGAAATGTTCTGACCTGTTTCTTCGTCATAGGTCGTGGCCAATTCCTTATGGCTTCAACTTTAGCAAGTTGTGGCTTTACTATTCCTCTTCCAATGGAATAGCCAAGATACTTGGCCTCCTCCAAGCCAATGGTACATTTACTCGGATTTGCTGTCAGACCGACATTTCTTATGGAATTAAGGACAGCTTGCACTTTTGGCAAGTGAGACTCCCAATCTTCGCTATGTATGACCACGTCATCTAAGTAAGCTGCAGCATAATGAGCATGTGGCCTTAATATCCGGTCCATCATTCTTTAAAATGTTGCTGGAGCACCATGTAGGCCAAAAGGTAACACCTTATATTGGAAGAGCCCATCTGGAGTAGAGAAGGCAGTCTTTTCCTTTGCCCGTCCTGTAAGCGGCACTTGCCAATAACCCTTGGTCAAATCCAATGTGGTAAGGTACCTAGCTCTCCCGAGTCTCTCCACAAGTTCATCAACCCTTGGCATGGGGTATGCATCAAACTTGGATATTGCATTCAGCTTCTGGTAATCATTACAAAACCTGATTGTGCCATCAGGCTTTGGTACAAGCACAATTGGGCTACTCCAGTCACTTTGGGATTCTTCAATTACCCCAAGGTCCAGCATTTTCTTTACTTCCAATTTGATTGCTTCCCTCCGGGCTTCAGGTATTCTATATGGCTTTAGATTTATCCTTTTTCCCGGTTCAGTGACAATGTCATGCTCTATTAACGTAGTTCTTCCTGGGACTGAGGAGAAAACATCTTTATTTAATCTGATGAAGTCTTTTACCTCCCTCTTCTGGTGGATAGTCAGGGTTTCTGAGATATTGACTACGGGTTCATTCTCCTCCATTGTAGGGAGGTCTGCTGTTTTTATAGCCACAAGTGTTTCTCTTTCTTTCCACGGTTTAAGTAAATTCACATGGTAAATCTGTACCTCCTTTCACCTCCCAGGCTGTCTTACTTTGTAATTTACTTTCCCCACTCTGTCAATGACTTCATATGGCCCATGCCATGTTGTCAAAAATGTGTTCTCTACAGTGGGAACCAGGACTAGTACTCTGTCTCCTGGATTAAACACACAAACCCTGGCATTTCTATTATAGCTGTTCTGCTGGTGCTGTTGGGCATTTTCCATGTGTTCTCTAACTATGGGCATAATGGCTGTCATCCGATCCTGCATCTGAGTTATATGTTCAATCACACTTCTGTGAGGGGTTGACTCCTGTTCCCAAGTCTCCTTAGCTATGTCTAGCAACCCTCTGGGGTGTCTTCCATACAAAAGTTCAAAGGGCGAAAACCCAGTAGAAGCTTAAGGGACCTCTCGGATGGAAAACATTAAATAAGGCAAAAGGAAATCCCAGTTTTTCCCATCTTTATCAATTACTTTTTTGAGCATAGCCTTTAGTGTTTTATTAAATAGTTCTACCAGACCATCAGTTTGTGGGTGATATACTGATGTTTTCAGATGCTTTATATGAAGAAGATTACACAACTCCTTTGTAATTCTCGACATAAATGGAGCGCCTTGGTCTGTTAATATTTCTTTGGGAATGCCAACACGGCTGAACATTAACATTAACTCCTTAGCAATTGCTTTTGCTTAAGTAGTACGCATGGGTATTGCCTCAGGGTAACGTGTAGCATAGTCTACTATTACCAATATATACTGGTGCCCCCTTGCAGACTTTACAAGAGGACCCACAAAATCCATACCAATGCGTTTAAATGGGACCTCAATTATGAGTAAGGTCACCAAGGGGCTACGGTATGCTGTAAGAGGGGCAGTTAATTGGCATTCAGGACAAGAAGAACAATAGTTTGTGATAGATGCCATTACACCTGGCCAATAAAACCTCCTAAGAATTCTCTCTCTGGTTTTTTCAATCCCCACGTGCCCCCCAAGTATGTGGCTATGTGCCAGATTTAATACAGTGTGTCAATATGCCTGGGGTACTAACAGCTGTTTGACAGACTCCTTTTTCCCAACTCTGTACAATAAATCATTTTCCACTTCAAAGTATGGATAGGTGAGCGCTTTATGGTATTAATGGGGGTGCCATTTCTTATGGAAATATAGTTTCTAGCCACAGCTAAAGTTGGATCCTCCCATTGTGCAGCCCTAAAGTTACTTGGGCTAACCTCTAGGTCAGTTATTTCTACATCAGGTTCAGATATATTAGATTGACCTGTATTATTCTGTTCAGTATTACCTCCAACTAGGGTTTCCATAGGGGTTGAGTGTTTCCCTCTAGCAGGAGTTATTTTGTCTAAGTCATCCCCCAATAAATCAGAAAAGGGAAAGTCACAATTAGCGCCCTCTACTGAATCCGGTGAATTTTCCTCAGCAGCATCCCATAGATTCAAAAAATGGGGAAAATCTCTGCCTATTATCATTTCATGGACTAATTTATCCACTAAAGCAACTCTATGATTTATAGGGCCATTTTGAGTTTCAATAAGTACTTTAGCAGTTGGATACTTGTGTATGTCCCCATGGACACAAGCAATATCTAGGTTCTGGTAATTATCAATAGGAGTATTTCTCAACAGACCCCTGCCTATGAGCGTAACCATGCTACCAGAGTCCAGCAAAGCTTTAATTTCATTTCCCTCCACCCTTACAGTGCACCAAGGGTGGCCATTTAAACAATCATTTTTGGTAATTGCATATACTGAGCGAGTGTACAATGAATAATTGTCTCTCATATTGCCAACATTACATTCCATAGCAACATCATTCTCAGGGCAGTCCTTTGCAAAATGTCTATACTCTTTACATTGAAAACATTTAATATTAGAATTAGACAACATCTTTGAGGCTATTGTGGACCCTCCCTGCCTCACAAAACTCTTGTCCCTTGCAGTAATGTCCCTCGGTTTGTAAAAACCCATCTGCTCCTCCCGATACCCGGAACAGTCTTACCCAATTTACTGGGACTCTGGATCTTTGGGGTTCTAGGTCTTTCCTGGTTGGGGATTTGTAGAAACTCTCCGGCAGTCAAATAATGTTCCACCAGGGCAACTAGACCGTCAGCAGTTTTAGGTTCACTCTGGCTGACCCACCGCCGCAGGGAAACAGGCAATCCTCACCTCGCAGGAACCGGTCCATCACGAGCTGTTCCACAATGTGACTAGCTGAATTGACCTCTGGCTGTAGCCATTTCCTGGCAAGATGTATCAAGTCAAACATCTGTGACCGCACGGCTTTGTCTTGACTGTAAGTCCAGGAGTGAAATCGCTGGGCCCTTACTGCTGTCGTTACTCCCAGGCGGGCCAAGATTTCTGTTTTTAGCTTTTTATAGTCACTGGCCTGCTCAGGCTCCAAATCATAATATGCCTTCTGAGGTTCTCCACTCAGAAATGGCGCAAGGAGACTTGCCCATTCAGACGCAGGCCAACCTTCTCTTTAGGCTGTCCTTTCAAAAGCCATCAGGTAAGCCTCCACATCATCTGTAGCCACCATCTTTTGCAAATAGTCACTCACTCTCAGAGTCTTAGAACTGTGTGGAATTTCTGCAGCACACCTGCCCAGTCTTTCAGATAGGTCTCAAATCTCCTGCTGCATGGTACATGTGGTATTCTGCTGTTCCTCTCTTTGTGTTAATATCAGTTTTTGTAGCACTGCAATATTTTCTTGCTGGCTGGCAGTAGCTTGCTGCTGTGTGGCAGTGGCCTGTTGCTGTGAGGCCGTAGCCTGTAGTAAAGCCTTTACAACTTCCTCCATTTTAAGTGTGGTATTGTTTCCTTAACAGACTATTAGTGTGTTGCCCGCTACCTCCACCATATGTGACCTGGGATCTTGGAAACACACAGTCCTCAAAGCTGGAAACACCACACAAGGTTGTAGCTTTATAAAATACAGTCTGTTTTTTATCAGGTCTGGCAAAAAAACAGGCAAAATAAACAAAACAAAAGAGGCTTGCTCCACTGAGCACTTACTAACAAGTACAACTGTCTGCACTAAGTAGCTTTTCACAAAAGTAATATTGCACAGACCTTTCAAACGTTGTCCTTTAGAGATAATTCCTCTCAGTCTCTCAGGAGAGTGTTTGCAGTTTCCCTTTACTGCTGGCAAAATCTACCTCTCAACCCCTGACTGGGGATTTTATTATCACCTGCTGTTAATTACCACATGCAGGTGAGTAGCTAGCTGAGTCAGACAGAATTCCTGGACTGGACTTTTTGACATAATGTGCTACTTGCAAACTGCGGGGTGGAGCACTGGCCCACCCTACTCTCCAAATACTCCACCCCAGGGACCCAGAAATAAATCACATATTTTCTCTATGTGGCAAACAAACATAACAATTCTCCCTGTTGAACAGTCCTCCAGACTAGTACCAAAATAACAGGACTGTTCAACATCCTAAGTCCCTTAAGGAATCCTTTTGAATATGTTAATTTTGCCTATTTGATACATATTCTATTTTGCTTGCCTCTGATTGTGATGTGCCACATTATCTTGTTATGCTTTAAGCTTGTTTTGCTTACAACTATTACTATAAGTATGACAAGTATTCAGGAACGTAAATTGATCTGATTATAGGTGTTTCAGTTTTCACTAAAACCTTTATTAGGTCTGATACACACCTGTGAGCTTTCCTTCCTCCTACAGCACTATGTTGAGCAAACTGCCAATGAATTCACATGTCTAATATATATGTGTATAGCTCTACTCTGCATGGGTAACACTTGGGCCGGCCCACTGGTGTAATTATTTTTGTTGACTATAGGTTAACTATTTGTTACAGTAAATTTTGGTTATGGTTTGGTATTGTGGAAAAAAAAAAAAAAAAATATATATATATATATATATATATATATATATATATATATATATATATATATATATATATATATATATATACACACACACACAGTCGTATGCGAAAGTTTAGGCACCCCTGACAATTTCCTTGATTTTTATTTATGAATAATTGGGTGTTTGGATCAGCAATTTCAATTTGATCTATCAAATAACTTAAGGACACAGTAATATTTTAGTAGTGAAATTAGGTTTATTGGATTAAAAGACAATGTGAAATATGCATCAAAACAAACTTAGAAGGGTGCATAAATGTGGGCACCCTTGTCATTTTGTTAATTTGAATACCTGTAGCTACCTAGCACTGATTAATTGGAACACACAAACTGGTTCGGTGAGCCCATTAAGCCTTGAACTTCATAGACAGGTGCATCCAATCATGAGAAAAGGTATTTAAGGTGGCCAATTGCAAGTTGTTGTTCTCTTTGACTCTCTTCTGAAAAGTGGCAAGATGGGGGCCTTAAAACAACTCTCAAATGACCTGAAAACAAAGATTGTTCGACATTATGGTTTAGGGGAAGGCTACAAAAAGCTATTGCAGAGATTTAAGCTGTCACTGTCCACTGTGAGGAACATAGTGAGGAAATGGAAGACCACAGGTACAGTTATTGTTAAGGCCAGAAGTGGCAGGCCAAGTAAAATATCGGAGAGGCAAAGGCAAAGGATGGTGAGAACGGTAAAAAACAGCCCACATACCAACTCCAAAGACCTAGAACATCATCTTGCTGCAGATGGTGTCACTGTGCATCATTCAACAATTCAGCGCATTTTACCAAGGAGAAGCTGTATGGGAGAGTGATGCGGAAGAAGCCTTTTCTGCACACACACCACAAACAGAGTTTCTTGAAGTATGCAAAAGCACATTTGAACAAGCCAGCTTCATTTTGGAAAAAAGGTGCTGTGGACTGATGAAACAAAGATTGAGTTATTTGGTCATAACAAGGGGTGTTATGCATGGCAGCAAAAGAACACAGCATTCCAAGACTGTTCCATCATGCTGTTTGGCATGATGGAATCTTGTTAAAGTTGAGGGTTGCATGGATTTCACTCAATATCAGCAGATACTTGAGAATAATGTTGAGGAATCATTCACAAAGTTGAAGTTACGCTGGGGCTGGATATTTCAACAAGACAACAACCCAAAACACTGCTCAAAATCTACTCTGGCACTTATGCAGAGGAACAAGTACAATGTTCTGGAATGGCCATCCCAGTCCCCAGACCTGAATATCATTGAAAATCTGTAGGGTGATTTGAAGTGGGCTGTCCATGCTCGACAAGCATCAAACCTAACTGAACTGGAGATGTTTTGCAAAGAGGAATGGTCCAAAATACCTTCATCCAGAATCCAGACACTCATTACAGGCTATAGGAAGCATCTAGAGGCTGTTATTTCTGCTAAAGGAGGCTCTACTAAATATTGATGCAATATTTCTGTTGGGGTGCCCAAATTTATGGACCTGTCTAATTTCGTTTTAATGCATATTGCACATTTTCTGTTAATCCAATACACCTAATTTCAATAATGAAAAATTACTGTGTCCTTCAGTTAGTTGATAGATCAAAATGAAATTGCTGATCCAAACACCCAATTATCTATAAATGAAAATCATGGAAATTATCAGGCGTGGCTAAACTTTTGCATACAATTGTATATATACTTGGAGATAATCCTGCCCAGAGGGCAGTCTATGTTTAAAAAATACAAACCCCCAAGCTAAAGTTATAAAAAATAAAAAAGTAAAATTACAGAAAAAATAAACAAAGCTATCCAAAATAAAAAATTTAAACCTAAACTAATACCCATAAAAATTAAAAATCCCCCCCAAAATAAAAACACCCCCTAATCTAATACTAAACTACCAATAGCTCTTAAGATTGCTTTTTGTAGGGCATTGCCCTAAGTTAAACCGCTCTTTTACTTACAAAAATGACCAATTACCCCCTAACAGTAAAACCCTCCACCCAACCAAACCCCCAAAATAAAAAACCTAATACTAAAAAAAAAAACTACCCATTGCCCCTAAAGGGGCATTTGTATGGGCATTGCCCTAAAAAGGATAATCTGCTCTTTTACAGCCTATCAAATCCCTATTCTTAAAAATAAAAAAATAAAAAATAAAATCCTAAAACTAAGCCCTAAATAGGTACTCACCATTCCTGAAATCCAGCGGAGAAGGTCTTCTTCCAGGTGGCTTCGTCATATTCTATCTTCATCTTGTGCGAATGTGGCGTGGAGCGGAAGTGCAGAATCGTCTTCCCGGATGCACAGATCCGGAGCGGCGGTCCTCAGCAGCGGTTCTCAGCAGCGGTCTTTAGCAGCTGTGATTTTCGGTGGCGTGGAGGCTCCTCTTCATCTGATGTCCATCGCATACTGATAATTAAATGCAAGATACCGCATTCAATTTGGGGTACTTTGCATTCGTATTGGCTGAAATTTTGAAATCAGCCAATAGGATTAGAACTACTGAAATTCTATTGGCTGTTCAAATCAGCCAATAAGATTTCAGTAGCTCTCATCCTATTGGCTGATTTCAACATTTCAGCCAATAGGAATGCAAAGTACCCTAATAAATATGGGGTACCTTGCATTCAATCTTCAGTGTGCAATGGACGATTGCATGTAGAGTAGTCTCCACGCAGCTGATGACTGCCGCTGCTGAAGACGGCCACTGAGAAACGCCGCTGAGAACTGCCGCTGAGGATCCATGCATCGGGGAAGTCTCTGCATCACTTTTGCTTCGGATGAAGATAGAAGATGATGGAGCCACCTGGAAGAAGACCTTCTCCATCGGACTTCAGGAAACGTTGAGTACCCATTTGGGGCTTAATTTTAGGCTTTTTTTATTTTTAAGATTAGGGTTTTTTGTGGTTTAAAAAGAGCTGATTGCCCTTTTAAGGGCAGTAAAAGAGCTGAATACCCTTTTAAGGGCAATGCCCATACAAATAGCCCTTTATCGGCAATGGGTAGTTTACTTATTTTTAGTGTAAGGTTTTTATTTTTATTTTTGGGGGTTTAATGGGTTTTTACTGTTAGTATGTTTTAAATGTAAAAGAGCTGTTTAACTTTGGGCAATGCACTACAAAAGGCCCTTTAAAGGCTATTGGTAGTTTAGATTAGGGTGTGTTTTTATTTTAGGGCGGCTTTTTTATTTTCATAGGGATTAGGTATAATTTTTTGTTTTTGATAATTTTATTTATCTTTTGTTTGTCATGTTAGACTTTTTTATTTGTTTCTAATTTAATGTTAGGATTTTTAATGTTAATTGTATTTAGTAGTAATTGAGGTTAATTTAGGGAGTGTTAGGTTAGGGGGCTTAGTAATCAAATTGATTATTTGCATTCTGGGGGGTTGGTGGTATAGGGGTTAATATATTAATTAGGTTTATGCGATGTGGGGGTTTGGCAGTTTAGGGGTTAATAGGTTAATAAGGTTTCTAGTGATGTGGGGAGTTGGCGGTTTAAGAGTTAATAGGTTAAATAGGTTTATTGCGATGTGGGGTTTTTGCGGTTTAGGGGTTAATAGATTAATTAGGTTTATTGCGATTTGGGGGTTTGGCGGTTTAGGGGTTAATATTTTATTTATGTTATTTGCATGTTAGGGGTTAATTACTTTATTGTTTTGTGATGTGGGGTTTGGCAGATTAGGTGTTTGTTAATAATTCATGCGGCAGGTTAGGTATTTTTTACACATTTTGTGAGGGCGGTTACGCTTTTTTTAATTATTTCTTGCGGGCGGTTACGTGTTTTTTAGGTAATTTATGTGGGCAGTTGCGTTTTTTTTTTTTTAAGGCTTCAATTATGCCTACGCTGCATCCAGGTGGATTCTGAAAATGGCAGGGTGATCCACCTGGATACAGCTTTGCTGCATCCAGGTGAATTCTTTTGGATGCGCATGCAGCCAACATTTTTTTGGCTGCCTCATGCAGCCAACATTCCTTTCAGGATGCGTGCGCAACTGGCGACAGCGACAGACGCATTACAAATGTTATTATATTATAGATATATATAAATACATATACATATTTAGACATATATATACGTATATATATATATATATATATATATCTATATATATAGCTCTATGTTAAAGCCCTTTGCAGTCCTTTGAGGCCTCATATTTCATAGCCCTTATAACTTTTGTTTGCAATTTGTTTTAATCAATTTTATTAGATAGAGTTATTATGAGTGTAACTGTAGTTTTTCTTTCTTTTCAAAAGAGCTTTATTAAAGATTTAGAATTCACAATCTGGTAATAAACAGAAATATAAACTTTTACATTCAAATTTTTCAATGAAAGACTATTTATGGGATAATGCGCCCATATTATTACATATTAATTGTCCAGGTTTAGAATGATTGCATGGTTTAATCACTGATAGTCCTGCTGGTCTGCGTAAATGTCTTTCCAGCCTTGCTAAGTTGACATATTATTGATATAGTCTATGAATCAAGATTTCTATTTTTATATTTCTTCCTCAAGTCAGGGGTGGGTGGGAGGGGGCATTGTGGAGGGGTAGGGGATCTGTCTTATCTCTCCCCTCTCATCTCATTGATCCTAAATGACAATTTCTCGCTATGTTCTGTTATGCCAGATGTGTAGCATATGCTCGTGTATATCTACCGTGCTTATTTTGCGGTAATTATATCTTTCCAATTGCAATATTAGTGTGACTCTGTTCCCAGTCAGTCTTGGTTGGGGAATAGGATTTTTCCAAATTTGGGGAATCAATCCTTTCACAGTGGTCAGCATCAGTTTCATTAATGGAGCTATTGCCTCATGTTTAATTTTTGGGAGATTATGCATCATCAGTATACATGGGTC
Source organism: Bombina bombina (assembly GCF_027579735.1). Classification (NCBI taxonomy): domain Eukaryota; kingdom Metazoa; phylum Chordata; class Amphibia; order Anura; family Bombinatoridae; genus Bombina; species Bombina bombina. The sequence continues at coordinate 873,884,509 of NC_069501.1, read as the reverse complement.
GTTAGGTATTGTCACTTCTAGGATTTCATCTATGGTTTCCAGTATCTCTTGCCAGTATGCATTAATCTTGTTACAGTGCCACCATATATGTAACACTGCGCCTTTACATCCGCATCCCCTCCAACACTTATTGTTGGTTTGAGGGTATATGTGTCTAAGTCATGTGGGCGTCATATACCACCTACTTATGAATTTGTAATGTCACTCTTGTATGCGAGCTGAGATAGAAATCCTCTTGGCTGTATCAAATATACATAGCTAGTCAGTGATCGAGAGATCTTCCCCAAGTTATCTGTGCCAGCTGCGAGTGTAATTTGGTAAATGATTTGGGTCCGTCACTAAAAGCATATTCTATATAAGTGAGATGGTGTGTCTGGGAGGTGCTTTATGTATACAGAGTCCCTCATAGGGTGTTGGTTCCCTGAAAAAAGAGTGTCTGTGTCGATGTGTGCTTATATAGTGCTGGAGTTGATGGTACACAATCCATGGTCTGACCATGTGTAGTGTTGTGTCTGTAATGTTGTCCTCTAGCAAAAATGTACCTATGTCTGTGATGGTTTGTACTGTGTAGCCTCAAAAACTATACCTACTGGGCTGCGTGTTATGTTTTATGTTGTACGGGAGTTCTGGATTCTCTACCAGTGGCACTAATGGAGAAATCGGGGTAGAAATATTTGTACTTGTTGATATTATTTTATCCCATTCTCTAAAAAAATCTGCTAGCAGAGGGTAGCATTGTATTTGTGATGGTCTGGATTTAGCTGATATCCAGGTCAATATGCCCATATTAGCCTTCCCTAGAATTATTGCAGCTATATGTCTACCCAATCTTTATGTTTGGAGTTATGGCTCCATTCCACCAGATGAGTCAGCACTGCTGTTTGTCTGTAGTATAAGAGGTTGGGTTCCCCCAATCCCCTACGAAGTCATGGGTATAATGTTTGCTTATTAATTCTAATTCTTATTCCTTGCCAAAGATATGTTTCTGTTAGTTTTTGTAGTCTCAGTATATATGTGTCTGGAAGGGGGATGGGCAATGTCTGAAACAGGTAAAGGAGCATAGGGAGTACATTCACCTTAATTACTCTCACCGCTCCAAGCCATGAGATGGTTTTTTTTCTTCCAAATGGAAAGGTTGTGTGCTATTTTCCTTTACAACTTGATATAGTTGATAGTCATCAATGCTGTGGGGGATGCCAATATATACACTCCTAGGTATTTTAAATTGTCTTTTTTAATTGTAAAGGGGCAAAGAGATTGTAAGGTAGAGATAATGTCTTCTGTCAGGGAGATTGGTAGAAGTTACAATTTAGTTTTATTAAGGAGGAAGTTGGAAACTTTGCTATATTTATCAAATTCAGCCAAGATTGAAGGAAGCAATGTGTTTATGTCTGTGACAGTCAGTAGTAGGTTGTCCGTAGCTTACATTTCCTTGGGTTCTATCTGAATCCCCTTGATCAAGGGATTAGCTTGGCTATTATTGACTAAAGTTTCTATTGTGAGGGCAAAGAGGAGTGGGAAAAGGGGGCAATCCTGCCTCGTGCTGTTTGTTATTTGAAAATAATCTGAGAGGGTGTTGTTAACTTTTACTCAGGCACTGGGTGTTGAATTTAAAGCAGAGAACATATTGATGATTTTTTTTTTTCCGAATGTGTGTGGTTTTCATAAAGGACCAGTCTACTCTATCAAAAGCCTTCTCGGCATCTGTTGATATCAGTGCTAATGGGATAGAGTTAGTTTTTGAGTAGGTGATAATTTGCTGAATTTTTAAGGTATTATCTGTAGCTTCCCTGTTGGGAATAAATCCCACTTGATCAAGGGATATTAGATCTGGAAGGTATTTATTGACTCTTGTTGCTAAAATTTTCGCCAGTATTTTTAAATCTGTATTGAGCAAAGAGATGGGGCGGACGTTTGTGGGTCTATCTGTGGGTTTGCCTGTCTTTGGGAGCACTGTGATGTGTGCTTCTAGCAATATCAACGGTAGCTTGCCTGATTCTGCCAGTTCGTTGTTGGGCTGGAGTAAGTGGGGTGGTAAAATAGGGGCATATTTTTTATAATATTTAGTGTTATAGCCGTCTGGCCCTGGACTCTTTCCCATGGGAAGGTCCTTAATTGCAGTTGTGATTTTCTCCATTGTGATTGGTTAATCTAAATAGTATGTTCCGTTCGCGGGTAATGCTTTTATTGTGGTGTTGTTTATATAGTCTAGTGATTCCTGTTCTTTAGTTAGTCTGTGTTCCTGTGTATCTGTTGTATCTGATGGTGGGTTTATATTATATAGGTCCTGGTAGTAATTTTTAAATGAATTTGTTATGCCCTTGCTATCTGAATGAGTAGTCCCGCTGGAGTCCCGTATAGTTTGTATATTTGTTTTGAGTTGTTATTGCTATATTTGTTTTAAGTTGCCTGCCTTGTATGTTTGATTTCTAATGTTAAAATGTCAGTGCTTAGCTCTGGCCTGCTTTTTGATTCTTGCTTTATGTTTGATTAGTATTCCTCTTATTACACACTTATGCGCCTCCCAAAGAATCGGAGTAGAGACATCTCTGGTTGTGTTTTGCGTGAAGCATTCAGTTAGGGCTTTTTCTATGTCAATGCTGATAATTGGGACATCTATTAGTGTGTCTTCTATCCTCTATACATATGGTGTGAGAGGTGTTTCAGCCCATTGCACTGTGCAAAACACTGGTGCGTGATTGGCCCAGGTTGTGGGGAGAATATTTTATGTTTTGAATATTGACAAGCTGTTCGGGTCAAAGAACAGGTCATCTATTCTTGAATATTTTTTGTGAGGGTAGGAATAGAATGTGTAATTTCTTTTTTCTGTATGGAGTAATCTCCATATGTCGTGTATAGCTAGTCCTTCAGAGTAGTGTTAACTGATTTAACGATTTAATGATTCTAGAAGCTACAGAGGAGGTATCATCTGATGTGTCTACCATTGGATTTAATGGTAGATTAAAGTCTGCTCCGAATAGGAGGGTGCCTTTAGCTTTTTCTAATATAATGTTTGAGACTTTTTTGATAAAATTATGCTGACCAGTGTTTGGGAAGTAAACATTAAATATTGTAATGGGCCTGTTGTAGAGTGTTCCCATTAGTAAAATATATCTTCCCTCCATGTCCCGTATGGTTTCAAGTAGTTTGAAAGGTAAATAGCAATGTATCAAAACACCCACCCCATTATGTTTCTGTGGACCAGAAGCAAAATACGCTTGAGAGAATTGCCAATTAAGCCTCTTAGGCTCCCTACCATGCTTGAAATGTGTCTCTTGTATCAGTATAATGTCACAGTTTTGCTTTTGAAAAGCTCTCAGCGCTCTCAACGTTAAGGCCCTTGGCATTTTTAGTTATAATTTTCAGTTTGTGATAATTTACACGTTTTGGTGTTCTCACCATTGTAGTTGAGTACTTTTCCCGGTGTTATAGGTTAGATCAGTCGTGGCTAGTGAGGTGAGGTGTGAGATGTAAGTAAAGGTAGTTGGATAGGGGAGAGAAAAAACAAACAAACAAAAAAACAAAACAAAAAAATACAAATGATAACTAGTGTGCAATTAGTGAATCACAATATTTAGGTGCATTTAGGTGTTAATGCACTCCTTTGCGTTAAATAAATGATGTATCACTTGAGGTTCGGCTTTATATCATGTACCTTATTAGTCTAAGGTCAGATAACTTATACACGTTGGGAGTAGTAAGGGTGATATCCATGTTGTGTGTCAGACTTTGTAATTGCTGTGTAATTGTTGGTAGATCACCTTGGCTTATATTTCCCTGTTTGAGTTAGATCATAGGGGACATGGTGATCTAAATGAGTGAGACAAAAAGAGGGCGCCACATAGTGTGATATGACCGTTATGAAGCGGTGAAATATGGCAAACAAAAGGGAGGCTTACCAAAGGTAGTGGCACTGTGCTGTGACCAGTGCTATCAAGCAGACTAGCACTCTAAGCGGCTAGCACGCTTGTTCCCAATGGTTGGTATCTGGAACAAGTTCCGTCGGGTACAGCGTCTTTCACTTGGAAGCCGGATGGCGCCAATAGTGGCAAACAAGCTGACAACTTCAGTAGTGTTTAAAAATAGAATGCTTTATTCACATACAACGCGTTTCTCAACCACAGACTGGTCGTTTCATCAGGCAATTTAAAAAAGTGAATACAAAGCAAGGTAATTGATATGTTTAAATACATTTTACAGGTAAAAACGGAAGTTGTCAGACTCAGAAATATCCAATGAGCAATAAGTGGTGCAGGTGTATACAAATTGAAAGTGAGAACAATGTAATGGAATATGAGGTTCACATAAACCCATGGTAAATGCTTAATACATATTTACCAAAAAAGTAACACAGTATTCTAAGTCATACATTTGGAAAATACTTTCTTTTTCGTGTAAAACAGAAAAAAACGAAGATATAGATGTGAATAGGGTTAAAAGCAAATTCACAAAAAAAGGGGTTTCTATTTGAAATTTTAAACATATGATCGCTGGATTGAATAAATCTGCCATATGCATCATTGATATGATAATATCATAGAATATACACAAATATAATAACTTTTTTTTTATAAAAAAACAGCAAAAAATAAACATAAAAATGTACAAGCAAATAAACAACGGGACTGTATGTACTTTCGTTCATATAAACACTGTAATTATGTTAAAGTGACTTGAAGAAATATTTATAAAATTATATGATCAGATATGATTCTATTTCTTAAAAAATACAAAGAAGATAAAAACAGCAATCGTGTAGATAATAAAATCCAAAACTAGATTCTAGTCGCCTTTCAAATCTGGATATTATAGATCTTCTAAGATAGGCTATTGTTCAAAAGCATCAAAAAAAAGGATCCTTATACAAAAGAGCTTAATAAACATGTCAGTTAGACATATAAACAGTACCGATCTCTTATGTATACCAACTATAAGAGCTAATCCCATGAGTCTAATATTAAAAAGGATGGTTTTAATTAACTATGTTGTCAAAATATCATCACAAAACATTGCTCTCTCATTGATGACAAACTTTGGATTTTGCCTATTTATATTGGTAATGCATATATATGATGATGCTAAATCTATAGACCAAACTTAGGCAATGCGAGACTTTTTGGATATACGAACTCAAGACATTATATCCACTAGGTCTTAATGTGAATCTCGCTTTCAACTAAACATATACCATAGGTTTTTATCTCTTTTTTCATACGCACTTGGTTTTAAATAAGAATTCTGAGACCAACATTAATAAAACATATGAAATTACTTATATTCATTCAATGCTGAGAGACCAATCACTCAGGTCTGGCATACATCTGAGATATGCCAAAATCTTATTATTGTTAAAAATAGGTAGCTTTTGCAAATCACCATAAATAAAGAATTCAAGAACACAAGACTGGATGTCAATATTTTTTTAAAAAACTTTTTTATTCTTTCATACACACATAAAATGCAGACAGACTCATTACCCATGTCTGATACAATAACATTTTCACATCGATATATCTCTGTATGAGATATAGAGATATAGAAATCTTCAACATATAAAAATTTTCTTTTACTGTATATTTATTCAATAGATTCACTCCAGATGGATAGGACACCTCAAACAGATTTTATATGCACAGGAATACATGCATTTGTCTCCATATGAGATAATTGCACTTTGAATGTAGTAGCCCGCCTTTTTCGTGCTTCCATTTAACAGGTTTTACTTTGGAAACACCCATTACATTTAGTTGAACAGGACATTTCAAATAAATTCAAATGTAATCAAATTCCTAATAACAACTACCCACCCAGTTGTAAAGTCATTCCAGTATTGCAATTATCCCCCAAACATATATGTTTCATAACTAATCACTATAAGCCATATTGTCATATCCACACTTTAGCACATACACTATCATACCAAATCACTACTAATATATACACATCTACCTCTATAGATTTAGCATCATCATATATTCAGTATGCATTACCAATATAAATAGCCAAAATCCAAAGTTTGTCATCAATGAGAGAGCAATGTTTTGCGATGATATTTTGACAACATTGTTAATTAAAACCATCCTTTTTAATATTAGACTCATGGGATTAGTTAAGAGATCGGTACTGTTTATAAGTCTAACTGACATGTTTATTAAGCTCTTTTGTATAAGGATCCTTTTTTTGATGCTTTTGAACAATATCCTATCTTAGAAGATCTATAATATCCAGATTTGAAAGGCGACTAGAATCTAGTTTTGGATTTTATTATCTACACGATTACTGTTTTTATCTTCTTTGTATTTTTTAAGAAATAGAATCATATCTGATCATATAATTTTATAAATATTCCTTCAAGTCACTTTAACATAAATACAGTGTTTATATGAACGATAGTACATACAGTCCCGTTGTTCATTTGCTTTTAAATTTTGATGTTTATTTTTTGCTGTTTTTTATAAAGAAGTTGTTATATTTGTGTATATTCTATGATATTATCATATCGATGATGCATATGGCAGATTTATTCGATCCAGCGATCATATGTTTAAAATTTCAAATAGAAACCCCTTTTTTTGTGAATTTGCTTTTAACCCTATTCACATCTATATCTTCGTTTTTTTCTGTTTTACACGAAAAAGAAAGTATTTTCCAAATGTATGACTTAGAATATTGTGTTACTTTTTTGGTAAACATGTATTAAACATTTACCATGGCTTTATGTGAACCTCATATTCCATTACATTGTTCTCACTTTCAATTTGTATACACCTGCACCACTTATTGCTCATTGGATATTTCTGAGTCTGACAACTTCCGTTTTTACCTGTAAAATGTATTTAAACGTATCAATTACCTTGCTTTGTATTCGCTTTTTTAAATTGCCTGATGAAACGACCAGTCTGTGGTCGAGAAACGTGTTGTATGTGAATAAAGCGTTCTATTTTTAAGCACTACTGAAGTTGTCAGCTTGTTTGCCACTATTTGCGCCATCCGGCTTCCAAGTGAAAGACGCTGTACCCGACGGAACTCGTTCCAGATACCAACCATTGGGAACAAGTGTGCTAGCCGCTTAGAGTGCTAGTCTGCCTGATAGCACTGGTCACAGCACAGTGCCACTACCTTTGGTAAGCCTCCCTTTTGCTTGTCATATTTCACCGCTTCATAAAGGTCATATCACACTATGTGGCACCCTCTTTTTGTCTCACTCATTTAGATCACCATGTCCTTTATCATATAATTTTATAAATATTCCTTCAAGTCACTTTAACATAAATACAGTGTTTATATGAACGATAGTACATACAGTCCCATTGTTCATTTGCTTGTAAATTTTGATGTTTATTTTTTGCTGTTTTTTATAAAAAAGTTATTATATTTGTGTATATTCTATGATATTATCATATTGATGATGCATATGGCAGATTTATTCGATCCAGCGATCATAAGTTTAAAAGTTCAAATAGAAACCCCTTTTTTTGTGAATTTGCTTTTAACCCTATTCACATCTATGGGGGGGTAGTTATCAAGCCGTCAACTTTTCTGACTTCGCCGGCCCAATACGCCCGCCTAAGCTCGCCTACCTTCGCCGCCGCGGACCTGAAAAAATACACCTAAGTTATCAAAAAAAGCTGTCAAAAATCCGCGGGGCGATGAGCAGCGGACTGTGAGAGTTATCACTCATCCGATCTCGCTGCTCTTCGGCTGTTTGACAGCTTTCTTGCTAGCCTGTCACTAAGCACTCACACTAAACTACACTGCTCTAACCCCTATACCGGCGCCCCCGGAGCCCCCCGCAACTAAATAAAGTTACTAACCCCTAAACCGCCGCTCCTAGACCCCGCCGCAAGTCTTATAAATGTATTAACCCCTAAACCGCCGCTCCCGGACACCGCTGCCACCTACATTATACCTAGTAACCCCTATCCTGCCCCTCCTATACCGCCGCCCTCTGTAATAAAGTTATTAACCCCTATCCTGCTGATCCCACACCTCGCCGCAAATAAATAGTTTAACCCCTAAACCGCCGCTCCCTGAACCCGCTGCAACCTATATTAAATTTATTAACCCCTATCCTGCCCCCCCTACACCGTCGCCACCTATAATAAATTTATTAACCCCTATCCTGCCCCCCACTACACCGCCGCCACTGTAATAAATTTATTAACCCCTAAACCTAAGTCTAACACGAACCCTAACACCCCCCTAACTTAAATATTAATTAAATAAATCTAAATCATATTTATATTATTAACTAAGTTAATCCTATTTAAAACTAAATACTTACCTATAAAATAAACCCTAATATAGCTACAATATAAATAATAATTATATTGTAGCTATCTTAGGATTTTTTTTTTTATTTTACAGGCAACTTTCAATTTATTTATTTATTTTTTTTAAATATTTTTATTGAGGGAAAAATGTCGGCAAACAAGTCAAACAATTGAGCAATTTACAGTCACCTGCAAAGAGAAACAATAACAAGGTATCTTATATAGTATACATTATAGGCTGCAAAAACCAAGGTTAATAATATCAATTGTTCTATTGAAAGACAAAGTAGGTAGATGCCAATGATAATCGAAACCTTCTCTGCAAAAATATGAGGCCTCTCTTGGGCCTCAAACCATGAAAAGGAAAAATAAACATTTGTAGAAGGCTACCTAAAATAGGAGAGATCACTTATGGATCCCTTAACATTCACCTCAGATTTTACATTTTCATGATGTTACAGCTGGTAACTAATAATACAGTAAAACAATTTTTAAGGTGTATGAATAGGATGAACTTTAAATTGAGTAGGTTTAAGACTGGGAGAGTTGTTAGATTTAAAACTTTTAACTCAATTTGTAAGTGAAGCTGATCATTTTGATTATGCTAAAAAAAAGAGGGATAAAGTCAACACTGTGGGAAAATGAAAAACTGCAAGCAAAAAAGTAGTGATGGTTGCGGTACTAGTTAGAGAGACCGCGTAGTTAGTCCTCCTGAATTAGGAGGCATATTATGGTGGTGGGGGGGGGGGGAGGTGGTATTATGGGGAGAAGGTGGTCATTATAGCGTACTAAGTTATTGGTATAATAATTAGATAATAGATTAAGATTACACCTAGATCAAGGGAGCCATGGATTCTGTATTAACAAAATTGGCGAAGTGCATGGGTCTTATTCGTAATGTAGTACACAGGGAGGGCATAAGTGGTAATTATAGAAATGCAGGGCCTGCCTACACTAGAAGCACTATGTTAAGCTGCAAAATTAAAACAATGCGTCATAGTGTATCTATAACCATACTAGCAAGTTGTAAGTTTATACTCTATGCCTTGAAATAGATCAGGAGAGCACTCAGTAAGATGCCCACAGACTAAAAATGCTGAGTTTGTATGTATATGGGTAACTTGATTTGCTGACTGGGGTAAATCTTCCATCAAGGTGTGTATGGGAGCAAAAAGAACTGTTCAGTATTGAGAGGTTACGTATACACCCAGACCAGGAAATGGGTTATTATGAGGGATTTACTGGGAGATACTAGAGTCATCCAGATTTCTTCTCAAGCCTTGGGAGCCCCCTGGTGCATTAGGGATATACCATTATTAGCTTCAATTATGAAGGGTGGAGATGTCATAGTCACCTGAAAACTATTACCATGTGGTTTTATTTTCTCCGCTCACACAATAGGGAGGGGGGGCAAGATTATACTACACTCTGTTCATGATTAAAAAGGGGTATAGGTCCACACCGCCTCGGCCGCTGGCGATGAGGCCCACAACTCCCTCTAGATATGTTGCTATATGATATGAGGAAATAAATATGGAGAAGAGTATAATTCTCATCTCTAGGGGATCTCATAAAAGTTAGACATAGTACTATGGATAAATAGTTGCAGATGGAATACCAATATCACCTCAAATAAGTTATCATATTGTCAACCCTGCCACGTGGACACGGGCCCTATGTCCCATGGCAAGGTAAAATATAATGTTAGGCATATAAGCATATGTGAAAATTGGAAAGACTTTTATCTTGATATGCCTTAACATAAAGATAGACTCCAACTGATATAGTAGACAGATGACATATATAAATATGAGCTAGACTATAACCAGCCCTCCATACTACAATTGATAACTGTGCTGCGCTGTAGGCATACAATTAAATGCAAAAGAACTGCTGCAAACATATCCCTAAAACAGTAATTATAAATATCAGAGTCTGCATAGACTAAACATATCGCAAAATCTGCACATGTCTCTCATTGTATGGGATAACTGAATTCGTAGCTTTCTGGTAGGAAGTCTCTAATGCAGCGCATGCAAAGAACTAAAGCAGCACTGAAAGTGACAGCCGTATTAGATTAATCTGGTAAGTCCTGAATAGGGCAGTTTGTATAAACATATATATAGATCTATGCCTTCTGTAACATATAACATGGGAGTAAACATGTGTACAAAACTGGCATTTAGAGGAACATGGGCAGCAAACTTGATGTGTAAATGTTAATATTTAGTAAGTTGCACAAATCCTCCAAGCTCAGAACCTGTAAGGAGTAGGGTGGCTGTGTACGGAAGATCCAGCCAATGCTCAAAGTTCTAGCCCACACCCTTCCTCCGTGTCCGCAGGGCAAGTATGTCTGTCTTCTGGGTGACTACAGGTCTGCTGAGGATCATCTCAAAGCAGACTGCTGGCATAAGAGACTTTGTAGAAAACAGAAGAGGAGCAGGCGCTTCTGCGGAAGGGGAGAGCAGCGCTGTTTGTGATCCCTGCCGCCTCTCATCTGCAGCTGTAGTAGCCAAAGCGTCTTTCTGCAGACACCCCTGCTCTCGCGTCTTTGCTTCTGGGTGCGAGGCTGCTAAGACTGGGTCCATCTGTAAGGTAGGACTCTTACAAATGCGGGGCAGTGGAATGAAAGAGCTCATAGATAGCACCACGCTGGCTTCTCTCTGTTCTTCTAAACCTTCTAACCCATGGCGCGGTGAGAAGTGTTCTGCCATCCAAGATGGCGGTTGTTGCGGCTCATCTGCAATGTCTGAGCGGCTTTTCTTGCATTCGGCCAACATTTCTGGGGTGGTGATATAGGCATCGTGGGGCTTGAAAGCCTCCTCAATTGTGTTTAGAAGCGCTGCGTGGTGGCTCTCCAGAAGTCCCAATATCTGATTGAGGATGATCGCAGCCATGTTGCTGTGTGTCAGGGAAATTAGAAACGGGGTCTGCACAGGTATTCAGTACTGCAAAAATGCCCACAACGCAGCTCAGAGATGGTCTTCTCCATGAATCTTCATAGTGAGGTAACAAAAAATGAATAGAATTTGCAATAAATCCTTTAAAATTGTGGGATATTTCAGGAGCTCTGAGAATGTGCGTCCTGCCTGAGTGAAAGCTGGCTCCGCCCCCCACTTTCAATTTATTTTAACTAGGTACAATAGCTATTAAATAGTTATTAACTATTTAATAGCTTACCTAGCTAAAATAAAGAGAAATGTACCTGTAAAATAAATCCTAACCTAAGTTACAATTAAACCTAATACTACACTATCATTAAATTAATTAAATAAACTACCTACAAATAACTACAATTAAATACAATTACATAAACTAACTAAAGTACAAAAAATAAAAAAGCTAAGTTACAAAAAATAAAAAAATAAGTTACAAACATTTTACAAATATTACAGCAATTTTAAGTTACTTACACCTAATCTAAGCCCCCTAATAAAATAACAAACCCCCCCAAAATAAAAAAATGCCCTACCCTATTCTAAATTAAATAAAGTTCAAAGCTCTTTTACCTTACCATCCCTTAAAAGGGCCATTTGTGGGGGCATGCCCCAAAAAGTTCAGCTCTTTTGCCTGTAAAAGAAAAATACAACCCCCCCAACATTAAAACCCACCACCCACATACCCCTAATCGAACCCAAACCCCCCTTACAAAAACCTAACACTAATCCCCTGAAGATCATCCTACCTTGAGTCGTCTTCACTCAGCCGAGCAGCGATGGAACCGAAGTGGACATCCGGAGCGGAAGAAGTTAATCCTCCAAGCGGCGCTGAAGAAATCTTCCATCCGATGAAGTCATCATCCAGGCGGCGCTGAAGAAGTCTTCGATCCGGGCGATGTCATCTTCCAAGAGGCGCTGAAGAGGTCTTCTATCCTTGCAATGTCATCTTCCAAGCCGGTTCTTGAATCTTCATCCCGCTGACGCGGAACATCCTCCTTTCCCGACAAACTACCGACGAATGAAGGCTCCTTTAAGGGACGTCATCCAAGATGGCGTCCCTTCAATTCAGATTGGCTGATAGGATTCTATCAGCCAATCGGAATTAAGGTAGGAAAAATCTGATTGGCTGATGGAATCAGCCAATCAGATTCAAGTTCAATCCGATTGGCTGATCCAATCAGCCAATCAGATTGAGCTCCCATTCTATTGGCTGATCTGAACAGCCAATAGAATGCGAGCTCAATCTGATTGGCTGATTGGATCAGCCAATCGGATTGAACTTGAATCTGATTGGCTGATTCCATCAGCCAATCAGATTTTTCCTACCTTAATTCCGATTGGCTGATAGAATCCTATCAGCCAATCGGAATTGAAGGGACGCCATCTTGGATGACGTCCCTTAAAGGAGCCTTCATTCGTCGGTAGTTCGTCGGGAAAGGAGGATGTTCCGCTTCGACGGGATGAAGATTCAAGACCCGGCTTGGAAGATGACATCGCAAGGATAGAAGACCTCTTCAGCGCCTCTTGGAAGATGACATCGCCCGGATCAAAGACTTCTTCAGCGCCGCCTGGATGATGACTTCATCGGATGGAAGATTTCTTCAGCGCCGCTTGGAGGATTAACTTCTTCCGCTCCGGATGTCCACTTCGGTTCCATCGCTGCTCAGCTGAGTGAAGACGACTTAAGGTAGGATGATCTTCAGGGGATTAGTGTTAGGCTTTTGTAAGGGGGGTTTGGGTTAGATTAGGGGTATGTGGGTGGTGGGTTTTAATGTTGGGGGGGGGTTGTATTTTTCTTTTACAGGCAAAAGAGCTGAACTTTTTGGGGCATGCCCCCACAAATGGCCCTTTTAAGGGCTGGTAAGGTAAAAGAGCTTTGAACTTTATTTAATTTAGAATAGGGTAGGGCATTTTTTTATTTTGGGGGGGTTTGTTATTTTATTAGGGGGCTTAGATTAGGTGTAAGTAAATTAAAATTGTTGTAATATTTGTAAAATGTTTGTAACTTATTTTTTTATTTTTTTGTAACTTAGTTAGTTTATGTAATTGTATTTAATTGTAGTTATTTGTAGGTAGTTTATTTAATTAATTTAATGATAGTGTAGTATTAGGTTTAATTGTAACTTAGGTTAGGACTTATTTTACAGGTAATTTTGTATTTCTTTTAGCTAGGTAGTTATTAAATAGTTAATAACTGTTTAATAACTATTCTAACTAGCTAAAATAAATACAAAGTTACCTGTAAAATAAATATAAATCCTACAATAGCTACAATGTAATTATTAATTACATTGTAGCTATCTTAGGGTTTATTTTACAGGTAAGTATTTAGTTTTAAATAGGAATAATTTATTAAAGTATAGTGTAGTGTTCGGTGTAATTATAACTTAGGTTAGGATTTATTTTACAGGTACATTTCTCTTTATTTTAGCTAGGTAAGCTATTAAATAGTTAATAACTATTTAATAGCTATTGTACCTAGTTAAAATAAATTGAAAGTTGCCTGTAAAATAAAAATAATTCCTAAGATAGCTACAATATAATTATTATTTATATTGTAGCTATATTAGGGTTTATTTTATAGGTAAGTATTAAGTTTTAAATAGGATTAATTTAGTTAATAATAGAAATATTATTTAGATTTATTTAATTCATATTTAAGTTAGGGGGTGTTAAGGTTAGTGTTAGACTTAGGTTTAGGGGTTAATAATTTTATTACAGTGGCGGCGGTGTAGTGGGGGGCAGGATAGGGGTTAATAAATTTATTATAGGTGGCGACGGGTTCATACATTTAATATAGGTTGCGGCGGGTTCAGGGAGCGGCGGTTTAGAGGTTAATACATTTATTATAGTTGTGGTGGGCTCCGGGAGCGGGGGTTTAGGGGTTAATATGTATAAAGTAGCTTGCGGTGGGCTCCGGGAGCGGCGGTTTAGGTGGGAATAACTTTATTTAGTTGCGGCAGTGTAGGGGGGACAGATTAGTGGTGTTTAGGCTCGGGGTACATGTTAGGGTGTTAGGTGTAGACAGCTCCCATAGGAATGAATGGGATGTCTGTCAGCAGCGAACTTGTACTTTCGCTATGGTCAGACTCCCATTGATTCCTATGGGATCCGCCGCCTCCAGGGGTGGCGGTTTGAAAACCAGGTACGCTGGGCCGTAAAAGTGCCGAGCGTACCTGTTAGTTTTTTGATAACTAGCAAAAGTAGTGAGAATGTGCCGCACTTGTGTGCGGAACATCTGGAGTGATGTAAGAATCGATCTGTGTCGGACTGAGTCCGGCATATCAAAGCTTACGTCACAAAATTCTACTTTTGCCGGTCTGGAGCCTTTGATAATTAAGGCGAATCAGCCTCGCCACAAATACGCTGCGGAATTCCAGCGTATTTGAGGTTGACGGCTTGATAACTACCGATTTTTTATTTTTTTTTTTCCTTGTCATATTTCACTGCTTCATAAAGGTCATATCACACTATGTGGCGCCCTCTTTTTGTCTCACTAATTTAGTATCGTCTTGCAAAGGGTCAAGAGGAGCTGCCTACCTTTACTGCAGTCATTGCTGGAAAGATTTGTGAAACATCTAATATCATTGGACTCTTTTTCCAAGTCCTGGTAACAAACAAACAACTCATTCTTTTATTTTTCATTTGCCTTGGTAACTAACAAACGATCCAGTCACAAACATTTTGGGATTTATTTTGCATTATATCTATTACTGAATGCTATTTCTTTAGAGTATTTTTTTTTTTATTTTTCATTTTTTGATATTGCAAACTTAGGCCTTGATTTGGAGTTTGGCGTTAGCCGTGAAAACCAGCGTTAGAGGCTCCTAACGCTGGTTTTAGGCTACCGCCGGTATTTGGAGTCAGTGATTAAAGGGTCTAACGCTCACTTTTCAGCCGCGACTTTTCCATACCGCATATCCCCTTACGTCAATTGCGTATCCTATCTTTTCAATAGGATCTTCCTAACGCCGGTATTTAGAGTCGTTTCTGAAGTGAGCGTTAGACATCTAACGACAAAACTCCAGCCGCAGGAAAAAAGTCAGTAGTTAAGAGCTTTCTGGGCTAACGCCGGTTCATAAAGCTCTTAACTACTGTACTCTAAAGTACACTAACACCCATAAACTACCTATGTACCCCTAAACCGAGGTCCCCCCACATCGCCGCCACTCGATTACATTTTTTTAACCCCTAATCTGCCGACCGCCACCTACGTTATACTTATGTACCCCTAATCTGCTGCCCCTAACACCGCCGACCCCTGTATTATATTTATTAACCCCTAACCTGCCCCCCACAACGTCGCCGCCAGCTACATACAATAATTAACCCCTAATCTGCCGACCGCAAAGCGCCGCCACCTACGTTATCCTTATGTACCCCTAATCTGCTGCCCCTAACACCGCCGACCCCTATATTATATTTATTAACCCCTAACCTGCCCCCCACAATGTCGCCGACACCTGCCTACACTTATTAACCCCTAATCTGCCGAGTGGACCTGAACGCTACTATAATAAAGTTATTAACCCCTAATCCGCCTCACTAACCCTATCATAAATAGTATTAACCCCTAATCTGCCCTCCCTAACATCGCCGACACCTAACTTCAATTATTAACCCCTAATCTGACGACCGGAGCTCACCGCTATTCTAATAAATGTATTAACCCCTAAAGCTAAGTCTAACCCTAACACTAACACCCCCCTAAGTTAAATATAATTTTAATCTAACGAAATTAATTAACTCTTATTAAATAAATTATTCCTATTTAAAGCTAAATACTTACCTGTAAAAAAAAATCCTAATATAGCTACAATATAAATTATAATTACATTGTAGCTATTTTAGGATTAATATTTATTTTACAGGCAACTTGGTAATTATTTTAACTAGGTACAATAGCTATTAAATAGTTAAGAACTATATAATAGTTACCTAGTTAAAATAATAACAAAATTACCTGTAAAATAAGTCCTAACCTAAGTTATAATTAAACCTAACACTACCCTATCAATAAATTAATTAAATAAAATACCTACAATTACCTACAATAAAACCTAACACTACACTATCAATAAATTAATTAAATACAATTCCTACAAATAACTACAATTACATAAACTAACTAAAGTACAAAAAATAAAAAAGAACTAAGTTACAAAAAATAAAAAAATATTTACAAACATAAGAAAAATATTACAACAATTTTAAACTAATTACACCTACTCTAAGCCCCCTAATAAAATAACAAAGACCCCCAAAATAAAAAAATGGCCTACCCTATTCTAAATTAATAAATTTAAAAGCTCTTTTACCTTACCAGCCCTGAACAGGGCCCTTTGCGGAAAATCAGCTCTTTTGCCTGTAAAAAAAACCATACAATATCCCCCCCCCAACATTACAACCCACCACCCACATACCCCTAATCTAACCCAAACCCCCCTTAAATAAACCTAACACTAAGCCCCTGAAGATCTTCCTACCTTGTCTTCACCTCACCGGGTATCACCGATCGGTCCTGGCTCCGATATCTTCATCCAACCCAAGCGGGGGCTAGACATCCACTGAAGAAGTCCAGAAGAGGGTCCAAAGTCTTCCTCCTATCCGGCAAGAAGAGGACATCCGGACCGGCAAACATCTTCATCCAAGCGGCATCTTCGATCTTCTTCCATTTGGTGCCGAGCGGGTCCATGTTGAAGCAGCCGACGCGGATCCATCCTCTTCTTCCGGCGTCTCCCGACGAATGACGGTTCCTTTAAGGGACGTCATCCAAGATGGCGTCCCTCGAATTCCGATTGGCTGATAGGATTCTATCAGCCAATCGGAATTAAGGTAGGAATATTCTGATTGGCTGATGGAATCAGCCAATCAGATTGAGCTCGCATTCTATTGGCTGATCGGAACAGCCAATAGAATGCGAGCTCAATCTGATTGGCTGATTGGATCAGCCAATCGGATTGAACTTGATTCTGATTGGCTGATTCCATCAGCCAATCAGAATATTCCTACCTTAATTCCGATTGGCTGATAGAAAACTATCAGCCAATCGGAATTCGAGGGACCCCATCTTGGATGACGTCCCTTAAAGGAACCGTCATTCGTCGGGAGACGCCGGAAGAAGAGGATGGATCCGCGTCGGCTGCTTCAACATGGACCCGCTCCGCACCAGATGGAAGAAGATCGAAGATGCCGCTTGGATGAAGATGTTTGCTGGTCCGGATGTCCTCTTCTTGCCGGATAGGAGGAAGACTTTGGACCCTCTTCTGGACTTCTTCAGTGGATGTCTAGCCCCCGCTTAGGTTGGATGAAGATATCGGAGCCAGGACCGATCGGTGATACCCGGTGAGGTGAAGACAAGGTAGGAAGATCTTCAGGGGCTTAGTGTTAGGTTTATTTAAGGGGGGTTTGGGTTAGATTAGGGGTATGTGGGTGGTGGGTTGTAATGTTGGGGGGGGTATTGTATGTTTTTTTTTACAGGCAAAAGAGCTGATTTTCTTGGGGCATGCCCCGCAAAGGGCCCTGTTCAGGGCTGGTAAGGTAAAAGAGCTTTTAAATTTATTAATTTAGAATTGGGTAGGGCATTTTTTATTTTGGGGGTCTTTGTTATTTTATTAGGGGGCTTAGAGTAGGTGTAATTAGTTTAAAATTGTTGTAATATTTTTCTTATGTTTGTAAATATTTTTTTATTTTTTGTAACTTAGTTCTTTTTTATTTTTTGTACTTTAGTTAGTTTATGTAATTGTAGTTATTTGTAGAAATTGTATTTAATTTATTTATTGATAGTGTAGTGTTAGGTTTTATTGTAGGTAATTGTAGGTATTTTATTTAATTAATTTATTGATAGGGTAGTGTTAGGTTTAATTATAACTTAGGTTAGGACTTATTTTACAGGTAATTTTGTTATTATTTTAACTAGGTAACTATTAAATAGTTCTTAACTATTTAATAGCTATTGTACCTAGTTAAAATAATTACCAAGTTGCCTGTAAAATAAATATTAATCCTAAAATAGCTACAATGTAATTATAATTTATATTGTAGCTATATTAGGATTTTTTTTACAGGTAAGTATTTAGCTTTAAATAGGAATAATTTATTTAATAAGAGTTAATTAATTTCGTTAGATGTAAATTATATTTAAGTTAGGGGGGTGTTAGTGTTAGGGTTAGACTTAGCTTTAGGGGTTAATCCATTTATTATAGTAGCGGTGAGCTCCGGTCGTCAGATTAGGGGTTAATAATTGAAGTTAGGTGTCGGCGATGTTAGGGAGGGCAGATTAGGGGGTTAATACTATTTATGATAGGGTTAGTGAGGCGGATTAGGGGTTAATAACTTTATTATAGTAGCGCTCAGGTCTGCTCGGCAGATTAGGGGTTAATAAGTGTAGGCAGGTGTCAGCGACGTTGAGGGGGGCAGATTAGGGGTTAATAAATATAATATAGAGGTCGGCGGTGTTAGGGGCAGCAGATTAGGGGTACATAAGGATAACGTAGGTGGCGGCGCTTTGCGGTCGGCAGATTAGGGGTTAATTATTGTAAGTATCTGGCGGCGACGTTGTGGGGGGCAGGTTAGGGGTTAATAAATATAATATAGGGGTCGGCAGTGTTAGGGGCAGCAGATTAGGGGTACATAGGTATAATGTAGGTAGCGGCGGTTTACGGAGCAGAAGATTAGGGGTTAATAATATAATGCAGGGGTCAGCGATAACGGGGGTGGCAGATTAGGGGTTAATAAGTGTAAGGGTAGGGGTGTTTAGACTCGGGGTACATGTTAGAGTGTTAGGTGCAGACGTAGGAAGTGTTTCCCCATAGGAAACAATGGGGCTGCGTTAGGAGCTGAACGCTGCTTTTTTGCAGGTGTTAGGTTTTTTTTCAGCTCAAACAGCCCCATTGTTTCCTATGGGAGAATCGTGCACGAGCACGTTTTTGAGGCTGGCCGTGTCCGTAAGCAACTCTGGTATCGAGAGTTGCATTTGCGGTAAAAATGCTCTACGCTCCTTTTTTGGAGCCTAACTCAGCATTTTTTTGAACTCTCGATACCAGAGTTAATTTTATGGTGCGGCCAGAAAAAAGCCCGCGTAGCGTTAACAGCCCATCTACCGCCAAACTCTAAATCTAGGCCTTATAATTTACAGTTTTATTTCATTTTTACTTATTATTTTCATTTTTACTCATTGTTTACTGATTTGAGCATTATTCTCTTTTTTTATATACATTATTATTTTCGGCCTTAATACACATTACTTAGCGAGTTCACTTCATTTTTTGGAGAGAGCGCTCCTTTATCAGATCCTCTCCTGGGATTTGTAGTTGTTTCAACATGGTGATCTGCCCATGTGTACATAGGATGAGAGTAATATGTTGAGATTTATGTATTGGTGTCATTGTAAAGGTGTTAGTGAAACAATACCGTATATTTCTTTTATATTTATACAACAACATATAAGAACATCTAAGCACTACATAACATCATAACAAAAGGTTTAACAAAAAGCTGAAATTTAGCTCATAGTATAGATACTTATCATTCCTGTAGAATGGGTCACGGCCAATTTGTAGAGAGAGGCAAACATTTGCACATCAGTTTATGCATTCAAATTTCAGCATCTCTTGTTTGCGTATAAGGTGCATTGTTCATTGTTCAGAGGTCCTTGGTGTGGTGTTATGGCCTTTTCTTGATTCCAGAGTGGTTGGTTTCTGGATGTAGGCTCTGTTCTTTATGTGTTTTTCAGTGCTTGTGGTTGTGGTATTTGTATCCTCAGTGCAGTACAGAAGTCTTCTAGGCCCCTGGTCGATCTATACACCGCTGTGGTGTCGCCTCTGGGGGCCATGATGCTGGTGGGGAATCCCCATCTATAGTTTGTCTTCTGTTCTCTGAGGGCCAATGCTATATATTTTAGATCTCTTTTCTTCTGAAGGGTTATTGGACTTAGGTCAGAGAATATATGTATTTCTATCCCTGCATGGGTAATAGAGTGTTTAGTGTGGCAGCACTAGAGGATCTCTTATTTTTCTTTTTAATTTAAGAATCTCATAATCACATCCCTAGGTAGGGCTTTCAATGTTGGTCTAGGGCACAGGGCCCTATGTGCCCTCTCAAGCACTACTTCTGGGGCTGTTGGTGTGCCTTTTATAGTGCGAAACAAACTTTGTATCATCATCAGGGTTGTAGGCACTATAGACTCCGGAATACCCCTCACCCTAAAGTTATTTCTGCAGCTGCGGTTTTCCAAATCTTCAACTCTTTTGTGTAGTATTTGCAGCATGTTTTCATGAGATTCAGTTTGTGTGGTGGAGCGAGTTACTTCTGCCTGCAGTGTTGTATGTTTGTTTTCCAAATAATCAACTGTGTGTGCTTAAGTCGTAATTTGTTAAAGAATTGTTTCATCTAATGCATGGCCTAATTTATGTAGTTTTTTTATGATAATGTCCGGAGGTCTTCTTTCGTAAGATATGTAGGTAGTGGGATTGGTGACTCCTGTGTTTGTGATGCTGCTAGTGTTTTATGTTCTAGAGTGGTAGGAACCGTGTCCCCCAGCACTGTGTCTGCGTGTTTAAGGTAGTGATTTATATTTTTTGTTTGGTGGATTTTTCTGTGAAATAAATGTGATAAAATAATAAACCAAAGATGGAGATTAACAAAGTATACTGTAGTGTAAACTAAATACTTATAAAAGTTCTTATAAGGATATGTGTGTTCTTTCGAGATCTTCACGCTTCTATTTTCTTTTGATCCTCATATGAAAAGAAAGAAAGAGATGCCACATAGCGTAATTCTGTAACTTTTTCAAAATGCAGAATGCTTGTTTACAAATGCTTACTCACATGAGATGGAGCTATAGCCAAGCTCAGGTTTATGCGCACACCCAATGTTATACTGTTGGGTAAACAGTTGCTTGAACAGGATTTTTGTAAAAAAGGATTTATTTAAAATACAAGTATAAAAAGCGCCACAAGAGCTGCAGGAACCACCAAATACAAATAGGATCGGCAATACAATCAAGTAATTGCTCACATTGAGCTTATACACAATACTAGAGACCGTGGTAAGGAGTGCAGAAACTTAACCACACAACCTTCCCTTAAGAGTCCAGCATATGTTGCTCTCCTTACTGGTGTGCAGATTCTTGGAAGGACGCCAAAGAATAAGAAACAATGTATCCGACGTACGTTTCGCAAAAGAGCTTTTTCAAGGAATGGTGTGCGCATGTCTGAAAGTCTTATTTGAATGTTTTTGGTTTGTTGAACCGGATATCCGGTATCGGATCCTCCATTTTGGAAGTGGGCATATTCATAATTGTTCCTCATTAGATTGCAGATATTTCCACACAAAAATTATAAGCAATATATATATATATATGTTAAGGGCAATATTGGTTTACGCAAATCAACATTTAAAAACGTCCTAATCCCATTTTTTAAAACAATATTCGCTAACCGGTCTATTGCATAGCATATCGGTTCATGTCATTTCTAGATTATTGTATAGCACATCAGCTTAAGTCACATTTTTCTCACCGATATTCTAATATTTCTTATCCATAACAGGAATATACATGCTTATATTGATCAAAACAAGATATTATCTTTTGAGAGATATCTATACAGAGTATATACAGAAATAATCTCCCACACACAATATTATTTGATAACATTCTCAGGCTGCATTGAACATCATGATTTATTATGTCAGACACAAAATCTTATCAAGATATCAATGATTCTTTATATTTTGTGATCTACCCAAAAAAAGATAAATAGAGATGTCTTAAGTGTGTGAGAGAGTTTAACAATGATGGAAGCTGAGTTGTATCTTTATAAGAAATGATGTAACTCAAAGTCCTTATTAAGGCCGTTCGGTATGAAACTGTCCATAATATGGATCCATTTCATCTCAAGACGACCCAACTGATTTTGTACATCACCTCCTCTCCAGCTACATTCTATCTTCCTGATACCGAGAAAATCGAGATCTTCTATTCTCCTATTGTGTTTTCTATCGAAATGTGCTGATAGTGAGTGTTTTTGAAGACCTTTTTCTATGTTGTAAATGTGCTCATTTAGTCTGGTTTTCAGAAGCCTGGAAGTGCGGCCAATGTAAATTAAATTACACGAACACCGTAATAGGTATATTACGTTCTTACTATTACATGTGATAAACTGATTAATATCATAAGTTGTATTGCCATCAGCAGAGTGGAATGTGTTACAAACTCTAGGTCCCTTCTTCATTTTTTTTGCAGGCATTACAGAACTGGCATCTTCTGAAGCCAGCTTGTGGGGAGGATAACCAGTTGTTATTTGGGCTAATTTTTTCCACTTTTGTTATGTTGTGTGAGAGTTGTAATTTTAAATTAGGTACCTTTTTAAAAATTATATTTGGTCTATCCTCTATGATTTCCACCATACTTGGGTCTCTAAATAGAATACCCCAATGTTTCTGTATAATGTCTCTGACTTCTTTACTTTGGGTGCTATGTTGTAGAATGAGTCTACTTGCTGTTTTTGTGTTATCCAATATCGGTATCCCTTTGTTTCTCTGTTTGTACTGTAATAACTCGTTCCTATCTAATTTTGCAACTTCCTCTATTTTTTCCTCTAGGAAGGCATTAGGATAGTTTTTTTCTTTAAATCTATCTTTTAGTATTTTAGCTTGAGTTTGGAAAACGGTCTCGTCCCTACAGTTGCGTCTCAGACGAACAAATTGCCCCTTTGGTATATTTTTTAACCAATGTTTCTGGTGACAGCTATCAAGACTAATATAATTGTTCACATCAATACTCTTGAAAATTTTTTTTGTTTTAAGTGTGTTGTTCTCTATATAGATTTCCAAATCGAGAAATTCTACCCTAGTGTTACTATGGGTCCATGTTAGTGCTATATTAAACTCATTGTTTGCCAGATACTTTTTGAATTCGTCCAACTGACATTCTGAACCTGACCAAATCAGGAACAGGTCATCAATGTAACGATGATAGGACACCAGATATTGCGCCCAGGGGGAATTTTTCTGCCAAAACTGATTTCTTGCCGGGCATCCCTGTTACGAATATTTATCAAAAGATTAGTGTCAGTGAAGGTCCCTGTTATATTGTTTATGTTGCTTCTTGGCCACCTGTGCTGTGCTGCTGTATAGTCACTACCATGGCACTAGGCTCAGTATATTTTATTGTTTGCAGCCTGTGAAACGTGTTTGTGGTGATGTCCAGCCTTTTAAACAGTCAGCCTTTCTCTCACACGATTACCCAGTAAACCATTTAGTGCTGCTCTCTGTCAAGATTGTAGGCATGAGTCGGTGCTCTCCACTGCTATTGGTAGTTATCTTCTCTCAGACATGCAGTTGTTCACTTGTCCTCGTGGGTTGGAGCCAGTTCCTATGGTGTCTGGCTGCGTTTAGGTCCCAAATCCTCTGGATCTGGTTACGGACCCGCCCGCCGGTCTTTATCAAGTTATTCAGCTCCCCTATGCTTTCCGGTTTGGTGGTAGTATATTTTTATGGCATCATAGTTGGGCGATCTACGTTTTTTTTTGCCTGTACATACTCAGGGCTTCAGGAGCTCTAACGAGATGTGGCCATCTTCTTGCGTGTCCAAGCTCTGCCCCGTAACTGTACTTTTAAATGTATATTTGACAATTTTTATTTGAGCGTAACAGTTAACTAAAACTATGAAGTTTCGCTAACCTGATATGCGTTAAATTCAATTGCACTCAAGCACATTACTTTCAACTTGTAATATGCTTGCTACTTCTGATGCACCCAAACATCCACAATAAACACAATATTGCTTGCACGCAACTGTTAGCACCCTGTGTGCAAGCCTAAGATTTTAAGAACACAGTTGCTAAACACCATTTCTAGATGTGGTGGTCTTGATTTTCTAGATTTACCTATAGATATTGTATATGGCAGGGTTCTTCAAACCACGGGTCACAACCCATTACTGGTCGCATCACCGTATTTACTGGGTCACAATCACCCATTCCCTCTAGTGCAGATTCATGCATAAGGGGACAGATCAGAGCAATTCCAGCAGGGGGCATTTATAATGTCCAGGACCAGGCAAAATGAGTAACAAGGCAGGCAGCTAGTGCAATGTGTGCAGATGTGCAAATTCCTAGTTTTTTATCTTCTTACTGTGCACTGTCTTTTGTGCATGTCTGATGTCAGCTCCTCCCTGCTAGTCCCCGCGTGTGGTGTTGTAGACTGCAATGAGTGAAGGTGAGTCCAGGGCATTAGGGTAAAATGTTAATGTGAAACAGCAGGACTAGGTCGGTGAGTTCTTCAAGGTCAACAGTGTTAGTATTTTAGGGTGGTTATATAATGGGCTGTTTTCAGAAGCGGCAATAGGCTGGGGCAATTCACAGAGCAGCAGCTGTGGTAACAACATTAAGTGGAGTAAGTTCTGGGACAGTTTCTCTCACCACAACTGTGTACTTGTTGCCTTAAGCAAGGGAAGGTTTAGGGTGAAGGGGCAGCTGCATTTGAGTGGTGTAAAAAGTTAGTTTCAGTCAGTTTGTCTGGGTCTGGCACAGGTAAAATAAACAGGACAAGTTTGTGCCTTGTGACCCGGGTTATATCTGGATCAGACCTATTGCTGCCCTCCAGGTGAGCGGCCTGCACCTCCCGATATCCCGAAGCAAAAGCACCCATATCCACATGGTGACCTGTCACAGTGGCCTCTGGTGATAATAAGGGGATGCAAGTGTCAGCTCTTGTGACAGGTATATACCTCTACCCAGGGTCATACACCTCCCTCAGTGACTTATACCCCTCCCCAGGGTCATAAACCCCCCTAAGTGACTTATACCCCCCATCAGTGACTTTTACCCTTCCTCAGTGACTTATACCCCTCCCCAGGGTCATATTCCCCCTTTAGTAACTTACACCCCCCATCAGACACTGTTACCTCTCCCCAGGGTCATATGCCCCTCCCCAGTGACTTATACCCCTCCCTAGGGTCATATACCCCTCCTCAGTGACTTATGTCTGAATTGCAAAGCTCTGTATCAGACTTACTAAATATGCACTCAACAGGGAAACTGGGGTAATAACATTAGTTGGGGTAACTTCTGGGGCATTTGTATTATGGGGGAGTATCTCTGACCCCAGCACATTGATTACCCTCAGCCTGGGCAGATTTAGCAGGAGGAGATAGTTGTGACACCTCCTGCCTTCCCAAGCTCTCCATTCTATCTCTTAACTATCATTCTCCCCTCTCTCCTCTCTTCAATATCTCTTTTTACCCTCTCATTTATCTTTCAGGACATATATTCTCCTTACACTCTTTCTCCTCTCTCAAATCTCTTTACTCTTTTTTTTTCTCCACTCTCTCTCATAAAGCTGTCTTCTTCTCCCCTTTTACTTTTCTTCTCCAATCTCTCTCCTTGCCCATTTGCACTCTCAGAAGTAACAGTCTAAGCACTAATTAGGCCCCTATAGCCCTAGAGGAATAACAAATCCTTGCTCTTCCAGGATATATAATATCCCTTTAAATATTATTTTTAGCACATATCCCAAAATATGTGTTTGTCAATGCTGCAATAGGAATGTACATTTTGCAAATGTGCCAACATTGCTACTTACAACATGCCACCAGACTTCTGACCATGAGTGAATGCTGATTCAGGATTCACTCACTAACGTTCACTCGCCACCATTATAATTGCACTTGCCAATGGAGGCATACTACACACACACTCACCCTCATACTACGCACACACACACACACCACACACTCACCCTCATACTACGCACACACACACCACACACTCACCCTCATACAACACACACACCCTCTCATACTACACACACACCCTCATACTACACACACACCCTCATACTACACACACACACACTCACCCTCATACTACACACACACACACACCACATACTCACCCTCATACTACACACACACACCACACACTCACCCTCATATTACACACACACCCTCATACTACACAAACACACCCTCATACTACACACACCCTCATACTACACACACCCTCATACTACACACACATTCACCCTCATACTACACACACACACACACACACCACACACTCACCCTCATACTACACACACACCCTCTCATACTACACACACACCCTCCCTCTCATACTACATTTTTTTTTGTAGGTGGAAAACTTTTTGATGAGATGTTCAGACTCTGTTCTGAATGTTTTCCGTTCCTTTTTAGTCAGCATAATTTATTTTTAAATTAATCAATGTAATATGTATAACAATTATATTAAAGTTTACTAGTATCACATTAATATTTACTGTTATTTTGATCACATATGTTTTTTTTCCCCCTATTTGTAACGTTTATTAATATTGGCATGCAGAAGATTCAACAAAACAGTATCTTAGAGTGAAATTAAATGGAGCATATTTATTCAATAGCGGACTATAGCAGTGTTTTGTGGATATTGACAAAATATAAATTTCTATCTAAACTGTCAATTAATTTTGCCATGACAGCGGCTCATGCATCAATGAGCTTGAATTTTGCTTAACATCTTCCTGGGCACTTATTTCAACTGACATATTGGACATTCATTATTGCATTATCTAAATAATGATATAAAAAAACAGACATTTGCTCTTTTAATTTGCACCCCTGAGCTAGTGAACACCACAGAAATTAATGGATGATTTTCCAAGGAAATCATATCTGAGCAGCAGTGCAGCCGCAGTGTAATTTCAAAAACGTGTTCTGTCCATTTTTTTTTTAAATGTGTAAATGATCTTGTTGAAAATTTGTATTTGTATTTATCTTGCAAATCATTGCAGATTTTGAAGTAATTTGGTTTAGCAGTGAGTAAAGAGAGTGGGAAATTGTTTAGGTAAGAGCTCGATCAGTCTTCATATTCATATTAGTTCTACGATATACAACATTAAATCTGCATCCTATTGATGTTGCATGTGCATGCACAATAAAAATGAAACTTGTGTGAATGTGCATGTTTTATTTTCAATATAACTAAGATTATGTAAATGTGAAGTAAATACTAAATTTCAGATCTACATATAGGGGCATATTTATCAAAGCGTCAACTTAAAATACGCTTGAATTCTGCGTTGTATTTGTTGTGAGATTGATCCGACGTAGTTATGAAAGCATCAAGATCGGCAAATGTTGAAATTTGTGACGTAATATACGATCCTGCAATCTCAATCTGACGCAGATCCATGCTTGCGTCGTTACAGATATTTCGAATTCAGTTTCGACTCTGTTTGACCCTTTTCCCATTTTATCAAACATTTCACATGTAAGCTTGCGTGTATTCTGATGCAGCGTACCTAGTTTTCAATCCGCCACCGTTGAGGTCGCGGATGCCATAGAACTCAATGGGAGTCTGAAAACAATGAAAGCTTATGCTGCAGGAGAATGAAGTATATTACATAATAAAAGGGATAAAAATAGGGATAAAAATAAAATATACATTACTACTTATGGATTATGCTACAAATTTGTCTCTCATTACAAAGCAAGGGGACAATATTATTTCTACAAATTTGTTGAAAAGTTTTACCACAAACTTGTCACACTAATAGATATAGAGATAAAAATGAAATAAATACACAACATAATATAGCTAACTGCCTTTTTATATTTTGGGAAAAATCTATATGCACCATGTTTAAGCTATGTAATACAAGTCACACTCTCCACTTCGTACCAATTATGACGCAAACTCCAAAACAACCCACACACTAGTGAATTTTTTAACCACTTTTGATTGCAATATGCATATTCACATGATTTAAGACATCAGCCAATCTGATTCAAATATACTTTTTGAACTATCACTAACTAATCATATTGCTCGATACTTGTGTTATTGATCACTCATCAGAACTTGTAAGTGCCATTTGTTACATTGTGTATTATGCTTGGAAAGTATGTATATGTGACATTAGTATTAAGGATAAACATTGATGCTGACATTAGGTCGCACAGTGTAATATTTTAGGCAAGGATTTTAAAATTTGAATTGATAATTGATTCAATATAATCTTAATGTAATGAGTTTTATTATGTTGGATCTCAACTGCCTTAAAGTGTGAATGTTTCACTCTGAAATACAGACTATTATTTCAGCATAGGCTGTGATGATTCAGAGTGAGTTTAATATATGATGAATTGAAGTATGAGTAAATATTTGTAGTGATAAGCTACAATTACTGTGTAGCAATATTCCAAAATATAACTGAAAATGAAGTACAAGATTTCTGAAATAATATTCAGGATTGGTAAGCAGTGAATTTCAATATTGACCTTTGTTTAAATAGGTAGCAAGAGTTATGTGGACTAACCACCGTTAACCTTATTGTAGTAGTAACCGAGTAATATGTAGTGAGAGAGAACAGAGAAATCTGCAGCTGCTGACAGGGGCGTGTCAAGTACACAGGAGTTCCACTGCTGATGACGTCAGAGCTGTACCGTAGCGTTATAGTGAAACTGGTTTGTTACAAAAAGTTATATTGAAACAGAAGTAGCGATATGATAACAATTGCAGCAATTTATATTAGTTAACTGTGTGGCAGCAACTTAAGATTTTATGTTACTTGCGGTTATTTCTTGAAAGTCCCGGTTTGTACAGCTTGCAGGTGTCTGATGAAGAAAGATCCAATCCTCAGAGTAAAAGTAACTTAGATGAAATAAATTCTTTCACTGGTTAGCAGTTTGTAGTAACAGTTCCTGCTGGTAATTGTAATCCAAATACTTGAAGTAGCAAATATCTTTGATTCGTGAAATAATGCACAGGTTAAGAAATAGATGCATAGAGCTTAGCTGATATGAAGTTAATAACTAAGCACTTGTTTGGGGCGGAGACATGACTTAAATAGAGGTGTAAGGTGAGCTGTAGAAGAAAAGGAAAACCAGGAGTGGAATCCTTACACATCCCCCCCCTCAAGCAAGCCGACCACGGCTGGATGTTTTGGTCTGTGGGGAAAACGTCTATGGAAACGTGCAACAAGCCTTGTAGCATCAATATGAGTATGAGGCTCCCAAGAGTCTTCTTCAGATGAAAACCCTTTCCATCTTACTAGATACTGAAGTTCACCATTATAATATCTTGAATCCAAGAGATCCTGAACTTCGTACATGTTTGTGTCTAGGCATACCGGATCAGGAGGAAGGAGAGGAGTAGGAGGGTGTCGACCCGTATAAGGCTTCAGTAAAGAGACATGGAAGGTAGGGTGTATTACCAAATTATCAGGTAGATCCAAGGTAACTGCATTCTCATTTACTATGTGAGTGATCTTGAATGGGCCTATGAATAGACTAGCCAATTTCTTCTTGGGAAGATGTAACTTGATATTTTTGGTTGACAACCACACGAAGTCTCCTAATTCATACTTTGGAGCAACTCTACGTCTTAAGTCATAATACTTTTTCTGAGATGCTTGTGCATGTTGTATGTTAGTAGATAGATGATGGAAGTTTTCAGATAGGCGTTGTAGTAATTCGTCAACAGATGGTGTATTTTCAGAAGAGGAATGCTGAAAATTGAATCTAGGATTGAACCCATAATTAGCAAAAAAGGGAGAGTAATTGGTGGTACTGTTGATAGTGTTATTGTAGGAAAATTCTGCCATAGCAAGAAAAGATGACCATTTATGTTGATGGTATGAGCAGTAGCAACGTAAGTATTGTTCGAGCCATTGGTTCAATCTTTCAGTTTGTCCGTTCGTTTGTGGGTGGAAAGCAGTACTTAGCCGTTGTTCAATTTGCAGACTTGTAGTGAGTGTCTTCCAAAACCTTGAGGTAAATTGGCTACCTCTGTCTGTAAACAAAACAGTCGGTAAACCGTGATGCCTTACAATGTTGTTCAGAAACAAATGTGCAGTTTCTGAAGAAGTAGGCAACTTGTGGTAAGCAATAAAATGTGCCATTTTAGTAAAGTGGTCAGTAACGACTAAAATGGTGGTGAAACCAGAGCTTGGTGGTAATTCTACGATAAAATCCATACCAATGTGAGCCCAGGGTGAAATGGGTATGTCCAAAGGCATGAGGAGTCCATAGGGAGGTCTTCTCTCGGGTTTGGATACTGAGCAAGTAATACATTGCTGAATGTAGAGCTTGATAGAATTTTCCATGGATGGCCACCAGTAAGTTCTGCTTACTAATTCCTTAGTGCGTCTGATACCTACATGACCAAGTAAGGGAGGATCATGGTGTTCTTTAATAATTTGTGCTCTGAGTGGTTCAGGTACGTAAATTTGAGAACCATGATAATATAATCCATCTTTCTTAATTAGGGAGTTCAGAAGTGCTTGTTTTTCCAACCCTAAGGCGGCTTCATAGTCTGGAACTGATATAGATAATGAAGCGAGGAATTTAGAGGGTGGTAGGATACAACTAGGTGTATATTCAGGAATGGGTCTAGGATCTCTGCGGGAGAGTGCATCTGCCTTTCCATTTTTCGATCCAGGTCTATACAAAATCTGGAAATCAAAACGACTGAAGAAGAGGCTCCATCTAACCTGTCTCCCAGATAAAGTTTTGTTGTTCTGTAGAAACTCAAGGTTACGATGGTCTGTATAAATTATGATGGGATGAGATGTACTTTCTAGGAGATGTCTCCAAAATTCCAAAGCTCTTTTGATGGCGAGTAATTCTTTATCCCCTATGGAGTAATTCATTTCTGCAGAGGACATAATTTTTGAAAAGAAGCCGATAGGAAATAGAGGTTCTTTGAGTGTCTTACGTTGTGATAAGACTGCACCGAGTGCATAATCCGAAGAATCCACTTCCAATATATATTGTAGATCGGGATCAGGATACTTTAAAATAGGAGCTGAGGAAAAGGACTCCTTGAGGAAATTGAAAGCATCAGCAGCTTCTTTCGACCATCTGAACACGCAATTGGAACTAGTAAGTTTGGTAAGAGGTTTCGCAATATTCGAGAAATTTCGGATGAATTTCCTGTAATAATTACTGAATCCGAGGAATTTTTGTAGATCTTTTCTGTTCATAGGAGTTGGCCAGGATTTTACTGCCTCAACTTTTCCTTCTTGCATTTGAATGCCTTCAGGGCTGATGGAGTAACCCAGGAAATCTATGGTTGTAGTATGAAAAATGCATTTTTCCAGTTTGGCATAAAGTCGGTGAACCTGGAGACGAGATAAAACCCAACTAACGTGTTTGATGTGGTCAGTAGTATTGGAGGAATAAATCAGAATATCATCTAAATAAACTATGACACAAATATCGAGTAAATCATGAAAAATGTCATTTATAAAGAATTGGAAGGTTGCTGGTGCGTTGGTGAGTCCGAAAGGCATAACTAGGTATTCATACAACCCATATCTTGTTCTAAAAGCCGTGAGCCATTCATCCCCCTCTCTGATGCGTACAAGGTTGTATGCGCCCCTCAGATCCAATTTAGTATAGATAGTGGCATGTCTTAGTCTCTCTATGAGTTCCGGAATGAGTGGCAGTGGGTAGCGATTTTTTATGGTGATCTTATTTAGTTGTCTAAAATCGATAATAGGGCGTAAAGAGTTATCCTTGTTTCTGACAAAAAACATACCAGCACCAGCTGGTGAGACAGAAGGACGAATGAATCCTTTCTTCAAATTCTCATCTAAATAGCTTTTCAGATGGTCTAATTCGGATTGACATAGAGGATATAAATGTCCTATAGGTGGAGTTGTACCTGGTTTTAACTCTATGGGGCAGTCATAGGATCGATGAGGAGGAAGGGTTTCAGCCTCTTTTTTACTGAAAACCTCAGCAAAGTGACTGTATTCAATTGGTACAAGAATGTCAGGAGTGGGGTTCAGAGAAAGTAGTGACTGCCTAATACAAGTTTGTTGGCAATATTGAGAGTTTAAATGTATGTCTAAAGATTTCCAACTGATCTGAGGTTCATGTAGTTGTAGCCAAGCCAACCCAAGAACAATTGGAAATAATGGAGATGTAATCACATCAAAAGAGAGATGTTCATGATGATTGTTTAATGTTGTGACCGAAAGAGGAATGGTATGATGTGTAATAGGTCCAGAAGAAATCTCAGAGCCATCAACAACACGAAGAGAAATAGGAGACAATTTCTTAATCAGTGGTATTTTATTGATAGAGACTAATGAGCTGTCAATGTAGTTGCCTTGAGCTCCGGTGTCAATGATAGCAGGGACTGAGATCTGTTTACTTGCCCACTGTAAAGACAAAAGTAGAGAACAGTGAAGTGGTTTATTAAGTACTACTTGAGAGGTAAAGTTAGTGCTACACTTACTGTTATTTTTCTGAGGTATGATAGGGCAGTCCTTAAGACTGTGAGCTGGATCACCACAATACATGCAAAGACCCCGGGTCTTTCTTCTCATACGTTCATCCGGTGATAGCGGACCCCTGAAGATGCTGATATCCATAGCTTCAGCTCCGCTGGGACTAGTAGACCTAAAAGTAGGTTGGTTAGGACTGGGAACCTTTTCCTTTTTGTATGGCTGATCTGAGTATTGCCTTTCTGATCTTCTCTCCCTTAATCTTCTATCAATATGGCTACTTAATTTCATAAGAGCCTCAAGTGTCTCTGGCAATTCTGTTCTGGCTAATTCATCCTTGACTGCATCGGAAAGACCAAGCCTAAATTGATTTCTGAGGGCTATGGCATTCCATTGGGAGTCAATGGAGTACTGTTTGAACTCAGTTATGTAATATTCCACAGGTCTGGAACCTTGTTTAAGTTTCCTCATTTTGCTCTCAGCTGTAATTTGGAGGTTGGTATCATTATACAATTCATCCATGACGTCAAGAAATGCAGAAAAGGATGATAGGACCGGATTATTAGTTTCAAATAATGTGTCAGCCCATATACGGGGTTCTCCCCTTAAGTAGCTTATCATGCAGAGAACTTTCACCCTATCATTTGGATAGGTCCTAGGCTTGAGAGAAAAATTAAGAAGGCAAGCATTCTTAAAGTGGCGGTATTGATTTCTGTCTCCTTGAAAATATTCTGGAGGAGCAACAAAGGGTTCAGGAGAGGTCTCTTGGGCTGGTAGCTTAGGATTGATGGAATCTTTTATAACGTTTTTCAAAGTCTCATTTTCCACTTGTAATTCTCTTAGACCCTGGCTGAGTTGGTCTACCCTTTGTGATAGGTTAAAGACAATTTGTGGGAGTTCGGCTGGATCCATAATAATGGCTTAGTTATTCTGTAATGAGTTTTATTATGTTGGATCTCAACTGCCTTAAAGTGTGAATGTTTCACTCTGAAATACAGACTATTATTTCAGCATAGGCTGTGATGATTCAGAGTGAGTTTAATATATGATGAATTGAAGTATGAGTAAATATTTGTAGTGATAAGCTACAATTACTGTGTAGCAATATTCCAAAATATAACTGAAAATGAAGTACAAGATTTCTGAAATAATATTCAGGATTGGTAAGCAGTGAATTTCAATATTGACCTTTGTTTAAATAGGTAGCAAGAGTTATGTGGACTAACCACCGTTAACCTTATTGTAGTAGTAACCGAGTAATATGTAGTGAGAGAGAACAGAGAAATCTGCAGCTGCTGACAGGGGCGTGTCAAGTACACAGGAGTTCCACTGCTGATGACGTCAGAGCTGTACCGTAGCGTTATAGTGAAACTGGTTTGTTACAAAAAGTTATATTGAAACAGAAGTAGCGATATGATAACAATTGCAGCAATTTATATTAGTTAACTGTGTGGCAGCAACTTAAGATTTTATGTTACTTGCGGTTATTTCTTGAAAGTCCCGGTTTGTACAGCTTGCAGGTGTCTGATGAAGAAAGATCCAATCCTCAGAGTAAAAGTAACTTAGATGAAATAAATTCTTTCACTGGTTAGCAGTTTGTAGTAACAGTTCCTGCTGGTAATTGTAATCCAAATACTTGAAGTAGCAAATATCTTTGATTCGTGAAATAATGCACAGGTTAAGAAATAGATGCATAGAGCTTAGCTGATATGAAGTTAATAACTAAGCACTTGTTTGGGGCGGAGACATGACTTAAATAGAGGTGTAAGGTGAGCTGTAGAAGAAAAGGAAAACCAGGAGTGGAATCCTTACACTTAAGCTGATAGCTCAAAGGGATAGCTCACCTAACATTAAACTGTCATGATTCAGATGCAGCAGAAATTAAAATGACCTCTTTACTGTCATGCTATTTTCAGAGTATTTCTTTCTACTCTTGAATTTCTTTTTCAGTAATAAATGTCATCTTATATGCCAGCCCATTTTATAACACCTGTGTAGGGGTGGTTTTTAAAACTAGATTGCAATCCGTAGGGGTTACACAGGTACAGAGAGAAAAATGACCCAGCTCTTAAAATATCCATTGATTGCAAATAAATACTTATGATACCCTGATTACATGTTATATTCGCAAAAGTTTTTCAAAAGTTTTGAAAGATCGGAAAGGTTTTTGATGTTTTCTAGATGCAAAGACAAATGTTACTAACACAAAGTTTTTAAATAGCATTCCCTTTCTAAGTCATGTTTTGCAATGTTAATACTCTACATTATTCTTCAATTCACTCTGCAAATATTTTCAAACGAAGGATAGCAAGAGACTGAAAACAGTGGCATGCAAAATACATTGAAATGACTTTAAAATGGCATTCTACTTCACACAAAGGATAGCAGGACACTGAAAACAGTGGCATGCTAAATAAATTGAAATTACTTTAAATTGGCATTCTACTTTGTGCAGGTTCACCAGCTGTAATAAATGCAGGTGTATTGTTTGTGCAATTAACTAAATTGCTTATGCACAACACGAGTATTTAGCTATGGATGAAATAATAACTCTGATTAAGGTCAGTGATTATGGTGTTTTTGGAATACCATATTACCACTGTTTTCAGTCTCTTGCTATCCTTTGTGTGAAGTAGAATGCCATTTTAAAGTAATTTCATTTTATTTTGCATGCCGCTGTTTTCAGTCTCTTCCTATCCTTTGTGTGAAATAGAATGCCAATTTAAAGTAATTTCAATATATTTTGCATACCACTGTTTTCAGTCTCTTACTATCTTTTGTTTGAAGTAGAATGCCATTTTAAAGTAATTTCAATGTTTTTTTCATGCACTGTTTTTCAGTCTCTTTATTTATATATTCTGAAAAGAATAAAAATAAAAGACATTTACATACATAAGAAAAAATTAAATATAAATTATATTTTAAATCAATTGATTTAAAATAACAAAAATAAACATTCTACTCTTTAGCCCGCTTGGAGGCATGGGGAGATGGTAGGGGAGATCTCTCCCTTGCTGACTGGCCACTAATGAGTATAAAAAGGTTTCTATTAAAATACCGGTTGTCTTCGTCTGCCCTCTCCCGACAATGTAATTCACCCTGCTCTACAGCTACCCTGGCCCTGTCTACTTTTAACCACTCCCTATCATAATTTAGCCTATCACTATCTCTCTGTCTTTGATATGAATCTATTTCCCTTTCTAAATCTAATCTTTCACTATCCCTCATCCTTTCATATACAAATCTTTCCCTCTCTAAATCTGTTCTTCCTCTTTCTATTCTCAGTCTTTACCTCTCTAAATCTAATCTTTCCCTATATACTTGAATTCCCCTCTCTAATATCTGTCCCTGTTGATAGACAGATAATCTTAATGCCCCATGCAACTCATGGTGATCCGCCCTGTACTACCTGGCCAGATTTAACATTTCACAAACTGCCTCATCATCGATTGGAGGCAGTTTGTGGCCAGAATCAGCATGTGCAGGAGGGGCAGCATGTGCAGCAAGTGCAGGAGGGACATCAGGGTCCAGAGCAGCTGGGTCTTCTGGGGCAAGAGGGGCAGCACAGATTAGAGCCTCCATATCCGATGTTCCCTGGGATTCCCAATATCCGGAATCCCTGCTCCTCTTCTCAGATACATTGTGTGCAGATCCGGTATCTAAAGAAATGGAAAAATACAAATATTATAATCACACGTAATGTAAAGTGAAGGATTAAAGGCATATGAAAGTAAACATATAGCTACTATGATTCATATCAATATTATAAATGTAAGACACTGCATTTTAACATGCACAATTCCGATAGTTAATATTATCTTAAAGGAATATTCCATCAAAGTTTTGAATCCAAATGAATGCATTTCATTTTTTAATAACAGCATTTTAATTCTTGGTGCATAAATATAGTAACAAAAATGCTTCTAATAAAAGCTATAGCTGTTTCAAAAGTGTATTTAAGTATTTCCCGTGCACTAGCATTTTCAACACAGCATTTGTTAAGAGAACCAAAAGAGCTTTTTTTAACTTTTTTTTAGATTGTGTTTCTTAATTACTGACATGACACAAGCCCCACTGGTGCTGGGAGAAGCATCAGTATTGAAAATGCTGTTGCGCTGAGAATATCTAGTTCTGAGCCACATGGACGTGCATATAAAAATGTTACCAGTAAAAAAAAAAAAAGTTCTGTTTTAATTGAGGTATATATATGCTCATAAGTTTACATACCCTGGCAGAATTTATGATTTCTTGGTAATTTTTCAGAGAATATGAATGATAACACAAAAACGTTTCTTTCATTCATGGTTAGTGTTTGGCTGAAGCCATTTATTATCAATCAACTGTGTTTACTCTTTTTAAATCATAATGACAACAGAAACTACCCAAATGACCCTGATCAAAAGTTTACATACCCTGGTGATTTTGGCCTTAAAACATGCACACAAGTTGACACAAAGGAGTTTGAATGGCTATTAAAAATAACCATCCTCACCTGTGATCTGTTTTCTTGTAATTATTGTGTGGGTATAAAAGGTCAATGAGTTTCTGGACTCCTGACAGACCCTTGCATCTTTCATTCATCCAGTGCTGCACTGACGATTCTGGATTCTCGATTGGAGTCATGGGGAAAGCAAAAGAATTGTCAAAGGATCTGCGGGAAAAGGTAGTTGAACTGTATAAAACAGGAAAGGGATATAAAAAGATATCCAAGGAATTGAGAATGCAAATCAGCAGTGTTCAAACTCTAATAAAGAAGTGTAAAATGAGGGGTTCTGTTGAAACCAAACCACGTGATCCACAAATGATTTTGAAGAAACAGCACACCTTTGCTTTTTCAGTGGGGCACGGAACAAAAAAGGACTTGCCAGGTCCCAGTCAATCCAGATTCAAAGAGTATTCCAGCCACCAAGTTTTCTTAAAAGACCTTTATTTCACATGGGGTCCCAAACAAACAGTTACAACGTTTCATGTATAATTAGATACACAGGTGTATGCCTTATATACCCTTACCTATTATTCTACATCCTGTGTTAGAATCCAACTGCACAACAGTGCCATCTTGTGGATGCAATAATTCAATGCAACTCCAAATTCAACACAGGAGGTGAATAAACACATAGATAAAATCACTTAAAAAGACATATACAACCAAGTACAAATTTAAAAAGAGGAACAATGCATAGCAAAATTATCTCAAACAGCTGATGTTATTTATGTTGTCAATGGAGAAAAATAATTTTATCTTAATACATTATCTCAGATTTTATCAGAGAAAAAGACTCCAGTCAAAATCTTTGTTCATACCCTTTGGCTTCATGCATTCTAGTTTATATACCCAGAACATCTCTCTCATTTTTAATAGTCGTTCCCTATCTCCACCCCTTCTAGGCCTATCTACTTGTTCAATAATTTGAAACCTAAGTTGACTGATATTATGACCCATAGAGAGGAAGTGAGAGGAAACTGGCACTTCTTTATTCTTACATCTGATATTAGATTTGTGTTCAGTTATCCTCTCCCTTACCTCTCTACAGGTCTCGCCAATATAAATTTGGCCACACGGACATTTAATAAGATAGATACAGTATGTAGCCCTGCATGTGAGATACTTATTTATTTTATATTTCTTCCCAGTAATGGAATGATAAAAAATTTCCCCTTTGATCATAGAGCTACAGTGGGAACAATTCAGACATGGGTAGCAGCCATATCTCTTAGGCCCAATAGTTTTCTGACTCTCTTGTTTACAGCTACCAATATCTGAATGTACCAACTCATCTTTGATACTTCTTTTTTTCTTATAAGCCACAATTACATTTTCTTTAAATTCCAAAACTTCTGGATGGCAGTCTTTTATTATATGCCAATTTTTCTTCAAGATACCAGTAATTTTATTACTTAACCTATTAAATTGTGTGACAAAAATCATATGATTTTACTTCATTTTTTGTTTATTATCTTATCTGAATTGTTCTCATTCATGATTGCATCTAATTGTTTAGAGATCAAAGATGGAGGATAGTTTCTATTTAGAAATTTGTTCGCCATTTGTTCCAATCTATGTTTACATTGTTCTTGATCCGATACTATTCTTTTCACACGAGTAAACTGACTTTTAGGGATTGCCTGAAAGACATTTTCTGGATGGTAGCTCCCATATTTCAGAAAGTTGTTCCTGTCAGTACTCTTTGTGTAAAGATCAGTATATAGAAATCCCTCCTTATTATAGACAATAGTATCAAGATACTCAATCCTCACCTCATTCATATTCAGTGTAAACTTTAAACCTGTAACTGAATTATTAAGATCCTGTACAAATGACAGGAGGCTACCAACGTCACCCCCCCACACGCCAAACACATCATTGATACATCTCCACCAGGAGGCACCATAACGTTGAAAAGATAGATGAGAATATACAAAATATTCTTCAAAATTATTCATGAAAATGTTGGCGTATGTGGGGGCGACGTTGGAGCCCATTGCGGTTCCCTGTTTTTGTAAATAATATGTATCTCCAAACAAAAAATAATTCTGATATAATATGATAGACAACAATTCAACAAGGAACCCAATTTCTCTCTCAGTATAGTCACTGTTAGATCTCAATGCATTCTCAACAGCTTCAACCCCACTAGTATGTTTTATTGAGGGATATAGACTAGAAACATCTAAAGTAAATAAAATACATTTATCTCCAATATATCCAAGATCCTTAATTTTGTTTAAGAAGTCATTAGTATCTCTAATATAGGAATTGGCTTGTTTTACAAATGGCTGTAATATTTTGTCTAAGAAAACAGAGATAGATGAAAAAACAGAACCCATTCCTGCCACAATTGGCCTACCAGGGGGTTTCTCTTTAGCCTTATGTATCTTGGGCAGAACATATATAACCAGTCTAATCGGATTATCAATATAAATATATAGTCAATATAAATGACTCTGTGATAACTTCCCTCTTGACTGCAAGGTCTAAGATGTTTTTAATTTCTTTGTTAAAATCAATGGTTGGATCTCTATTTAGTATTTGATATACATGATTGTCAGATAGTTGTCTATTAATTTCTGCCACATAATCTATTCTATCCAAAAGGACAATGGCTCCGCCCTTATCGGCTTCCTTAATGATTATCTCTGTGTTGTTTTTTTAATTTCTCAATAGCAAGTTTGTCTTTTTTGTTCTTTTGTACCAATTTCTTTTTTCTCTATCTCTTAAAAAGAATATCAATTTCTTTTTGTACCAAACTCATATATGTGGCTAAGCTATGTGTAGCTGTAGGTGTAAAAGTGCTCTTTTTGGAAATACCATAATCTTTAACATTCTTAAATCTAGTAACATTA
Organism: Bombina bombina; assembly: GCF_027579735.1. NCBI lineage: Eukaryota > Metazoa > Chordata > Amphibia > Anura > Bombinatoridae > Bombina > Bombina bombina. The sequence continues at coordinate 873,844,713 of NC_069501.1, read as the reverse complement.
GTGTTATCAGTGCTTAGTGTCTGTGCATAATCCCTCTGCATAGCAAAGTAAATTCTTAATTTTAATTTTCTATAACATTTCTGCAAATCTTGTTGTACCAAAAACTCATTACAGTGATTATCCAGACAATATGATAATCCTTTGTTTAGTGCCATTTCCTCTTCTTCACTAAGAATGTAAGAGGACAGATTATTATTATTAAATTTTCTTTACATAGTGTCAAATCATTCACACTAGAATCACACATCCTATCATTCACACTGTGCTCATTGTGACTAAATGCTTTACTTAAAGGGACAGTTTACTCAAAAAACTTCTCTCCTTTAATTTGTTCCCAATGATCCACTTTACCTGCTGGAGTGTATTAAATTGTTTACAAGTAGCTCCTTTACCCTTATATTGGCATTTGAAATTTTTGATTTAGCATGTGGTATCCCCACCTATTCTGAAAGTTTGTGGCCGCAGGTTCCAGCTATAGATAAGCTTTGTAAACACAGCCAGCAGATTAAACTACACTCCAAGTGGGATATAGCAGAGATAAGGTAATAAAATGTTGATTTTCCATTGTTCTCTCCAAGTACTGGTAATTGTTTTATGGAAAGATACAAGATAAAGAAGCAGGTATATGTACACAGTGTGATACAGTAATGAGATCTGATTATAACTACAAGCTCGACCCATTTTATTAGGTTGTGGCTTCAAAACACAAAATCAGAGCTTTAATATAGACAAAAAAACATAAAAAGCTATTTTTCATAATTTTTTTCTCTGCAGTTGGTAAAAAAAAGCAATTGTAAACACATTAAGCGAAAAACCATTTTTCAGTATACTGTCCCTTTAATTCAGTGTCATCATCCACAATTAAAGTACATACATCCATTTTTCCAAGAGAGAGAGATTCAATAGTAAGCATGTCTGTCATATCATTATTCACACTCTGGTTAGTATTTTTATCAAAAAGATTACTGTCTAGTAAAGATTCATTACAGCTCCCAGTCTTATTAGACTCTATACCATTAGTACATTTAACCAATTTTGTGCCAATAAGGTTAGTAACTTTATCTAATATGGGAGACCCGGATTTTTTGTCACAGTCCTCATTCGTAATAGCACCCACAACAATATGTGGCAAATGACTATAGCCATGGATTTGTTTAAAGTCCTGGATAGGGCCTTTTTCAAAAGTTCCACATATTTTTTCTTTTTCAGTTGTTTGGTTTAACGCCATAACAGGACTACATCCATCTGTGGTATTACTAACATTCCCCAAAGATCTTATCTGCTCATACCTCTCAGGTTGGTTATGTGTCCTTGGGGGCATAGTGGCGTTCAGTACCTGTAATGGCCTCGTTGTGCTCCACGTCCCCAGCGTGTACGTTGTCGCTCTGACGTCATCGGCCGACCGTAACTGCCTCCTCTTGTGCTTCCTCCCACCGCGGTGGAATCTGCGTCTGAATCTTCTGTCAAAAAAATGGCATATGAATCCAGGATGCTATTAACCTCTTCCTGTGCAGTTGTCTGTTTATTCCGTCTCCCATATTCTCTTGTCTGTTTCACAAGGCTTGTACTCTGGCGCCATCTATAGACTGTACCTTGGCTGTAATCTTGTTCATCTCTAATAAACTTTGTTCTTTTTTTACTTTCCAGGTGTTTTCTGTAATTGCTCACAGATTTCTCTACCTCCATCACAGCTTTCTTATATTCATCAAGGGGTAGGCATTTAACCATTTGTTCTTTTTGCAGGTTAATTTGTTCTTTATATATTTCAATCTCCTTCTGGGAAAATTCAACAGTCCATGTTATAATATCAAAAGAACATTTATTGAGAATACTCTCAAATTTATCCGTATATTCTTTTTTTTATTGGCAAATAAGGTAGGACAGGTGGACATCCTCGGGCCTCTTGGACTACTTTGTACTCTGTGATATTCAGACAACATTATTGCATGTAATTCCAATACCATTTTCTTTTTACTGTCCTTTTCAAAAGACCTGTTTGTAGCCTCAGAGGGAGAAATTTTTAAAAAGACTCTATTTCCCACAACATTAGAGTTTATTTGCTGTGCAGTTTCCTCATCATAAAAAAACATTTTGGGACCCATAGTTTCATCTGTGATAGCACTTTTTGTACCTTCAGCCATAATAGGCTGCAAGTATTCTCCAGCAACAAAACAATCTTGATCCACAAATAATTTTGAAGAAACAACACACCTTTGATTTTTCAGTGGGGCACGGAACAAAAAAGGACTTGCCAGGTCCCAGTCAATCCAGATTCAGAGAGTATTCCAACCACCAAGTTTTCTTAAAAACCTTTATTTCACATGGGGTCCCAAACAAACAGTTACAACGTTTCAAGCCACACCAGGCTCTTAATCATGTATAATTAGATACACAGGTGTATGCCTTATATACCCCATGTGAAATAAAGGTCTTTTAAGAAAACTTGGTGGCTGGAATACTCTTTGAATCTGAAACCAAACCACGGTCAGGTAGACCAACTAAAATTTCAGCCACAACTGCCAGGAAAATTGTTCAGGATGCAAAGACAAACCCACAAATAACTTCAGGTGAAATACAGGACATGTGGTGTGGCTGTTTCAAGATGCACAATAAGGAGGCATTTGAAGATGGGCTGCATGGTCGAGTTGCCAGAAGAATGCCATTAGTATGCTAATGCCACAAATTATCCCACTTACAATACGCCAAACAGCACAGAGACAAGCCTCAAACCTTCTGGCACGAAGTCATTTGGAGTGATGAGACCAAAATGGAGCTTTTTGGCCACAACCATAAACACTACATTTGGAGAGGAGTCAACAAGGCCTATGATGAAAGGTACACCATTCCTACTGTGAAACACGGAGGTGGATCGCTGATGTTTTTGGGATGTTTGAGCTACAAAAGCACATTTGAATTTGCATTCTCAGTTCCTTAGATATCTTTTTATATCCCTTTCCTGTTTTATACAGTTCAGCTACCTTTTCCCACAGATCCTTTGACAATTCTTTTTCTTTCCCTGTGACTCAGAATCCAGAAATGTCAGTGTAGCACTGGATGAAAGATGCCAGGGTCTGTCAGGAGGCCAGAAACTCATTGACCTTTTATACACACACACTAAACAAGCAAACAAATTACAGGTGAGGATGGTTACCTTTAATAGTCATTCAAACCCCTTTGTGTCAACTTGTGTGCATGTTATCAGGCCAAAATAACCAGGGTATGTAAACTTTTGATCAGGGCCATTTGGGTAGTTTCTGTTGTCATTATGATTTAAAAGAGTAAACACAGTTGATTGATAATAAATGGCTTCAGCCAAACACTAACCATGAGTGAAAGAAAATCATAAATTCTTCCAGGGTATTTAAACTTATGAGCACAACTGCATATATGCGTTAATGGTGATGTTTGCAGAGGATTAAGGGATATTGTCTTAAAAATAGAAGGTTAATGATTGTGACAGAGCATGCAATTTGAAGGAACTTTCTAAATAAATCCAATTAACAATTTTCTTTGTTCTCTTGTTAGATTGTTTTAAATGTACGCTTAGGAGATCTTCTGTGTTTTGTTAAGCACATAGGTAGGACTTGATGATTGGTGCTGAAATGTAGCCAAACAATCATGAAGCACTACACAGGTGATGATCCAAACCTGTGATTCCTTCTAAGCTTAAATTATTTTTCAAATAAAGATAATAATAGAAAGAAGAATATTCAATAATAGGACAATTTTATATATGTATATATAAAATGCATTGTCTATGTAAATGAGGAATCTTTTCTTTTGACTATACTATTCTTTGAAATACTATTAAATCACAGATTATATCAACAATCAATGCAATTTAACATTCGTGTTTAATACTGTAATATTCTTCAGTAATACCAGTTTAACTTTAAAATTATGGCATTGACTGTCCCTCTTACATGAGCACACATAACATTAATGTTTGATCTTGTTTTTGTTACCTGTGGAGGAGATTGAAGATGTTGGAGGGTGTCCCAAAGCCCTTTGTACTTCAGCTGAAATAAAAAAAATGTGTATATACAGAGTTAAAAATTAATTTACAATCATACGAGTAAGAGCATTTTAATTAAACAAAATCTAACATTAAAAAACATACCTGTTGTTCGGCAAAAAGCTTGCTACTTCAGGGGTGCTGCACATAACATCAGGCTGTGTATGTCTGCCGAGGAGAAGCTGTGGCCGAACTCAGTATGGTGTCATAACCATCAGTGGCAGCAGCAACTGTAGCTGCAGCAGCAGCACTGGATGCTGGAAAACAGATATAAAAAAATTAGTAATCATATGATTGTATATCCTAATGTCAATAAAACAAAAGACCTATAATTTCAAACAAAATCATTTGCGACATGAAGAACGCATGTCATAGAACTTAAATTACCTGCCACCTCGTCAGTATCATGCCCGACCAAATCCAGAACGAGCGTCATATTTGCCTCCAACTTCTCCATCAGCTTAGTCTCGTATGAACAGAGCTCAGCTGTATACGGCTCGCTGGTGGCTACATTTAGCCACCAATCAGCAAGTGCTACCTAAGTGCTGAACCAAGAATTCAGAAGTCTTCATGGATGAAGACTTCTGCCGGCTTCGAGGAGGACTTCTCCCCGCTTGGATGAAGACTTCTGCCACCTGGATGAGGATGGATGTCCGGTCTTCGAAAACTGTAAATGGATCGTCGGGGGTTAGTGTTAAGTTTTTTAAAGGTTTATTGGGTGGGTTTTATTTTTAGATTAGGGTTTTGGGCAATGTAAAAGAGCTAAATGCACTTTTAAGGGCAATGCCTATCCAAAGCCCTTTTCAGGGCAATGTTTAGATAAGTTTTTATTTGGGGGGTTTGGTTGTGTGGGTGGTGGGTTTTACTGTTAGGGGGTTGTTTGTATTTTTTTTTACAGGTAAAAGAGCTGATTTCTTTGGGGCCATGCCCCACAAAAGGCCCTTTTAAGGGCCATTGGCAGTTTAGTGTAGGCTGGTTTTTTTTTTTTTTATTTTGGGTGGGCTTTTGTATTTTGATAGGGCTATTAGATTAGGTGTAATTCTTTTTTTTATTTTTAATCATTTTGTTTTTTATTTTGTGTAATTTAGTGGGGGGTTTTGTAATTTAGATAATTAATTAATTTATTTTATTTTATTGCAATGTTAGGGTTTATTGTAATGCAGGTTAGGTTTTATTTTACAGGTAAATTTGTATTTATTTTAACTAGGTAGTTAGTAAATAGTTAATAACTATTTACTAACTAGTCTACCTAGTTAAAATAAATACAAACTTAGCTGTGAAATAAAAATAAAACCTAAGAAAGGTTAGGTTTTATTTTACAGGTAAATTTGTATTTATTTTAACTAGGTAGTTAGTAAATAGTTAATAACTATTTACTAACTAGTCTACCTAGTTAAAATAAATACAAACTTAGCTGTGAAATAAAAATAAAACCTAAGAAAGCTACAATATAACTATTATATTATATTGTAGCTAACTTAGGTTTTATTTTACAGGTAAGTATTTAGTTTTAAATAGGAATTATTTAGGTAATAATTGTAAGTTTAATTTAGATTTATTTTAATTATATTTAAGTTAGGGGGTATTAGAGTTATGCTTAGGGTTAGGGTTACATTAGGGTTAGGTTTAGGGGTTAATCTATTTATGTAGTGTTAGTGATGTGGGAGGCCAGAGGTTTAGGGCTTAATAACTTTAGTATAGTGGCGGCAACATTGGTGGTGGCAGATTAGGGGTTAATAAGTGTAATGTAGGTGGCGGCGATGTTAGGGGCGGCAGATTAGGGTTAATAAATTTATGTAGGTATAGGCAATGTCGAGGCGACAGATTAGGGGTTAATAACTAATGTAGGTGGTAGAGATGTTTGGGGCAGCAGATTAGGGGTGTTTAGACATGTTTTTTATGTTAGGTTTAAACATAACTTTTTCTTTCCCCATAGACATAAATGAGGCTGCGTTACGGAGCTTTTCATTCTGCGATCGCAGGTGTTAGACTTTTTTTTTTCCCGGCTGTCCCCATTGATGTCTGTGGGGAAATCGTGCATGAGCATGTCAAAGCAGCGCTTGTATTTCGGTGTGGTATGGAGCTCAATGCCACCATATCGCCCGCACAAGCCTGCTTTTTTAAAACCTGTAATAGCAGCGCTATAGGGAGGTGAAATAATGACGCTTTTGTGGCACTCGTTAATTTTGCTATAGCGCTCAAAACACGTAATCTGGCTGAATGTCAGTGGTGACGCATATTATATAATATGATTACAGTTTCAATGTAGATTACATAGCAATGGTCATGAACACATGATGAATATAATCTGCCAATCAAACATTAATAATTTGTTCCCACTTTTAATAACCAATCAGATTGCTCTCTACTTGGGATAGTTGTGTTGCACTTTAAAATTAATTGATAGTGTAATTAAAAGTTCAAGATGGCGCAACCTCCAATTTTTACTGACGGAGAATTACTCATACTGGTCTACAGGATGGACCACTATTTCCCGAGGAGAATTGAAGGAGTACGGGGGATAGCACATGAGGACAGGGACTGCATCATCTACGAGATGATGAGGTGGATGAAGAGAGTGTCCGGGATCCGAAGGTCACGTCGAAATTGCCTCTGGAGGTTTTTGGACCTTCGACGTTGCGAAATGGAGCGTTACAGAGCGCTAAAATCTCTAATTAGAGCCTGTAAATAGCATTTATTATATTATGTATTATACTTATAAATTATGTATATTTCAATGAAACTGAACTCGCATATTTTATTTCATGATAGACCATTATGTTTTAATTTAGTTTTTAATGTAATCCTATTCATTTTATTTCATTCTATTTATATCTTTATTTGAAAATCAAGAATGTAAGTTTAGTAGCAGGCCCATTTTAGTTTGAAAACATGGGTTATTTTTGCTGATTGGGGGCTTAATGGCAGCCACCAATAAAAAAGTTCTGTACAGGGTGCTGAAACTAAAATTGGCTGCCTCCTTAGCTTAGATACCTTATTTTTCAAATAAAGATAGTCATAGAAAGAAGACAAATTGATAATATATATTTAATCTATAACCAGCTAGTAAGGATTTTAGCGGCTAGAGACAGGGCACCACTATATAGTTAATTGTGGTGGTCCTGGTGCAGGAAGTTTAATTAATTACATTAATCTAAGATAAAGCTATAAGTAAAGCTAATCCTGCATCCCCCTATTTTCAGCTAATCAAATACGAAATTCTGACACCTCTCTTTTTAGAACAAACCAGTGTATACATCACACTCCAATTAAAATAAATCAAAATAATATTTATTAGGGCAATAAAAACAAAACAATTCAACTGAGCCTATTTAAGGGATCCCTGTATAAATGTTACCGGTAAGAATATTGCAGTTTGATATATATATATACTAGAGATGTGATACAGCACACATAGCCAGCAAAATTGTTAAAGTTCAATTTGGGATGGTGAACATTGAATCCACAACATGTTGCAAACTGTAACAGTATAGGGTTGAATATGTCTTTCTTCATAGTAACAGGGGTTTGACCATAAAAATCGCCAAAGCATGTAAACAGATCAGGGGTCCTCCCAGAGACCGAGCTCACCGGACCACAAGATCTCCCACAGGGAGTCACCAGCTCTGACTTGGTTGTTAGGTATGCAGATTTCCTTACCCCCACGGTAATCCTGCTGCTTATTCCAAAGACTGGTGTTCGTTGTTTCAGGAAATGCATGGTGCTAATTCATGCTGTGAAAATACTCATCTGTATACGGTCAAAAGTAAGAAATGTCCCTTCAATCAAAGAGGAGAGAATTTGGTCTCAGTGAACAGAAAATGCACACACGATTAGTTACTCATAGTGTGCCTTTCCAGCTTCCAGTTACATGTGTTTCACCCCACAGCTGATCGCTTTCAGGGCTTCATCAGGCATGACAAGTTGATGTCTGTATCATCCCTTTGCTTGAGAATGGCTACCCCCAGTTTAAATAATAATTAAAAAAGATTAACATTCGGCTAGATTACGAGTCTTGCGTTATGAGTAAAAAAGCAGCGAAAAGCCTCAAAATGCTGCTTTTTTACTACCGCTGCTATTACGAGTCTTGTAGGTACAGCAGTCCCGCACACTTTTTTTGCCTTACCGCAAATCAACTTACGCAATTTTCAATGAGACTTCCATTGCGCGGGTATTACAAGCTTTTTTGGGGGGGCAAAAAGAGAGCGGTACAGGCTATCTAGCAAGATTCGTAACGCATTCTAAAGTCAGTAGTTATGAGTTTTACGCTACAAAGCCGTAGCATAAAACTCATAACTAAAGTACTAAAAAGTACACTAACACCCATAAACTACCTATTAACCCCTAAACTGAGGCCTTCCCGTATCGCAGACACTATAATAAAATTATTTACCCCTAATCTGCCTCTCCGGATATCGCCACCACTATAATAAACATATTAACCCCTAAACAGCCTCACTCCCGCATCACAAACTTTAGTTAAATATTATTAACCCCTAATATGCCGCCCCAACGTCTCCGCCACTATATTATATTTATTAACCCCTAAACCTAAGTCTAACCCTAACACCCCCTAACAATTATAATTCAAATAAATCTAATTAAAACCTACAATTAATTTATTTAAAACTAAATACCTGTAAAATAAACCCTAAGATAGCTACAATATAACTAATAGTTACATTGTATCTATCTTAGGTTTTATTTTTATTTCACAGGCAAGTTTGTATTTATTTTAACTAGGTAGAATAGTTACTAAATAGTTATTAACTATTTACTAACTACCTAGCTAAAATAAATACAAATTTACCTGTAAAATAAAACCTAACCTAAACTACACTAACACCTAACACTACACAACAATTAAATAAATTACATTAATTTAATACAATTGAAAAAAAATAAATACAATTACCTAAATTACAAAAAACCCCCACTAAATTACACAAAATAAAAAACAAATTACAAGATATTTAAACTAATTACACCTAATCTAATAGCCCAATCAAAATAAAAAAGCCCCCCCAATATAAAAAAACCCTAGCCTAATCTAAACTATCAATAGCCCTTTTCATGGCCTTTTGCAAGGCATTGCCCCCAAAGAAATCAGCTCTTTTACCTGAAAAAATACAAACAACCCCCCAACAGTAAAACCCACTACCCACGCAACCAACCCCCCAAATAAAACCCTAACTAAAAAAAAACCTAAGCTCCCCATTGCCCTAAAAAGGGCATTTGGATGGGCATTGCCCTTAAAAGGGCATTTAGCTATATTGAAGCACAAAGCCCTAACCTAAAAATAAAACCCACCCAATAAACTCTTAAAAAAAACTAACACTAACCCCCTGAAGATCTACTTACAGTTTTGAAGATCCGACATCCATCCTCTACGAAGCTGGGAGAAGTCCTCATCAAAGATGGGAGAAGTGGTCCTACAGATGGGCAGAAGTCTTCATCCAGACGGCATCTTCTATCTTCATCCATCCGGTGTGGAGTGGGTCCATCTTCAAGACATCTGGTGCTGAGCATCCTCTTCCAACGACGACTACCCAACAAATGAAGGTTCTTTAAAGTGACGTCATCCAAGATGGCGTCCCTTAGATTCCGATTGGCTGATAGAATTCTATCCACCAATCAGAATTAAGGTTGAAAAAATCCTATTGGCTGATGGAATCAACCAATAGGATTGAACTTCAATCCTATTGACTGATCCAATCAGCCAATAGGATAGAGCTCACATTCTATTGGCTGTTCCAATCAGCCAATAGAATGAAAGCTCAATCCTATTTGCTGATTGCATCAGCCATCAGTCAATTGGAATCTAAGGGATGCCATCTTGGATGACGTCATTTAAAGGAACCTTCATTCGTCGGGTAGTTGTCGTTGGAAGAGGATGCTCCGCGCCGGATATCTTGAAGATGGACCTGCTCCATGCCGGATGGATGAAGATAGAAGATGCCGTCTGGATGAAGACTTCTGCCCGTCTGGAGGACCACGTCTCCCGGCTTCGATGAAGGCTTTGTTGAGGACTTCTTGCCACTTCAATGAGAACTTCTCCTGGCTTTGTTGAGGATGGATGTCGGATCTTCAAAACTGTAAGTGGATCTTCAGGGGGTTAGTGTTAGGTTTTTTAAAGGGTTTATTGAATGGGTTTTATTTTTAGGTTAGGGCTTTGGACTGCAATAGAGCTAAATGCCCTTTTAAGGCAATGCCCATCCAAATGCCCTTTTCAGGGCAATGGGGAGCTTAGGTTTTTTAGTTAGGGTTTTATTGGGGGGGTTGGTTGTGTGGGTGCTGGGTTTTACTGTTGGGGGGGTTGTTTATATTTTTTTTTCAGGTAAAAGAGCTGCTTTCTTTGGGACAATGCCCCGCAAAAGGCCTTTTAAGGACTATTGCTAGTTTAATTTAGGCTAGGTTTTTTTTATTTTGCGGGGGATTTTTTTATTTTGATAGAGCTATTAGATTAGGTGTAATTAGTTTAAATATCTTGTAATTTGTTTTTTATTTTGTGTAATTTAGTTTTTTTTTTTTTGTAATTTAGGTAATTGTATTTAATTTATTTAATTGTAGTGTAGTGTTATGTGTTAGTGTATCTTAGTTAGGTTTTATTTTACAGGTACATTTGTATTTATTTTAGCTAGGTAGTTAGTAAATAGTTAATAACTATTTAGTAACTATTCTATCTAGTTAAAATAAATACAAACTTACCTGTAAAATAAAAATAAACCCTAAGATAAATACAATGTAACTATTAGTTATATTGTAGCTATTTTAGGATTTATTTTATAGGTAAGTATTTAGTTTTAAATTGGAATTATATAGTTATTAATTGTAGGTTTTATTTAGATTTATTTGAATTATATTTAAGTTAGGGGGTGTTAGGGTTAGGGTTAGACTTAGGTTTAGGGGTTAATAAATATAATATAGTGGCAGTGACGTTGGGGGTGGCAGATTAGGGGTTAATAATTGTAGGTAGGTGGCGATGATGTTAGGTGCAGCAGATTAGGGTTTAATAATATTTATTCATTCTCTTGGTATCTTTATTTGAAATGCAAGAATGTAAGTTTAGATGCCGGCTCATTTTTGGTGAACAACCTGGGTTGTCCTTGCTGATTGGTGGATAAATTCATCCACCAATAAAAAAGTGCTGTCCAGAGAACTGAAACCAAAAAAAAGCTTAGATGCCTTCTTTTTCAAATAATGATAGCAAGAGAACAAAGAAAAATTGATAATAGGAGTAAATTAGAAAGTTGCTTAAAATTGCATGCTCTTTCTGAATTTCAAAAGAAAAAATTTGGGTTCAGTGTCCCTTTAATTATCCTGATTTATATTCACCTGTATTTTTAAATATTAACAGGAAAACAGTGCTTGGAGATATAAATAATTTAAATTGAAACTTCAAAGCAGAACAAACTATTAGTTCAGTATATCTTTACCCAGCACAAACCTTGTCGGATTCAATTTATAAGTCAAAACAATAATGGTAATAAATCAGTTTATCTAACAAATATTTATTAATAAACATATTGCCACAAGCAGAAAAGATAGCGAAAATACCATGTCCACTAGACAAAGTTAATAATGGGTACCCATAACATGTAATAGGGAGCTCCCTGATAGTTGTAAATCCAGAGTTAAATGACTCATTCAAATTTAACCTCTGTTTCCCACATCTACTGTGTATAGTTATTCCAATTTGTTGTGTCCGACTAGTACATGTATTCAATGTGCAAACCCACGGCTGTTGTCATGTTAGCGGTGTGGGAAAAGTTCCTTGTAACTTGTCAGTGGTATTATTTTTACTGCGCCTTACTATGCGTGTTTCACCCTTACCATTGCACAGGGCTTCGTCCGGCTTAATTTCAGTGACGTAATTTACTATCGTCATTGCTTTTAAAGGGAAATTCTTTCCCCTTCAGCCTATCGGGTGAATTTGAAACTTTATATCTACTTAACTGCTTGTGGTCTTTTATTGTGGCAATTTTTGAGAACATAAGAACAGTTGCTTATTTTGAATGGCACAACAGAATTTGGACCTTTGACAATATATTTGAAAATACAATTTGTTCTAATGCTACATGTATCTTATTTATTCTAAAACATTGAGTTAGAAATTATATACATACACATACTGTACATTCACACATACATACATATATATATATATATGTATATATATATACACATATATATGTATACATTTATATCCAAATAACAACAAAATAGAGGGGGCGCTAAAGGTGCAGGGGTAACTCAGTGCAAAAAATGAATCACTATGCGTAGATAATACAGAACAATTCAAATATCACAAGGACCAAACAAAATAAAAATAAAAATGAAAAATATATATATGAAATAAAAAACCTTTGAATCCTTGAATAAAGGATAATACAGAGATCAAAGTCTTTCTTTGAAATGTATGACCAGATGAACAGAGAAAATGGGATATAGAATGTTCATATGTGGGCTGCCTCCTCCTCACCGACTGGTCCGGGTATAGCTGAAAAAGTACAAGAAGACAGAGGGGCGCCTCATGTGTGGTATAATCAGATGGTATGATACAGAACAAACAGAATGGAGCCAAATGAGTACTCACATACTATTGAAGCACACCTATGTGCTGGTAGAGACAAGCTGCAATTTCAGATAGGTGTGACAGCTCACCCTCCAGGCAAAACTGTGTAGCTGGTGAGAGATTAAAAAACAAACAAAGAAAGCACTACATGTGCAGACCATTAAAGGTATAACCGGCAATATCATATATGCCTGATGAAACGGTTCTAACCGAGAAACGCGTTGCATTTGAGGGGTGCCACTGTATACCCTTTTATCCACTCATCATAAACAACTGCTGTGTTGTTTTTTTTATCTTTGTTTTTAATAAATAGCTACATTTTATTTTAAATGTACTCTGAGTGGAGTTCTTTTCCTACCTTCTGCCTTTGCTGATTGCTCACTGGGACCTACACCCCTGCACAACCAAGAATCTACATCTAGGGTGAGCTGCTACACCTGTCATGAAGTTACAGCCTGCCTCTACTAGCACATAAGTGTGCTACAGGAGTATGTGAGTACCCATCTGTATCATCTAAGAGATATTGCCGGTTATACCTTTAATGGTCTGCACATGTAGTGCTTTCTTTGTTTGTTTTTAATCTCTCACCAGCTACACAGTTTTGCCTGGAGGGTGAGCTGTCACACCTATCTGAAATTGCAGCTTGTCTCTACCAGCACATAGGTGTGCTTCAATAGTATGTGAGTACTCATTTGGCTCCATTCTGTTTGTTCTGTATCATACCATCTGATTATACCACACATGAGGCGCCCCTCTGTCTTCTTGTACTTTTACATTTATATCCATATGCACATATCCATTTTGAATACATCATTATCCAAGAAATGGAGCTAAATTTAAGTCCTCGTTCATTCCCTTAGGCTTTAGGGATCCCAGATTAAAAATCCATTTTCCTTCTCTCTGAAGGAGGATTTTATCTAAATTCCCTTTTCTCTCGCCTATGTCAACCAGTTCCAGACCTCTAAATTTTAGTTAATCTTCATTACTATCATGAGTTAAAAAGAAATGCCTTGCTACACTGCTATATTTTATGCAATTGTTTCTTATGCCTCTTTTGTGTTCCTTAATGTGTTCTCTCAATTCACTGAGGGTTTTCCTATGTAAATTTTCGGACAATTACATTGGAGCATATATACTACTCCTTCTGATCTACATGTAATATGAGCCCTTACTCTAAGTTATTTTCTTTCATTATCATAGAACAATTTCACTCTTAGCATATTCTCACACACTGAACATTTATTGCATTTAAAGTTGCCTTCCTGGCTTTTATACTGTGAAATCCACATCACATCCTTATTGCTTTTGAACATGCTAGAAACTATTTTATCTTTTAGGTTTGGGGCTCTCCTAGATGTTGCACTTGGTCTTGGCCCTACCATTTCCGACAAGGTTTGTGCTGGGTAAAGATATACTGAACTAATAGTTTGTTCTGCTTTGAAGTTTCAATATATATATATATATATATATATATATATATATATATATATATATATCTATATCTATCTATCTATATATATCTATCTATATATATAACATAGGATTAACAGCTCTTACAAGTCCTAATACATCAGTAGTAGATTTGCAATGCTTGAGTTACTGGTGAGAGGTTAAGTTCTTAGGTGGTATGTAGAAATACAGGTCCTAGTGTTGTAGAAATAAAAAAGGTACCCTTACCAAGAATTACCCCAATCTGATGAGGTAAGTTTGCTGCACTGGAGGGTATATTAGATGATGAGTTGATTCTGCAAACTGGTTAGTCCTTCCTTTGGTTTCGTCTACCTCTTGGAGTATAGGGGGATATAGTTCCTTCTATCCAGGTCTCCCAGAACTTCCAATGTAGATATGCGTGTTGCCTCTTGGAGTTTTTTCTGGTCTTGGAATGAACTTTCTTGTCTGTAGGTGTGTCCAAGATAACAGAAAAACATAGATAGTGTAATACCTTTTTTATTTATATTAAAACTTTTAAATTAAGCATATATTGAACTCACATTTTCTGACCTCAAGTACTATGCACATAGGGTTAAAGGTGTTCTCTTGTTAGATTCACCAGGTGTTGTATCTCATGTAGCTCAGAAACAGTCCAATGTATTATTCTCATTTGGCATACAATTTAAACAATTTTGTTCCGGTAAAAGCAAATAAATAAAAGACAAAATAAATCAGTTGATGGAGTGAATAAAAATAAATCTATAGATACCCTGGCGCATTTCAAAGGTTCACTGTTATCCTTCTTCTTCAGAGGGGTTGATGATTATGCTCCAATAGCGTCTCTATTTAACGTATTGGGCGGTGGCAGGCCCTCAGTACTGGATAGGCTATTGGAGGTCATGTGACCTGATGTGATGATGTCAGGCATATTATCCGTGGTAATACTTATAATGTATTGTGTAACTCACAATACTGTCGTCATACGTGTTTGTAGTTTTTTGTCTAATTAGTATCATAATACTATGTATGTATAATACTTTACTTCTTTCTTACTTGTGTGTAGTCTAGCATGTGGCATATATGGGATCTAAATTGTGACGTGTTACGCTAGCATCATCACATGATTGTAGTCTCTTTTATACAGAGCATTATGGGAATGGTAGTTCGACTTTGGTTAAATGATCACAGTGCGAGCGGTACATATAAGACATTTCGGTACTTATTGACGTTACATTCCTATACATATACTCCAACAATTCTGCAGGTTTTGATTATGAAAATAAAGTTTTAGCGTTGGTAAAACTGTAATCCTGCAGTATGTATACTAAAACATGAGAGTATTAGCCTAAATTAGTATGCATTCTTTAATGTTTTGATGCATTAAATGTTATATATTCAATCTTATTACAAGCTGAAGTGTTATAATCATACATCAAATCTGTATATCTGGTTATATACATATTGAATAGAGCACACTGGATTATACAGGGAGTGCAGAATTATTAGGCAAATGAGTATTTTGACCACATCATCCTCTTTATGCATGTTGTCTTACTCCAAGCTGTATAGGCTCGAAAGCCTACTACCAATTAAGCATATTAGGTGATGTGCATCTCTGTAATAAGAAGGGGTGTGGTCTAATGACATCAACACCCTATATCAGGTGTGCATAATTATTAGGCAACTTCCTTTCCTTTGGCAAAATGGGTCAAAAGAAGGACTTGACAGGCTCAGAAAAGTCAAAAATAGTGAGATATCTTGCAGAGGGATGCAGCACTCTTAAAATTGCAAAGCTTCTGAAGCGTGATCATCGAACAATCAAGCGTTTCATTCAAAATAGTCAACAGGGTCGCAAGAAGCGTGTGGAAAAACCAAGGCGCAAAATAACTGCCCATGAACTGAGAAAAGTCAAGCGTGCAGCTGCCAAGATGCCACTTGCCACCAGTTTGGCCATATTTCAGAGCTGCAACATCACTGGAGTGCCCAAAAGCACAAGGTGTGCAATACTCAGAGACATGGCCAAGGTAAGAAAGGCTGAAATATGACCACCACTGAACAAGACACACAAGCTGAAACGTCAAGACTGGGCCAAGAAATATCTCAAGACTGATTTTTCTAAGGTTTTATGGACTGATGAAATGAGAGTGAGTCTTGATGGGCCAGATGGATGGGCCCATGGCTGGATTGGTAAAGGGCAGAGAGCTCCAGTCCGACTCAGACGCCAGCAAGGTGGAGGTGGAGTACTGGTTTGGGCTGGTATCATCAAAGATGAGCTTGTGGGGCCTTTTCGGGTTGAGGATGGAGTCAAGCTCAACTCCCAGTCCTACTGCCAGTTTCTGGAAGACACCTTCTTCAAGCAGTGGTACAGGAAGAAGTCTGCATCCTTCAAGAAAAACATGATTTTCATGCAGGACAATGCTCCATCACACGTGTCCAAGTACTCCACAGCGTGGCTGGCAAGAAAGGGTATAAAAGAAGAAAATCTAATGACATGGCCTCCTTGTTCACCTGATCTGAACCCCATTGAGAACCTGTGGTCCATCATCAAATGTGAGATTTACAAGGAGGGAAAACAGTACACCTCTCTGAACAGTGTCTGGGAGGCTGTGGTTGCTGCTGCACGCAATGTTGATGGTGAACAGATCAAAACACTGACAGAATCCATGGATGGCAGGCTTTTGAGTGTCCTTGCAAAGAAAGGTGGCTATATTGGTCACTGATTTGTTTTTGTTTTGTTTTTGAATGTCAGAAATGTATATTTGTGAATGTTGAGATGTTATATTGGTTTCACTGGTAAAAATAAATAATTGAAATGGGTATATATTTGTTTTTTGTTAAGTTGCCTAATAATTATGCACAGTAATAGTCACCTGCACACACAGATATCCCCCTAAAATAGCTATAACTAAAAACAAACTAAAAACTACTTCCAAAACTATTCAGCTTTGATATTAATTAGTTTTTTGGGTTCATTGAGAACATGGTTGTTGTTCAATAATAAAATTAATCCTCAAAAATACAACTTGCCTAATAATTCTGCACTCCCTGTATATATTTATAGATATTGGCGTTTACAATACTTTGGCTGGTATTTGCATATAAAGGTTCCCCGTACCTATGTGCGTATTGGAGACAGAATATATACATAGTGCTCTGTGAATTGTTTTATATTGGGTCTGATGAGTATACATATGCATAGCTAAATGAAAACAGGTTACTTATATACAGATGATTAAAAGTGATATATATATTTCCGCCATATGGAGTAGTTATCTACGTGAGTTGTACCTGGCAGTTTACTTGATTGTCTAAATGTGACCAGAATAGTGTTATAGGCAGTTGTGTTTCTATATATTTGCTATATTAGGATAGGATTACAGTCTTTGGATTTGTGCGTATTGTATCCTTGCTTATTGACAATCAATTTTGTTGTTGTCTGCAAGATATCTTCAAAAATGAAAATGAGAGAAAAATAAAATAAAGATATAATAATAATAATAATAATAATAAACTGAACCATCATTGAATGTCCTCTTTGAGGACTATATGGTCCTACACTGTAATGATTATCAAATTATTTTTAGTACTCTTCTTGGAATTAATTTAGGTATCTGGAATTTGTTGTTATTAATTATTCTGTTTCATATATTTATTCAGATAAGATTAATACTAGTGCAATAAAGAGGACATCATCACATCAGGTCACATGACCTCCAATAGCCTATCCAGTACTGAGGGCGTTCCGCCGCCCAATACGTTAAATAGAGACGCTATAGGAGCATAATCATCAACCCCTCTGAAGAAGAAGGATAACAGTGAACCTTTGAAATTCGTCAGGGTATCTATAGACTTATTTTTATTCACTCCATCAACTGTTTTATTTTGTCTTTTATTTATTTGCTTTTACCGGAACAAAATTGTTTAAATTGTATGCCTAATAAGAATAATACATTGGACTGTTTCTGAGCTACATGAGATACAACACCTGGTGAATCTAACAAGAGATCACCTTTAACCCTATGTGCTGTTAATATACCTCATAGTACTTGAGGTCAGAAAATGTGAGTTCAATGTATGCTTATTTTTAAAGTTTTAATATAAATAAAAACGGTATTACACTATCTATATTTTTCTGTTTTCTTGGGCACACCTACAGACAAGAAAGTTCATACCAAGACCAGAAAAAACTCCAAGAGGCAACAAGCATATCTACATAGGAAGTTCTGGGAGACCTGGACAGAAGGAACTATACCCCCCTATACTCCAAGAGGTAGACAAAACCAAAGGGAGGACTAACCAGTTTCCAGAATCAATTCATCATCTAATATACCCTCCAGTGCGGCAAATTTACCTCATCAGATTGGTTTAATTCTTGGTAAGGGTACCTTTTTATTTCTACAACACTAGGACCTGTATTTCTACATACCACCTAAGAACTTAACCTGTCACCAGTAACTCAAACATTGAAAATCTACTACTGATGTATTAGGACTTGTAAGCACTGTTAACCCTATGTTCTATGTTTTCTTCCACCTAACTAGGATTTTTCCTCAGTCAAGTGTTTGTTCCCAATAGCTGCCCTACACTTCCTTGCATTATCTGACTAGCGCATTTATAAGAGTATCGCTTCATCAGAGGAAATAAAGATTACATTCATTACAGCTGCAGATACATTGCACACAAAAAAAATGTCACATGAATCTAATGTTGACATACAACTTTTTATGTTCACAGATCTCAGGCGGCCGAGAGTCAGAATCCCCCGTTATGTCAGGCCAGTGTCAATGGCGACACCAAGGTGCAACCGCTCTATTCCCCCGCTGCCATTGACACTGCTTGAGGGTCATCCAGAGGATGAGTCAGGGACAGATGTAGACGTCCCTAATATCTAAGGTAATTTTCAAGTATAATATTATGTTTGCAGTATTTGACATTAAAAATTTATTTTTCTACATGTTCATTCAGGATGCAGGTTAATGTAATGGATTGTGTTTTTAGAATTTAAATGTTTGTACAGGTTTTTCAACAACAATGAAGTGTATAATATAGGCCTTGTCACATATTCCTCATATTAACAATGATTTGTGTTTGTGCTTCATGTCTGACAGACGACCAAATACCAGGGGAGCCAGACAAGAGTAGAATGTAAGAAAACTTAATATTAGGTTTTAACAATTGTATCATGATAATGAATTTGTAGAACATATTTTATTCTGTCTTTTTATAGATCGCGATCAGGAGACAAAAACAGAGCCCTTCCTTCAGGATCTATTCAACCAATTGGCAGAGGGGCTACAAATTGTCGCCACAGCAGTGCGGGGCATACATGAGGCCATGCAAAACATTTTTTTAAAATGTTTTAGTTCTTTAAAATAAAAGTTGAAAATCATTTATGAAAGCAAAATATATGTTGAATGATGTATAAATAACATGCAATGTGGTAAATTATTCTTTGGTTTTATATATATTTTTTATATATATTTTATTTCTCTTTATTTTTAAAATATCGGTTGATGAAGAGCATATGCAGATAAATGACTGCACATAGATGACTCATATGATTGGCTTGCACATGTTCCTTGCTATTTACACTAAAAAGGATATCTGAGATATAATAAAAGTTCAAAGGTTTTAATGTTGCTTGAGATGGTCCTCTATATCTTCATAATAATATTTCTGAGTTTGATGTTCCTTTAAGATCAGAAATAATATTATTTAAAAAAAATAATATGAAAAGAATAATAAATATATATACATATATATTTACACACACAACATATATATACATAGATATATATTTACATGTATATAGATAAATATATATATATATATATATATATATATATATATATATATACATATATATACAGGTATACCTCACTTTACAGCGCTTTGCTAATACAGCGTTTTGTGGAGCTAAAGTTCAACCTCCAAGAATTTTGAAACAGTGCTGTAATCATTGTGAGATTGCGAGAAAAGTAACTGCCACTATTTTGTTATGCTTAGCTCACTCTGGCCTAGATTTGGAGTTTGGCGGTAGCGTGAAAACCAGCGTTAGAGGCTCCTAACGCTGGTTTTAGGCTACCGCCGGTATTTGGAGTCAGTCAAAAAAAGGTTTAACGCCTCACTTTTCAGCCACGACTTTTCCATACCGCAGATCCCCTTACGTCAATTGCGTATCCTATCTTTTCAATGGGATCTTTCTAACTCCGGTATTTAGAGTCGTGGCTGAAGTGAGCGTTAGAATTCTAACGACCAAACTCCAGCCGCAGAAAAAAGTCAGTAGTTAAGAGCTTTCTGGGCTAACGCCGGTTTATAAAGCTCTTAACTACTGTGCTCTAAAGTACACTAACACCCATAAACTACCTATGTACCCCTAAACCGAGGCCCCCCCACATCGCCGACACTCGATTAAATTTTTAACCCCTAATCTGCCGACCGCCACCTATGTTATCCTTATGTACCCCTAATCTGCTGCCCCTAACACCGCCGACCACTATATTATATTTATTAACCCCTAACCTGCCCCCCTCAACGTCGCCGCCAGCTACCTACACTTATTAACCCCTAATCTGCCGTCCGCATGCTGCCACCAGCTACATTATAGCTATGTACCCCTAACCTGCTGCCCCTAACACCGCCGACCCCTATATTATATTTATTAACCCCTAACCTGCCCCCCTCAACGTCGCCGCCAGCTACCTACACTTATTAACCCCTAATCTGCCGAGCGGATCTCACCGCTACTATAATAAAGTTATTAACCCCTAATCCGCCTCACTCCCGCCTCAATAACCCTATAATAAATAGTATTAACCCCTAATCTGCCCTCCCTAAAATCGCAGACACCTAACTTCAATTATTAACCCCTAATCTGCCGACCGAATCTCGCCGCTATTCTAATAAATGGATTAACCCCTAAAGCTAAGTCTAACCCTAACACTAACACCCCCCTAAGTTAAATATAATTTAAATCTAACGAAATAAATTAACTCTTATTAAATAAATTATTCCTATTTAAAGCTAAATACTTACCTGTAAAATAAACCTTAATATAGCTACAATATAAATTATAATTATATTATAGCTATTTTAGGATTAATATTTATTTTACAGGTAACTTTGTATTTATTTTAACCAGGTACAATAGCTATTAAATAGTTAAGAACTATTTAATAGCTAAAATAGTTAAAATAATTACAAAATTACCTGTAAAATAAATCCTAACCTAAGTTACAATTAAACCTAACACTACACTATCAATAAATTAATTAAATACAATACCTACAATTACCTACAATTAAACCTAACACTACACTATCAATAAATTAATTAAATACAATACCTACAAATAACTACAATTAAATAAACTAACTAAAGTACAAAAAAAAAAAAAGAACTAAGTTACAAAAAAAAAAAATATTTACAAACATAAGAAAAATATTACAACAATTTTAAACTAATTACATCTACTCTAAGCCCCCTAATAAAATAACAAAGCCCCCCAAAATAAAAAATGCCCTACCCTATTCTAAATTACTAAAGTTCAAAGCTTTTTTACCTTACCAGCCCTGAACAGGGCCCTTTGCGGGGCATGCCCCAGAGAATTCAGCTCTTTTGCCTGTAAAAAAAACATACAATACCCCCCCCCAACATTACAACCCACCACCCACATACCCCTAATCTAACCCAAACCCCCCTTAAATAAACCTAACACTAAGCCCCTGAAGATCTTCCTATCTTGTCTTCACCATGCCAGGCATGACCGTCCATTCCAGGCTCCGATATCTTCATCTAAGCCCAAGCGGGGGCTAGACATCCATCATCCGACGGCTGAAGAAGTCCAGAAGAGGCTCCAAAGTCTTCATCCTATCCGGGAAGAAGAGTAGATCCGGACCGGCAACCATCTTCTTCCAAGCGGCATCTTCTATCTTCATCCGATGAGGACCGGCTCCATCTTGAAGACCTCCACCACAGACCCATCTTCTTCCGACGACGACTTCCCGACGAATGACGGTTTCTTTAAGGGACGTCATCCAAGATGGCGTCCCTCGAATTCCGATTGGCTGATAGGATTCTATCAGCCAATCGGAATTAAGGTAGGAAAATTCTGATTGGCTGATGGAATCAGCCAATCAGAATCAAGTTCAATCCGATTGGCTTATCGGATCAGCCAATCAGATTGAGCTTGCATTCTATTGGCTGATTGGAACAGCCAATAGAATGCAAGCTCAATCTGATTGGCTGATTGAATCAGCCAATCGGATTGAACTTGATTCTGATTGACTGATTCCATCAGCCAATCAGAATTTTCCTACCGTAATTCCGATTGGCTGATAGAATCCTATCAGCCAATCGGAATTCGAGGGACGCCATCTTGGATGACGTCCCTTAAAGGAACCGTCATTCGTCTTGAAGTCGTCGTCGGAAGAAGATGGGTCCGCGGTGGAGGCCTTCAAGATGGAGCCGGTCCTCATCGGATGAAGATAGAAGATTCCGCTTGGAAGAAGATGGTTGCCGGTCCGGATCTACTTTTCTTCCCGAATAGGATGAAGACTTTGGAGCCTCTTCTGGACTTCTTCAGCCGTCGGATGATGGATGTCTAGCCCCCGCTTGGGCTTAGATGAAGATTTTGGAGCCTGGAACGGACGGTCATACCTGGCATGGTGAAGACAAGGTAGGAAGATCTTCAGGGGCTTAGTGTTAGGTTTATTTAAGGGGGGTTTGGGTTAGATTAGGGGTATGTGGGTGGTGGGTTGTAATGTTGGGGGGGGTATTGTATGTTTTTTTTTACAGGCAAAAGAGCTGAATTCTTTGGGGCATGCCCCTCAAAGGGCCCTGATCAGGGCTGGTAAGGTAAAAGAGCTTTGAACTTTAGTAATTTAGAATAGGGTAGGGCATTTTTTATTTTGGGGGGCTTTGTTATTTTATTAGGGGGCTTAGAGTAGGTGTAATTAGTTTAAAATTGTTGTAATATTTTTCTTATGTTTGTAAATATTTTTTTATTTTTTGTAACTTAGTTCTTTTTTATTTTTTGTACTTTAGTTAGTTTATTTAATTGTAGTTATTTGTAGGTATTGTATTTAATTAATTTATTGATAGTGTAGTGTTAGGTTTAATTGTAGGTAATTGTAGGTATTGTATTTAATTAATTTATTGATAGTGTAGTGTTAGGTTTAATTGTAACTTAGGTTAGTATTTATTTTACAGGTAATTTTGTAATTATTTTAACTATTTTAGCTATTAAATAGTTCTTAACTATTTAATAGCTATTGTACCTGGTTAAAATAAATACAAAGTTACCTGTAAAATAAATATTAATCCTAAAATAGCTATAATATAATTATAATTTATATTGTAGCTATATTAGGATTTATTTTACAGGTAAGTATTTAGCTTTAAATAGGAATAATTTATTTAATAAGAGTTAATTAATTTCATTAGATTTAAATTATATTTAAGTTAGGGGGGTGGTAGTGTTAGGGTTAGACTTAGCTTTAGGGGTTAATACATTTATTAGAATAGCGGTGAGCTCCAGTCGGCAGATTAGGGGTTAATGTTTGAAGTTAGGTGTCAGCGATGTTAGGGAGGGCAGATTAGGGGTTAATACTATTTATTATAGGGTTAGTGAGGCGGATTAGGGGTTAATAACTTTATAATAACAGCGGTGCGGTCCGGTCGGCAGATTAGGGGTTAATAAGTGTAGGCAGGTGGAGGCGACGTTGTGGGCGGCAGATTAGGGGTTAATAAATATAATATAGGGGTCGGCGGTGTTAGGGGCAGCAGATTAGGGGTACATAGGGATAATGTAAGTAGCGGCGGTTTACGGAGCGGCAGATTAGGGGTTAATAATAATATGCAGGGGTCAGCGATAGCGGTGGCGGCAGAATAGGGGTTAATAAGTGTAAGGTTAGGGGTGTTTAGACTCGGGGTACATGTTAGAGTGTTAGGTGCAGACGTAGGAAGTGTTTCCCCATAGCAAACAATGGGGCTGCGTTAGGAGCTGAACGCGGCTTTTTTGCAGGTTTTTTTTCAGCTCAAACAGCCCCATTGTTTTCTATGGGGGAATCGTGCACGAGCACGTTTTTGAGGCTGGCCGCGTCCGTAAGCAACTCTGGTATCGAGAGTTGAAGTTGCGTTAAATATGCTCTACGCTCCTTTTTTGGAGCCTAACGCAGCCATTCTGTGGACTCTCAATACCAGAGTTATTTTAAAGGTGCGGCCAGAAAAAAGCCAGCGTTAGCTACGCGGGTCGTTACCGACAAAACTCTAAATCTAGGCCTCTGTTTACATCATTACAGTGCAATCTGTGTTTCAGTGCTATAGTCTGGCAAATTGTACTACAGTAATTGTCATTATTTTACAGGTACAGTATTTATTGAATACTAATTGAATTAATAACTATTGCACCCCTAATATTTCTTAGTTCAAACATGTTTTCAAGTCTTTAAACACACTGGCAAGTGAAAAGAAGGCTAAAACTGTCTTGTTTCACTTTAAGGCGGTTTCACTTTATCGCGGGGCTCCGTTCCCAAACCCGCTGTATGAGCGGGGTATACATATATATATATATATATATATATATATATATATATATATATATATATATACACAAGTATGTGCAAATATATATGTACACATTTTAGCATTAATAATCATTTATAAAAAAAGAGAAAAATGCATATCATACCTTCTAGAAATACAAATACACATTAATTTATGTTAAAGTATCATATAACAAATAAAAATATAAATAAAAAGAGAGAAGCGCTCAACCTGGGAACGACAATAGCGTAATAGCTTTTTCTATGGCTAGTTACCACCCAAGAAGCAGCCTCATTTTGCTCAACATGTGCCTTTCACTGAGAAGAACTTTCCTGAAGCATATCAGTCTGATCCTGACTTCACAGTCCAGCCCTGAAATACCAGGCAATCCCTCTCTAAACGAGAGAAACAGCAAAACCCCAGACGTACATTTCGTAATTCTTTTATTAGAAAAATAAACATATATTCATATATACAAAATAAAATCATAATAACAAATGCAAACAAAATATCTCTCGTTACAAAACAACTGAAATATTGACCCAAACTTTTGTCATCAGAAAAAAATCAAAATGCAAACATAAAACTTGAATAATCACACAGAATAAAATTAACCATATTTCAAATACAGACAAAAACAAACTGGAGAAAAAAAAACTAAAAACTAAATAATCCAATCCTTCCACTTCTTTGTCTTCCAGATGCCTTCAGAATCTAATTCCCCATATCACCTCCTATCAAAAGAAAAATACAAAAACAACTTCCCACAGATCATACCCACACAATTACCTACAGTAACTACCTTTTTCTTAAAAATCTAAATATTATGCACATCCCACAATACCTCCTTCACACATCATGCCAACAACCATATCAATCTTGCTTTCTCCTTTTCCACACTACTTCCACACAAACCATACATCATCATATAAAAAGTCAAAAACTGCACTCCAGTCAGACCCTTAATCATCATTTTAAAACATCTCCAAACATCCCTAGCATACTCACAATTCTAAAACAAATGAATAACACTCTTGCTTTGACAATAATCATCTCTAGGACACACTTCTGAAGCCACTAAAAGACGCGCTCTCTGAAAATCCCTTGTCAGCAAACACTTATGCACACTCATCCAACTAATATCATCCAACTAATATCTTTCTTCCTATTCATCAAATAAATATAACTCACATTTTTCCCTACCAACACACATTCATTCTCATTCAAACCCCCAATCAACCAAGACCTTCCTTCTTCTCCAACATTTTCAACACCATTCTGTTTGAACACCGCATCTCCCTACTACCATTCTCCAAACCATATTTTTTAATCCAACATTCCACCCTTACATTAAACCACGGAACAGCAAAACATACAACATTACTTTCTATCAATCTAAAACAAACCATATCGTCTTAAAACATTTCCACAAGCATACTTTACCATACAACCATCCACGCTATCCTTACCACTCAGAACCACACACCTACTGACATATTTCACAGCCAAAAATCTCTCCACATTTGGAAAACCCTTACCACCAACATTCTTAATCTTAAAAACAACATCTCTTATTAAACACTTCATACCATAAATCCAGAAAAAAGAAAACAACACTCTCAAAATTCCCCAAAATATTCTCTCAGGAGGTGGAAAAATATAACATAATAGGGATGAAAACCGATTTAATAACTAACATTTTTCCTTCCAAAAATAGAAGTTTTCCACTCACTTTATCAAAAACATTCTCCCAACTTTCCAAGACTTTCAAATTCACATTAAATTTCACACCCAACACCTCAATTGCAACATCAGTCACAGGCCATCCACCGGAATCATTCTCCCTATCATTACCAAAAACTTTACTCTGAAACTACTTGCCATACAAAAACATACAACCAAATTTTTCACCCTCCTCAAACCAGCCTGAATCTCACATACCACACTCACATCATCCATATACCCAATCACATTTAAACACCTTCCATTACTGCCAGGAACACTCACACCACTAACTAATTTATCCTTCCTCAGACTAGTTAACAATGACTCAATGACACATACAAATAACACAGGAGACAAAGGACATCCTTGACGCACTCCAGATTTAACACAAAATTCCTCAGTCAAAAAAACATTAACCTGAACTTGACTCACAATATCACAATACAAACATTTAAACCATCCAATAATCTTACCAGAAAAACCTAAATGTTCTAAAACATGAAACATAAAATCATGTACTACCCTATCATATGATTTTTCAAAATCCACAATAGCAACAGCCATAGACCTCACCCTCTCCCTCACATACCATAGTACATCATGTAGTAACAACAAACTTTCAGAAATCTAACGCCCAGGAACAGTACACACTTGCTCTTCACCCACAACCTTACCAATCATTCCACATATTCTATTTGCCAGCACCTTTGCAATAACCTTATAGTCAACATTCAACAATGTAATTGGCCTCTAATTCCTCAAATCTCTCTTATCACCCTTTTTAAATAACAAAACAATCAAACCTTTCCTCAGGCAAAACATTAATTATCAAACAAACTTACAAACATCCAACATATCCACCCCAATCAAATTCCAAAAACAAGTATACAATTCAACAGGCAAACCATCACAACCAGGTACCTTCCCATTCTTAAAACTCCTAAAAACCTTTGCAATCTCATCCAAACTTAGATCCCTTTCTAACAAATCATTATCATATTTTTCCAACTTAACCTCAATGTCTTCCAAGAACTCCTTTTCCAATAAAACATCTCTTGTCTTTTCTTTATACAGCTCATTATAAAACTCATGAACTTCACGCAAAACACCATCCGTACCATTAATTTCACACTCAACCTTATCAAAAACAATAACAAAACGAGTCTTTCCTTCAAAAGCTTTCTTAAAAAAATATTACTGCAAGACTCATCCTTTTCCATTTTCTCCAATCTTGCCATAAAAACAATTTTCTTTCCTTTTTCATGCATACACTTTTTAATTATCTTTCTTGCTTCAGCAATTTCCTCATGCATATCAATACCACAATTTCTCAATTCATACAAATACAACAAACTCAGATACCATTTATCTTTCCATTCTAGCTTTCTCACAGCTTTTCTTAATAAAAAACCTCTTTATTTCCACCTTCGACCATTCCCACCACATAAGCACATTACTAAAATCACACTTTCTTTCACGCCACCTTTCATACATCCAAACAAACTGACGATTAATCTTCTCATCTTCTAACA
Organism: Bombina bombina; assembly: GCF_027579735.1. Taxonomy (NCBI): domain Eukaryota; kingdom Metazoa; phylum Chordata; class Amphibia; order Anura; family Bombinatoridae; genus Bombina; species Bombina bombina. The sequence continues at coordinate 873,816,890 of NC_069501.1, read as the reverse complement.
AATCCACATTCAGTTTCCAAACATGCTTACCATACTTGATCTTCAAATCACAATTCACCTTACACATCAAAAGGACATGATCCGTAAAGGCCCTTGGCTTTAAAGAAAAATCATCAACACATAGAAATTTAGATAAAAAACAAAAATCTATTTGAGATTTTATCCCACCACTATCACTAAAGAAACTAAAAACCTCCCCTGAAAATGAAACAGACCCGAAGGCATCCTTCAAACCGAAAGATTTAAGCAGATCAACTAAAAACTTCCCTGAGATATCCATCATACAATCACCCCCACCCTATCTGTCCCCATTCTTAATAATACAATTAAAATCCCCAACCAAAAAAGTTGGCGATCGACCTGGCAGAAAAAACTTTAATGTTTCAAAATTAAGCAAACATTTTACCCTATTTGGAGAAGCATATACAATAAACAAACCAAAAACAGTCCCACAAAAACTAAAACTAACCAAAAGAACCCAACCTGGGACAATATGAATTACATTAAGGACAGAAAAACAAAACCCCTTAAACAAAACTCCCTCCCCCCCTGTTCCTATCAGAAGAACAAGACCATACTTTAGGACTATATTCTTAGTCAGCACATTTAGGATGTTCAGAGACAGAGAGCACATTCCTGCAAACAAAAAATATTAGCAGAACATGCAGATAATAACTTAAAAATTGCAGCTCTCCTTGCTATAGTTTTAATACACCTGACATTCATGGAAAAAAATGTCAGAAACATCACAAAAATAAATTAAAGAAAAACAAAAAAAGAAACAACATCAAGACTTCTTCTTTCCTTTCTTTTTCTTAGGACTCAAGGGCGATCCTTTAAATCTGCCTCTGTGACGTTCCAACCTCCTAGGCTCCCCCTTGCCAGCCTCATAACCAGTAACTTCAGCAAGTTGGTTCACATCTATTTTATCTAGATAACCAACAGAAGAGGCATCAGAAAAGTCACCTATACACTGGCTTGAGTGAGAGGGAACATCTTTAGTAGAGACAGAAGTAAACTCTGAAATTAAAGAGTCAGCATCACTTGCAGTATCTGGATCTGCACTCTTAACTACTGGAAGATCCAAATCAGGACTCTATCATCCATCAGAATCAGAACCTTTTTTCCGCTTGAAGGCAGATTTTTTCCCCTGCAGTGTCCATATCCTCCTCAGAACCAGAGAACACAACAGCAGACCAATTAATGTTCTCCCCTTCACCAAGATTAGCATCAGGAGCAGGATCACAAAATGACTCAGTGAAGGAAAAATGATCTGTTCCAGGAACAGCAACATCCACAGAATTGGGTAACAGGGCTTCAAGAACATCGGAAGCAACTATCACATTAGATGTAGCAAGATCCACCTCCTGAAGATTAGATTAGACTTCCTTCACCTTCTCAGCCACATGAACCACCACAGACACCTCTCTGACAGGGACCCCAACTGCATTTTTCTTACACAAAAGAGGTAATATAGAGTTTAATGCCTCATCAGAGACCTCCTCCTTATTCACAGATGGCTCAACCACAACTGAAGATGGTTTTTTTTTTGCAACATCAGCGTAGGAAGGCTTCACTCTATCAAGCCCCTGCAAGATCATCAAAGGACACATCCTGCACAGATGATTTGAAGAACCACACAGGTCATAGGTCCGGCGTTTACTACAGTGGGCAAAAAGATGATCTTCCTCACCGCAATTTCACCATATGGCACCTGGGCAATTTTCAGCAATGTGGCCAAACAGGTTGCAACTACGGCAAAACAGACGCATGTCATCATAGTATAGGAAACCTCTATTTCCAACAATGGAGAAAGTCTGTGGAGGGTGTTTCTTTCCACCAATACCTATTTCATTTGGCACAAACCACACCCAGAACCTGCACTTTCCATTGAAAGTCCCAAATTGATTCTTTAGCTTGCTACCTCCTTGAACATCATCAAAGTAGCAACAAAGAAACAGACGAATTTCCACATCAGCAACCCAAGGGTTGTACATATGTACTGTCACCGGGATTCTTCTCTCCCTCTGCACACAGGCAACAAATCTCATGCTCATGAACTCTGGAGCAGCAGCCATATCAATAGTCCATTGATAGCAGATATCTAAATGATGCTCATCGGTGAAAGCCACATCAAAAATCCCTCTTGAAGGAAAAGACTGAACACAATGCAAACTTGCTCTTGGCATCTTCAAAACTCCCTTTCAAAACAACCTGCTGGACATGAGCCAAACCAATCTTCTCTCGGAAGTCCTCAGAAATCAACACCCGAAGTGTATGGTGAACTTTTGGCACATTGGTAGCCATAATTGTCCTATTGCCTCTTTAGGCTGGATTTCAGAGTGCCCCCCCAAAAGCAGCCTGTGGCTGAAGTCCAGGGACGATGCCACAAGGCAAAAGGGATGGCCCTACTACCCAGTTGCTCTATGCCTAAGGAGTAGCCACCCCCCCCAATAGCAGCAGGAGCCCAAACCCTGAAGGGAAAGGACCCCAGGCCGAAGGAGCAGGTCTCCAGGCAGAAAATCTTTCAACCAAGAGCAAGGACAGAAAACTGCACTTGATCCCAGCCAAAGGCCCAAGAAGCAACCTCAGACATACGTCTCAGCCTATTGTGGGCCTTGACAATGAGGTGCAGCCATATCCCTCTAGGCACACTGTGCAATGGGTCCACATCTGGATTCCCGCATCACACTTAGGGAGACTTCCCTAAGTGTCATAATTTGCATAAATAAAAAGAGAGAAGCGCTAAACCTGGGAACGAACAAGAGCATAATAGCTTGTTCTATGGCTAGTTACCACCCAAGAAGCAGACTCTTTTTGCTCAACATGTGCCTTTCACAGAGAAGAACAAATAAAAAATAACTTTCTATGAGATATTGTTTGTTGAGAAATGGGGTTTTTTATGGACAGTAATGAAATAGTATAAATAAAGTTGGGAAAAGCACAAATACCCGTGAAATGGATGACTGTTAGTTAACAACTGTCCGATGCTCAATGCGCCATACTTCACGCATGTGTTTTTGATGTTTTTTATAAATAAGGAGATCGTATGTGGATCCGCGTCAGCGATGTCTGGTGAGCGTATTGACACCGGTGAATGCACTGAGGTTGATGCTTTGATAAATATGCCCCTATGTATAGTTTTTGGTACAGTTGTAACTGAATGAATGCACAAGGTTAAAAATCAGCACAGGTGGCTTGTATGTCCCATAAAATTATTTATTTAATAAAAACATCTTACTTTATCATAAGCAATATAGAATTTGGAGACTTAGAAGACCGAAATGGAAAATTTAAATGTATTTTTTTTTTGTGTGCATCTATGGAAGAAATATGCATTTACAACACATTTTTACAGTGAAGAATGGACCATGGGGCCGATTTATTAATGTTTGGTGGACATCGCTGAATGCTAACAGCATATGCTGTTGGCATTTAACATTGCACAAGCAGTTCTCGTGGGTGTCAATGAACCCGATCGTACACGATCGGGTGGATTGATGTCCGCAGCCTCAGAGGCAGCGGATGAGTTAAGGAGTAGCGGTCTGAAGGCTCACTTGGAAACAGAGTGATTAGGTGATTTATTACATATTTATGTAAACTGCCTTCTTTTTTCATTGTCCTATGATTTAAATATGGGGTTTATAAAGGCATATGTAAGGGATACCAAAAAAGTATGCAAATTATATAATCTCTAATAAATATACTGTAGTGCACATGTACTAGAAAAACACAATGAGTAGTCCAAGATGTTTAACATATATTCTCAAACAGGGAAGGTCTGAAATGTGAACTCTGAAATATATAAACAACATAGAAGGTATTTTGGTATTGGTAAGTAATCAGAGCTTAAAAACTTGCCAACAATGATAAAATTCAAAATTAATAAAATTAATAAAAAGTTTGAATGAGATTGACTTTCTCAACCTTAGCATCTACAAAAAAGTAGTAAGTTGCCCACCATGTTATAAGATCACTTATACAGGCAATTCCTAAAGCCCAATTGTCAAGGGTGATCAGGAACAACACCAACAGAGATCGAGCTAAACTTCAAATACAGGAGACGTCCCATAAATTCCTCAATAGGGGTTATGCACACAATTTGATATCAGATGTCAACAATTAACTGGCCAAGGTGGAACGGGAAGAACTACTGACACAGAAAAAAGGTGATACAGGGCCACAAAGGCTAACCTTTATCACAACATATGGGCTCAACCTCCAAATCACTGCAAATAGTCTATGGGATAAATGGTGGATTCTGCAGTCGGACCTTACTCTCACTTTTGCAGATAATGATCCTCCTACAATGGGCTATAGAGGTGGGGGTATTCTAAAAGATCTTGGAAAAAAGATTAAACTTCTTGCGCTATAAATCCAACAGCAAGAACCAGCACCACAGATGGATACTAGTTCCCTACAAACTAGCAAAAGGAATATTGAAGTGAAAAAGTTGATTATGTCCTAATACATATGAAAAAAAATCTTTTAACAAATGATATGTAAATGAACAAGAAAAAAAAAATCAACAGCCAATTGAAATGAATGTTAAAATATAATTTAATTAGACTTTACTAAATGTATTAAAAGAGTCGTAAGCGAAATAATTCATACAATAAGATAAATATAAAAAGGCAATACTAAATGTACATAAATAAATGCATAAAAACTTGTTTATATAAAATGAGTAATTCTCTGTAAGTGACCTATCTATGTAGAGAGAAGACCTCTAAAGACACTTCAAAATACTTAGCCTCTGCTGCAGACAGGGTTAAGGAAGCAAAAAAGCAGTACTAATGAGAAAAAACGAATCCTGGTGATTTAAGCAAAATAACAATGAGCTGCAACAATGATGCTCAATTCAATTTCAAAGTTTTAGGATTTGAAATTGAATTGAGCATCATTGTTGCAGCTCATTGTTATTTTGCTTAAATCACCAAGATTCGTTTTCTCTCATTAGTACTGCTTTTTTGCTTCCTTAACCCTGTCTGCAGCAGAGGCTAAGTATTTTGAAGTGTCTTTAGAGGTCTTCTCTCTACATAGGTCACTTACAGAGAATTACTCATTTTATATAAATAAGTTTTTATGCACTTATTTATGTACATTTAGTATTGCCTTTTTATATTTATCTCATTGTATTAATTATTTCACTTAAGACTCTTTTAATACATTTAGTAAAGTCTAATTAAATTATATTTTAACATTCATTTCAATTGGCTGTTGATTTTTTTTTCTTGTTCATTTACATATCATTTGTTAAAAGATTTTTTTTCATATGTATTAGGACATAATCAACTCATATATTTTTTTGACCTGCCCTTTAAGGCGCCCACAGTACTTGTTTTTTCACTTCAGTATTCTAAAAGATCTCCTAATGCTAACTGACCCTACTCACTGTTACAAGAAACAAACATGGCTTAAATCTTGGGTCTTATAGGTGTACTAGTTAAGTAACTTGTCATGCCATGATTCAGGGATCCACATTCAGACATCCTTACACTAACAAGAGATATCAGATCCATCATCATTTAACTTGTAACACCAAGTATGTAATTTATCTGTTGAGCTGTAGCTGTGCCAAATTCTATATGGGAAAAACAGATGATGACATCAAGAAGAGGATGGCGAACCATCGATGCACAATTAGAACTGCTTTGGATTCTGGAAAAACAGACCAACCTGTAGCCCAAGACTTTCTGGTGGTTTAGCATACCATGAAGAATCTACGATTCATCCTGATTGATCACAGCGCACCTCTCAAGTTGAAGCAAAATGTTCAGACTGGACACTTTGTAACCTAGAGGGTTGAATGTCAATATTGATTGGCATTGTTTCCTTTTATCTAATATCCTGACCAATACCCCTGGTAAATACTGTATGTGTATATATATATATATATATATATATATATATATATATATATATATATATATATATATAGACATATTTCCTTGTCCCACATTATTTTAATTTTGTTTTAGTCATCTGTAATTTTGTGCAGTTTAGTTTAATTGTTGGGATAGTATAGTATTTTGCATATCCTTTGATATATATATATATATATAGTGACATCCATCAGATGGATAGAACCTACCGCTAAAATAAAAATGAAGCATCAGAGCGACAAGACCTCTAGTGGAGCTAGGTCGCTTATCATTTGGAACCACAGAGTGGATATCAACAAACCCCAGAAACATCAGAGGGATAATTCCTGAAAAGGTAACAAAATCTTTTCTAGCAGGATGGGCCAATTCTGATGTGAGGAACAAACTGGTAAATTGTGGAGCTAGACAACCGTGCAGAGCGCAGCTACCGAGAATCACTAGGTACAAACATTTGTCAAACATTGATAGCAGCTATACTGGATAAATTGATACCTCAACTCAATATTTTCAAGAGACTTATAGCAACATTTTATTATATTTTATAACAACTTGGCTCTTAAATCATTGGAGAACATTTTGAGATATATTTAAGCACAGGATACAGCCCCTTTTTCTTATATCATCATTTGCTAAGCACAGTCTTATATAACATTATGTTATAATAGCATTTGCTAAACACTGACTTTTTTGAACACCTTTTTAACACATTTATTTATGTATGGATTGTAATATGACTAACATATTGTTGTATATTTAAGTGTTTTCTTACGGCTAGATTTAGAGTTTTGTCGGTAACGACCCGCGTAGCTAACGCTGGCTTTTTTCTGGCCGCACCTTTTAAATAACTCTGGTATTGAGAGTTCACAGAATGGCTGCGTTAGGCTCCAAAAAGGGAGCGTACAGGCATATTTAACGCCACTGCAACTCTCAATACCAGAGTTGCTTATGGACGCAGCCAGCTTAAAAAACGTGCTTGTGCACGATATCCCCATAGGAAACAATGGGGCTGTTTGAGCTGAAAAAAACACCTGCAAAAAAGCCGCGTTCAGCTCCTAACGCAGCCCCATTGTTTCCTATGGGGAAACACTTCCTACGTCTGCACCTAACACTCTAACATGTACCCCGAGTCTAAACACCCCTAACCTTACACTTATTAACCCCTAATCTGCTGCCCCCGCTATCGCTGACCCCTGCATATTATTTTTAACCCCTAATCTGCCGCTCCGTACACACCCGCCACCTACATTATCCCTATGTACCCCTAATCTGCTGCCCTAACATCGCTGAACCCCTATATTATATTTATTAACCCCTAATCTGCCGCCCACAACGTCGCCTCCACCTAACTACACTTATTAACCCCCAATCTACCGACCGGACCTGAGCGCTACTATAATAAATGTATTAACCCCTAATCCGCCTCACTCCCGCCTCAATAACCCTATAATAAATAGTATTAACCCCTAATCTGCCCTCCCTAACATCCCCTACACCTAACTTCAAACATTAACCCCTAATCTGCCGACTGGAGCTCACCGCTATTCTAATAAATGTATTAACCCCTAAAGCTAAGTCTAACCCTAACACTAACACCTAAGTTAAATATAATTTAAATGTAACGAAATAAATTAACTCTTATTAAATAAATTAATCCTATTTAAAGCTAAATACTTACCTGTAAAATAAACCCTAATATAGCTGCAATATAAATTATAATTATATTGTAGCTATTTTAGGATTAATATTTATTTTACTGGTAACTTTGTATTTATTTTAACCAGGTACAATCGCTATTGAATAGTTAAGAACTATTTAATAGCTAAAATAGTTAAAATAATTACAAAATTACCTGTAAAATAAATCCTAACCTAAGTTACAATTAAACCTAACACTATACTATCAATAAATAAATTAAATAAAATACCTACAATTATCTACAATTAAACCTAACACTACACTATCAATAAATAAATTAAATACAATTCCGACAAATAAATACAATTAAATAAACTAACTAAAGTACAAAAAATAAAAAAGAACTAAGTTACAAAAAATAAAAAAATATTTACAAACATTAGAAAAATATTACAACAATTTTAAACTAATTACACCTACTCTAAGCCCCTAATAAAATAACAAAGCCCCCCAAAATAAAAAAAAGCCCTACGCTATTCTAAATTACAAAAGTTCAAAGCTCTTTTACCTTACCAGCCCTGAACAGGGCCCTTTGCGGGGCATGCCCCAAGAAATTCAGCTCTTTTGCCTGTAAAAAAAACACATACAATACCCCCCCAACATTACAACCCACCACCCACATACCCCTAATCTAACCCAAACCCCCCTTAAATAAACCTAACACTAAGCCCCTGAAGATCTTCCTACCTTATCTTCACCCTGCCAGGATCACTGATCCGTCCTCGGAAGTCTTGATCCAAGCCTCGGAAGTGTTGATCCAAGCCGAAGTGGGGGGCTGAAGAGTGACGTCCATCCTCGGGCTGAAGTCTGGATCCAAGCGGCGACTGAAAAAATCCATCATCGGGCTGAAGTCGGAAGTCCATCATCGGGATGAAGTCTTCTATCAAGCCGCATCTTCAATCTTCTTTCTTCTGGAGCGGAGCGGTACCATCTTCTTCCAAACCGACGCGGAACATCCTCTTCAACCGACGACTAGACGACAAATGATGGTTCCTTTAAATGACATCATCCAAGATGGCGTCCCTCGAATTCTGATTGGCTGATAGGAATCAGCCAATCAGAATCAAGTTCAATCCGATTAGCTGATCCAATCAGCCAATCAGATTGAGCTTGCATTCTATTGGCTGTTCCGATCAGCCAATAGAATGCGAGCTCAATCTGATTGGCTGATTGGATCAGCCAATCGTATTGAACTTGATTCTGATTGGCTGATTCCATCAGCCAATCAGAATATTCCTACCTTAATTCCGATTGGCTGATAGAATCCTATCAGCCAATCGGAATTCAAGGGACGCCATCTTGGATGATGTCATTTAAAGGAACCGTCATTTGTCGTCTAGTCGTCGGTTGAAGAGGATGTTCCGCATCGGCTTGGAAGAAGATGGTTCCGCTCTGCTTGGATCAAGACTTCTGAGGATGGATCGGTGAACCTGGCAGGGTGAAGATAAGGTAGGAAGATCTTCAGGGGCTTAGTGTTAGGTTTATTTAAGGGGGGTTTGGGTTAGATTAGGGGTATGTGGGTGGTGGGTTGTAATGTTGGGGGGGTATTGTATGTTTTTTTTACAGGCAAAAGAGCTGAATTTCTTGGGGCATGCCCCGCAAAGGGCCCTGTTCAGGGCTGGTAAGGTAAAATAGCTTTGAACTTTTGTAATTTAGAATAGCGTAGGGCATTTTTTTATTTTGGGGGCTTTGTTATTTTATTAGGGGGCTTAGAGTAGGTGTAATTAGTTTAAAATTGTTGTAATATTTTTCTAATGTTTGTAAATATTTTTTTATTTTTTGTAACTTAGTTCTTTTTTATTTTTTGTACTTTAGTTAGTTTATTTAATTGTATTTATTTGTAGGTATTGTATTTAATTAATTTATTGATAGTGTAGTGTTAGGTTTAATTGTAGATAATTGTAGTTAGTTTATTTAATTAATTTATTGATAGTGTAGTGTTAGGTTTAATTGTAACTTAGGTTAGGATTTATTTTACAGGTAATTTTGTAATTATTTTAACTATTTTAGCTATTAAATAGTTCTTAACTATTTAATAGCTATTGTACCTGGTTAAAATAAATACAAAGTTGCCTGTAAAATAAATATTAATCCTAAAATAGCTATAATATAATTATAATTTATGTTGTAGCTATATTAGGGTTTATTTTACAGGTAAGTATTTAGCTTTAAATAGGAATAATTTATTTAATAAGAGTTAATTTATTTAGTTAGAATAAAATTATATTTAACTTAAGGGGGTGTTAGGGTTAAAATTAGCTTTAGGGGTTAAAAAATTTATTAGAGTAGCGGTGATCTCCGATCGGCAGATTAGGGGTTAATACTTGAAGTTAGGTGTCGGCGATGTTAGGGAGGGCAGATTAGGTGTTAATACTATTTATTATAGGGTTATTGAGGTGAGAGTGAGGCGAATTAGGGGTTAATACATTTATTATAGTAGCGGTGAGATCCGCTCAGCAGATTAGGGGTTAATACGTGTAGGCAGGTGGAGGGGACGTTGAGGGGGGCAGGTTAGGGGTTAATAAATATAATATAGGGGTTGGCGATGTTAGGGGCAGCAGATTAGGGGTACATAAGGATAACGTAAATAGCGGCGCTTTGCGGTCGGCAGATTAGGGGTTAATTATTGTAGGTAGCTGGCGGCGATGTTGTGGGGGGCAGGTTAGGGGTTAATAAATATAATATAGGGGTCAGCGGTGTTAGGGGCAGCAGATTAGGGGTACATAAGTATAACGTAGGTGGCGGTCGGCAGATTAGGGGTTAAACAAATTTAATCGAGTGGCGGCGATGTGGGGGGACCTCGGTTTAGGGGTACATAGGTAGTTTATGGGTTTTAGTGTACTTTAGAGCACAGTAGTTAAGAGCTTTATGAACCGGCGTTAGCCCAGAAAGCTCTTAACTACTGACTTTTTTCTGCGGCTGGAGTTTTGTCGCTAGATTTCTAACGCTTACTTCAGACACGACTCTAAATACCGGAGTTAGAAAGATCTTATTGAAAAGATAGGATACGCAATTTACGTAAGGGGATCTGCGGTATGGAAAAGTCGCGGCTGAAAAGTGAGCGTTAGACCCTTTCCTGACTGACTCCAAATACCGGCGGTAGCCTAAAACCAGCGTTAGGAGCCTCTAACGCTGGTTTTCACGGCTACCGCCAAACTCTAAATCTAGGCCTATGTAAATAACGACACTGGTGTCTTTTTACGAACATTCATTGTTTAGAATTTATTGTATAATAAATTAGATATATTTTTAGTGAATATTTTACTAGTTTTATTTCAAAACACAGTTGGCCCTTATTAGAATATCCATAATAGGATTAAAATTCATATAAGTGATCTCTCTGCGCACCCAGTATATTCTATTTGTTTTGGACTATATTATTGAGGCTAATCAACAGTTATCTGATGAGGCAACCTATTGTAAGCTTCAATTTGGCCCCACATATGTGTTTTCACACTAATTGACTAAAATCCTAAATGAAGCTGTAACATTAGGTATTATGACTTAGGAACAAATCAGAAATCACACCCATCTTACACTATCTTCCCAAAACCCACAAAAGTATTACACATCTTCCTGGTAAACCAATCATTTTGGGCATAGGTTCTCTTTTGGAGCCTGTTTTTGAATAGATCTATAATATTCTACAACCATTGGAACAAAATCTATAAGCTAAATCAGGGATTCTAGCCACCGTTTGGGAATATTAAGAGATTTTGTTTGGCAAAATATGTAGACTGAGCCCCAGAGGTTACATTGAATTAATGTTTTTAAAAAAATGTTGAAGAAATTAAGGTTTGGGACCCCATTAAGAGAGCAGGTAGTGGAACTAATGGTCATGCCAATGTTGGTAATACAGCCAACCGACAAGGTGTCATGAGTACTGACAATTCTGGGTTTGGCTCAAAAATAGTGAGAGATAAGAAGTTTCTTGATGCAGACACTATTGTTTTTTTCAACTGAATTCTCATTACATTTCAACAATATTTGCAAGAACATTAAAAAGCACTTAGATGTTCTGAAGGGAGGTGATATTTTAGCACCTCTTTTAAGGAACTGCAAGTTTGTTTCTAAGAAACCTCCAACCTTGGCATCCAAACTTTCCGCTAGCTTGGTCTCTTCAAATTCGGACCATAAATCTACATGGCTACATGGTAAGGGAAACTGATCACACCTTACCAATTGTCTAATGTGTGAAGTAATGGATTTCACCAATGATTTCCAAAGCAATACTACAGAAGAATCTTTTTATATTTCCTTTTATGCCACATGTCTCACTGAGTACATGGCGTATTTGTAAGACTGTCAAATCTGTGGGGCCCAGTATGTGGGTCAATATACCAGAACCCTCAGATCTCATGCTAGGGAACATCTGAGAATTGTTAAAAATTACAACAAGGATTCTGCAGTTGCCAAACACTTTAATCTTATCCATTTTACAAGTGTACCCCAATTTAAAATAAAGGTTATAGACCTGGCTAGAACCCCTCAAAGGGGTGGTAACAAAAGTAAAATCCTTGACAAAAAATTACTTTTTGGGATATATAAGCTTAAAACAAAGCTACCATTTGGCAAGAATCCGGAGTGGGATATGTGGTATTTCGTAGATTAAATAGCTAAGTTCTATATACCATATTTAACCCAACCCATGACCATTAGTATTGAATTATTTTATGTTTTATTTGTCATTTGGGGCTTTTTTAATTTTTTTTATTTTGATTAAAACTTCCAATGTAAACTTACCAGATTTGCCCATTATTATTATTATTATTATTATTATTATTATCAGGTATTTTTAGAGTGCCAAAAGATTCTGCAGCGCTGTAAACATAGTCAATATACAGGATAGCTTTTGCAGGGATCAAGTGGGTAGAGGGCCCTGCTGAGAGTTTCACTGTTGTAGTCGGCTCTTATGAAGGTGATCTGCAAACAGCTGGGCTCATAGGCTTACATTCTAAGGGGTTCATGGGGAAAGCAATGAAGTTAGTAAAGGTTAGTGTTGGTTGTAAGCATCTCTGAATAGTAGAGTTTTTAGGGAGCGCTTGAAGCTGTTAAAACTAAGGGAGAGTCTTGTGGAGCGAGGCAGGGAGTTCCACAAGATGGGGGCCAGTCTGGAGAAGTCCTGTAAATGGGAATGTGAGCAAGTAACAAGACAGGAGTAGAGGAGGAGATCCTGATCTGATCGAAGGGGACGGGAGGGAGAGTATCTGGAGACAAGTTCTGAAATGTATTGCCCATATGACATTTGAGATCTTGATACATTACTTTAACTTAGTTTAGCGTAACATTTGCAACATTTACCATATTTGAAGTTAAAGAGCTTGTTAGTCATACCATTATGTGATTGATTATCCTTTATTTCTATTTTTACATTGCTTTAATCAGTAATAATAGCTTTACGCTATATCATTCATTCATATTATGTACCTCAGCATTATTGCTGTCTAAAGGTTAATATTGAATTGTTTTAATTTACTGTTATAATTAGAAGGGTCACTTTCTTAACACGTTCTTGCGGCTTCATAATTGGAAGCAATGACGTCACTATATTGACCTCGCTGTCAAATGGTTGTTATGAATTTTAAATATAACAGCTTTCTTACCTGCGCTCTATGTCTATAAGTAAGCACCCTGCTGTGGCGTGAAATGCATAAGCCAGACAAGCCCTCTCCTCTGTGTACTTGTGTCTTTTTTATCATGGAATAAATTTTTCATTTCTGGTGCTCAGCTTTTGCTTTTTTCTAGTATTACAGTGATAAATGCATACATCATAAGTAATAGAAAGTTACAAAAACATCAGTATGCATTGACAACTGGCTTATATGCATACAATGCAAACAGTTGACGGCAATGATAACAACAAAATGCATTTTGCATCTAATTTATATGGTTAAATAGGGAAAGTAAGTCAGTATCCATTGATTAAGGATAACAATGTGCTCATATTTCTTCAAAGTGAAGATTCATATTTGTAAAACTAGGTGTTAGAAATATTGACATCCGCGTCAAGACAAAGAAAGGAGAAAAAGGTGAAGAGGGAAGAGAGGAGGGAAAAAGGGGGGCAAGATTGGAATTGAAAGGGGAGGAATTCAGGGAAAAGATGTAAGAACATAGGTCCCACATGCCAGGGTTTTTTTTAGTTTATCAAATCTTTTTCCAATTTTCCCATTTCTGGTAGTGGAGATCCACTTTATTATTAAGGGTGAAGATTGGGCTTTCCATTGTTTCTAGGTAATTCATGATCTTAAAATATCATTAAAAGTAGGGAGTGTGGCTAGTTTCCATAGTCGAGCAATTTACAGTTTCGCTGCTATCAGTAAATAGATGCTAAGAAGACTCTTGAAAGTAAAAGAAGACTTAATGGATAGATGGATTAATACAGTCTGTGGTCTGACCCACAACAGGGGATCTAGGTCAAAACACAGGAAAGCAGTTTCAAGAGGGGTTTCAATACTGGGCATTTCTACCACACATGAGTCGGCGATCCCACCATGCAACATTCCCTCCAGCATAGAGGAGAGTTTAAGGGAGAACTTTTAAAGAGTCTTAGGGGGGTTAGATGCCATTGGGTGCAGATCTTGAGGTAAAATTCTAACAGGTAATACAATGAAGGACTTGCTTTGAAAGTAGAATTACTTTGGACCATTCGTCCTGGGTGGCATGGAATTGTAAAGCTCTCTCCCAGGATATGATATAGGCAGCTTTATAGTAAGTGGGATGGATAGTGCACTAGGGATTCTTTTAGCTGTTTCCCATATTTTTTCCCAATTAGTATGAGCGCATAGAGGATGGTCAGTAAAACCCCATGAATTCAGAAGACTCAGATGGTGGGGTTGTTGCTGTGGTCGATGTGGGTCATCAGAGTGTTTATTAGGTTCCAGGATTTTAGGAGTTCAAGTCCCTGAGAAATGTTCTGGATTGCATGCATGTGATTATCCTTGAAGATCAGCAGCTTTATGGGGTAGCCCCAGCGGTGTCTGATATTATGTTTCCTCAGGGTGACCTCAGAAAAAGGGAGAGAGGGTTTTTGAAAATGCGCTCTTTGTATTCTCTCCTTGTAAGTGAAATAGTGGAGTCTGACTATGACATTTCAAGATTGACCCTCAAGAAGGCCTGAGGTCTGAGTGAGCGATGGGCTCAGTCAAGTATATCTTCAGGTTCAGAGGTTATTGGAGGCAGGTGATGGAAAAGTTCTTTGAGATTAGGTTGAAGATCAGACGAGGAGACAGGCTCAGGCACACCTCAGATCCTAAGGTTGTTGCACTGAAACCTGTCCTCTATATAAGTTATTTTATCTTCTACAGAAACCAAGTAATCCGATAGATGTTAAGTAAAGGTTAGACCGTTAGTCTGTTTAGTTGCAAGGTCCTCATATTTTCTTTCAAGAATATGAATGCGTTCGTTTGTAGGGGAGATTTTTCTTTTCAACTCAGCAGTAGAAGCATAAAGTTTAGCAGAGAATGATGTATGATGAGCATCTAACATAGACTTCAAGGAGTCAAGTATGAAAGTATGAGTTACTGTCGCTAAGGGGCTTTGGTGAATGTCCTTCATAGCAGACAAGGCAAAGTCAGCAGATTCAGACCCAGGAGAGTCAGGAGTTTCAGAATCATTATGAAGGTCTGAAGTGGAGTGGCTGAAGTGATCCATCACAGTCCTTTTGGGTGGGAGTCTGTTCTTATTTTTTGTTGATTGTGACATTTTGCACCCAATTTATTAGGGTAATAGTCCCAAAATTAGATATGTGTATACATTTTTATTTGTAGACAGGATTGCAGGTTATATACTGACCAAATATAGATCACTCCTTCCTAGCGAGTAATAGAAACAGTGAAAGGAGACACTGACCGCTAGACAGGCGTTTGTAGCCTTGGGAAGTATTTACTCCATTATAAACAACTTGTGAGTGTATTCCCTATGTGGTTTTGAAGGAGCTTTGTCACAGTTTAGGGCAGCTGTTGTCTGTTTATAATGTCCCTATTATGCAGCTAGCAACTGTTGTGTTTACTGGTACTTTCTGGTGCATTGTAGGGTTGCTCTGATTTTATTGTATTTTTCCCCACAACAAGAGATTTGATATTAAAAGAACAGATGCCCACCTACTCCAGAGGTCTCCCCTGTATGAAATGAAAGTTTATCAATAGGGGTTATGTGTGGCTTCCCTACACCATGTGGGTATTGCCCAGAATCTATGATCGGCGCGGCAGTTACGACCAAGCGCTGTCACCAAGAGAAGCAGTTGTGGCCCAGGGAATTAAGAACTTCATGCTACACACAACTACAGTGATAGATGTTCTCTGGACAATCGCTGTCAGTCTGGTTCGGGCCCCTGCTGTAATAGGGCAGTCTGCTGTGTGCCTGGCTTGTGTAATCCTTGTAGTGAGTCATGATACTGTTTCTATCGGCTCCGATACGCGCAGCTCAGATCTGACTTATCCAAGTTAGATCGGCACCTCACCGACCAGCAGGAACAAGGTTTCTTGGGGGATAGTATTGAAGAGTGGGTAATAAGGGGATTTAGGGTGTTTGTGGGTATTTGCAGATATGGGATTAGGCAAATTTGGAGGTATATGCCGGGAGTTCTACAGAAGTGCAACCAATCTCTACCTCAGTTGGCTCCACCCACCCAAGATTGTACTTTTAAAAGTTTAATTTATTAAAAATTTAAAAGCTGCAATATACGTTCATTATTGACTTTTCAAATCCTGTTAGAAATACAGACTTAATTCTGTTATATTCCACACAGTCATTAGTTGCACTCCCTATTGACTTATTTATAACTGGTCCTCATTAGTCACAACAGAGAAGGTAATGTAGTTTACATTAGACATGTGCAATTCGTTTCAGCTGAATTCAGTTTTCGGACGAATTTTGATTAGAATGAATCTGAATTTCCAAATCGGCACCATAACTAAAATCCCGAAAAATTCTGAAAAATGAATAAATCAGTTTCCGAATTTTCGGATCCATTCTTTATTCATATTCAGAATTTTTCATTGTTCTAATCTGAACTGCAGTTCCCTGACATAGCCGACACTAACTAAATCACTAAATAAAACTATTAACCCCTAAACCACTGTTCCCCCGACATTGCCGACACTGACTTAACCTATTAACCCCTAAACCGCAGTTCCCCGACATCGCCAACACTAAATAAACCTATTAACCCCTAAACTGCAGTTCCCCAACATTGCTGACACTAACTAAACATATTAACCCCTAAACCGCCATACACCCACTTTGCCAAAACTAACTAAAACTCTAAATAAATCTATTAACCCCTAAACTGCTGTCCCCCACATCGCCAACACTAACTAAACCTATTAACCCCTAAAACGCGCCCCCCACATCACAACAACCTAAATTAAACTATATTAACCTCTAAACCTAACACCCCTAACTCTAACATAATTAAAATAGACCTTACAATTATTAACTAACTATCAGCTAGATTACGAGTTTTGCGTTATGAGTGAAAAAGCATTCTTATGTTTCATAATGCTGCTTTTTCACTAATGCCGCTATTACAAGTCTTGTAGGTATAGCTGTACCGCACACCTTTTTGTCCGTCACGCAACGTCAGTACCGCACTTTTAAAAAAAGTCCTTTTTCAATGGGACTCCCATAGCACTGGTATTACGAGTTTGCCTGGGAGGCCAAAAAGTGAGCGGTACACTCTATACTGATCTGTACCGCCATCTAAAGTCAGTAGTTATGAGTTTTACGTTACAAAGCTTTAGCATAAAACTCATAACTAAAGTGTTACAAAGTACACTAAATACCCATAAACTACCTATTAACCCCTAAACCGAGGCCCTCCCGCATTGTAAACACTAAAATAAAATTAATAACCCCTAATCTGCTGCTCTGGACATTGCCGGCACTAAAAAAAAAATATTAACCCCTATTCCACTGCTCCCCGACATCGTTGCCACTATAATAAACCTATCAACCCCTAAACCACCACCCTCCTGCATCGCAAACACTATTTAAATATTATTAACCCCTAATCTGCTGTCAGCCCACATCGCCACTATAATAAACCTATTAACTACTAAACCCCAAGCCCCCCACAACAAAATATACTAAAATAAATTATTAACCCCTATACCTCTGACCTCCCACATCACTAACTCTTAGGTTTTATTTTTATTTCACAGGTAAGTTTGTATTTATTTTAACTAGGTAGACTAGTTAGTAAATTGTTATTAACTATTTGCTAACTACCTAGTAAAATAAATATAAAGTTAAGTAAGATAAACCCTAACCTGCCTTACACTAAAAACTAACATTACAATAAAAAAAAAAAAAAAAAATACAATTGACTAAATTAAAAAAAATTAAAAAAAAAAAAAAATTAAATTATCAAAAATAAAATGAATTACTCCTAATCTAATAGCCCTATCAAAATAAAAAAGCCCCCCCAAAATAAAAAGCCAATAGGATTGAGCTTTCATCTTATTGGCCAATAGGATGAAAGCTCAATCCTATTGGCTAATTGCAACAGCCAATAGGATTTTTTTCCCCTTTAATTCCTATTGGCTGATTTAAATCTTTTAGCAAATAGGAATGTAAGGGACGCCATCTTAACCTTCATTTTCCAGCAACAATCATAAGATGAGGATGCTCCTCGCTGGATGTCTTGAAGATTGACCCTGATGCGCGCCGAATGGATGAAGATAGAAGATGCCGTCTGGATGAAGACTTCTTTCCGCTTGGATGCGGACTTTGCCTGGTGGTTGAAGATCAAAGAGGCCTCCTGGATGAAGACTTCTTGCCGCTTGGATGAGGACTTCGCCGGCTGGATGAGGATGGATGTCCAGACTTCGATAACTGTAAGTGGATCATCGGGGGATAGATTTTTTTTTAGGTTAGGTTTTTGGGCAATGTAAAAGAGCTAAATGCCCTTTTAAGAGCAATGTCCATCCAAATGACCTTTTCAGGGCAATGTTTGGCTTAGGTTTATTTAGATAGGTTTTTTTGGGGGGGTTTGGTTGGGTGGGTGGTGGGTTTAACAGTTGTGGAGTGTTTGTATTTTTTTTACAGGTAAAAGAGCTGATTTCTTTGGGGCAATGGCCCGCAAAAGGCCCTTTTAAGGGCCATTGGTAGTTTAGTGTAGGCTAGTTTTTTTTTTGGGGGGGGGTGCTTTTTTATTTTGATAGGGCTATTAGTAATTCCTTTTTATTTTTGATCATTTCGTTATTAATTTTTTTAATATAGTCTTTATTTTTTGTAAGTTAGAAAATTGTATTTTAATAATTTAATGTATTTTATTTTATTGTAATGATAGTTTTTAGTGTAAGGCAGGTTAGGTTTTAGTTTAAAGATAACTTTGTATTTATTTTAACTAGGTAGCTAGTAAATAGTTATGTTTTTTTGGTAGTTTTTTATTGTGTGGGTTTGTAATGTTAGGGGGTATTTGTTGTAATTTTTTTTAGCAAAAGAGCTGTTAACTTTAGGGCGATGCCTTGCAAAAGGCCCTTTTAAGGGCTATTAGTAGATTATTATAGATTAGTTTTTTTATTGTGGAGTGTTTTTTTAAATGGGGTAATAGAACAGGAATAATTTTTATTATTTTAAATAATTTCATTTTTGTTATTTTTTGTAATGGGATTTTTTTTTTTTTTTAGATTAGGCATTTTTTTATTTTTAATGGGCCGAAAAAGAGCTGTTAACTTTAGGGCAATGCCCTAAAAAAGGCCCTTTCATGGGCCCTTGGTAGTTTAATATAGATTTTTTTTTTTTTTTGGGGTGTTTTTTTTTTTTTTTAAAGGGGAATTAGAATAGGAATAATTTTTATTGTTTTGGATAATTTCGATTGTGATTTTTTTTGTCATTGTAGTGTTTATTATTTTTTGTAATTGTAGTTTTAATTTTTTAGTAATGTTAGGTTTTTTATTTTTAGTAATATTAGTTTTTTATTTTTAGTAATGTTATTTTTTTAATATTTTGTAATGTTAGGTTTCATCAGTCTAAGCTTAGGTTTTATTTTTATTTCACAGGTAAGTTTGTATTCATTTTTAACTAGGTAGTTAGTAAATAGTTATATTGTAGCTAGCTCAGGCTTTATTTTTATTTCACAAGTAAGTTTGTATTTAATTTTAAATAGGTAGTTAGTTAATCATTGTAACTTTAATTTAGGTCTATTTTAATTATGTTAAAGTTAGGGGCTTTTAGATTTAGGGGTTAATATAGTTTAATTTAGGTTGTTGTGATGAAGGGGGTGGTGGTTTAGGGGTTAATAGGTTTAGTTAGTGTTGGCAATGTGGGGGCTGCGCTTTAGGGTTTAACAGGTTTATTTAGTGTTTTAGTTAGTGTTAGCATTGTGGGATTACAGCAGTTTAGGGGTTAATAGGTTTAGTTAGTGTTGGTGATGTTGGGGAACTGCGGTTTAGGGGTTAATAGGTTTAGTTAATGTTGGCGATGTTGGGGAACTGCGGTTTAGGGACTAATAGGTTTAGTTAGTATTGGCGATGTTTGGGAATGGCACTTTAGGGGTTAATAGGTTTATTCAGTGTTTTAGTTAGTGTTAGCTTTGTGGGATTGTGGCAGTTTATGGATTAATAGGTTTAGTTAGTGTTGGTAATGTCGGGGCACTGCGGTTTAGGGGTTAATAGGTTTACTTGGTGTTGGCAATTGTCGGGTAACTGTGGTTTAGGGACTAATAGGTTTAGTTAGTGTTGGCGATGTTTGGGAATGGAGGTTTAGGGTTAATAGGTTTATTTAGTGTTTTAGTTAGTGTCAGGGACTGCAGTTTAGGGCTTAATCTGTGTAGTTAGTGTTGGCGATGTTGGGGAACTGCAGTTTAGGGGTTAACAGGTTTAGTTAGTGTCGGGTATGTGGGGGGGGAGCGGTTTAGGGGTTAATAGGTTTAGTTAGTGATGGCGATGTAGGGGGACAGTGGTTTAGGGGTTAATAGCTTTATTTAGTGTTGGAGTTGTGCTTGGCGGCAGAGGTTTTAGATAATTTTGTTTCTGCAATCAACAACATTTTAGTTATGTTTAGTTAAATTGTTTTTTCAGATCCTTTCTTTATTCATATGCATTATTCTATTCTAAACTTTAAAATAGAATAATGAATATGTATAAAGAATGGATCCATATTAACGAACGGATCCGAATAAAACATAACATAACTAATTTGCAGAAACTATTTTTTTTTTAAACTTAACTAAACTAATTTGCCAAAACAAAATTATTTATTTAACTAATGAAAATGAAACGAAACAACATTTTTAGCGTTGCATATGTCTAGCTTACATCATGGCAGCTCCCATTGCTAAATGGACACTAAAACATTACACTTATTTTTTATTATTTATGCACCTATTAAAATATATGTCATTGCTAAGTGCATATTATTTACCTGTCTGTGTATATGACTATGAATGGTGCAAAGAAATAGGGGCTCCATGTGAAAGAAATACTGCTTCATTTTTTCTTGGCGGGGTACCAAAAATTGTCAAGTCTCAAAATATTGATTAGTAGATGCAAACTTTCACACAAGGGGGCCAAATTATCAAGCTGTGAATGCAGCAGTTTCCATGCGAGCCATTAGGCTCGTCGGAAACATAAGTTAAGAAGCAGCAGTCTTAAGACCCCTGCTCCATAACTTATCCACCACCTATGAGGCGGTGGACAGCAATCATCCCAATCAGATACAATCAGGATGATTGACACCCCCTGCTAGCAGCTAATTGGCCGCAAATCTGCAGGGGGCGGCGTTGCACAAGCATTTCACTAGAAGTGCTTGTGCAATGTTGAATGCCGACACTTGATAAACTGGCCCCTTAGTGTACTTTTATGGCTACAGGGGTTACTTATGCCATAAAGGTTGAGATACACTGCTGCCGGGGTCAACAGCAACCTGCTGCATAATTCTAGGAGACTGGTGATTGCCTGTCTGACCTGAGTAATCAGCTCCAGGGTTGGGAGCAACTGGGCTTTGGAATATTGAGACTGCACCTACTTCTTCTGCCCATAGACTTCTATGGGGCACGCTGAAGAAAAAACCTATTAGTTACTGCTCAAATGCTAACCCGACAAAGTGCTAGACCAACTGCGCTAAACCTAAAGTTGTTAGTAATTATTTGCATTCCTATGTTCTTCATGTAGAATAATTATTTTTATTTTTAAATATATATTTCTATATATATGTTAAAAATTTAGAAAAGGTAAACCAAGGAATCCTATATAACTGCTATATAAAGAGAGCAGCTAATGTGTTTCAACAGTATAACATCACACCATTAACAGGTAACAGTCTTATAGAGCTGTGCAAGGATCATATCAGCAAAGTTCTACCTGTATGGAAAATGAGCCTCTGTCAGAATCCACTAGCCATTCGCCCTCTTACCATGCTTCCGACACGAGCAGTAGTTTCTGCCTCTGATACTTGGCTCCTCCTATGGGGGTGTGTAGGCTCTTGCCCACTCTCGGAATAGCGTGGCAATGTCAAGACGATCCGCTCCAATCACTATTGCAGGCAAAAGTGGGTTTGGCAAATAAGCTGGTCCAGATCAAAAAGCAACGAAAGGAACTATTGGAAAAGCTGAATAAAATAAAGTCTCTTTATTGAAATAACGTATAAAACAGTCCAATGGAGTACTGCAACAGCAAACTGGACATGCACACAAACACACTGGCGTAGCACTGGATGGCCAATATATATATATAAAATACTTGCATATGCAGTTTGTTTTATTTTGTATTTTGATTGTGTTTTCTGGTGGTATGGTCATGGGGCCTTGTTTGTGTGTTACCATGGTGATGGATTTTTGGCGCAATTTTTGTGATGGGTGGGGCTAGTGCTATATATTGCACACTTTGTTCACTTGCACTGTTGTCTGGTCTGAGGAAGGGGTCTGCGAACCCCGAAACGTTACCACAATAAAGATTTGAAGGTTTCTGAAACTAAATCCAGTGAGTGCAGTCCTTTATTGGATATAGACTGTATACTTGTTTGACTTTGCACCCTGGTTGATGACTACACAGCATTGGGAGTGCAGACACACACGGAGGATATATATATATATATATATATATATATATATATATATATATATATATATATATATATATATATATATATATATACAGTATATCTTAAGCATTTTCAAAATATATATCTATACCTATATACAGTTGTAATCAAAATTATTCAACTCCCATTGCAAATCAGGTTTATTGTCAAAATGTACAGACTTTCAGCTGTTTGCAATGAACAAATTAAACAAAGCAATTGAAATAGCTCAACACAATAAAAGCTTCAAGTGGTTCCCCAAAGTCAACTGAAAATACAACCTTTAATGAATTCTGCAGGCTCAAAATTATTCAACCCCCTTCATGGCAAGCATCTTTAGTACTTAGTAGAACACACTTTTGCTGTTGCAAATGAGATGCATAGCCAGATATCACCTTCTGGAAGCATTCATTAGGAATCTTAGCCCATTCCTCATGTGCAATGGCCTCCAGTTCAGTAATATTCTTGGGTTTGAGTGCTGTAACCACCTTCTTCATATCCCAATAGATATTTTATATGGGGTTCAAGCCAGGTGACTTTGATGGCCACTGTAGGATCTTCTTATGCAACAAAGCCTTGGTGGGATTTGAGGTATGCCTGGGATCATCATTGTCCTGTTGGAAGTTCCTTTGACTCCCATGCTTCAGTTTCCTCACAGACGGCATGACATTTTCTCCTAGGATTTCCTGATACTTCAATGAATCCCTCTTGCCTTCTACATGCTGCAGGTTTCCAGTGCAAGAGGATGCAAAACAGCCTCAGAGCATCACCGTGCCACCACCATGCTTAACTGTAGGCAGAGTATTATTTTCAGCATATGCTTCATTCTTCTTCTTCCAGAAATACCACTGAACCTTCGGGATGATAAGTTTTTAATTTTGTTTCATTGTTCCACAGAATAGAATCCCAAAACTTCTGTGGCTTATTTATACAATTTTGAGCATTTTGGATCTGACTTTTCTTGTGCTTTTGGATCAGTAGTGGTGTGCATCTTGGAGTTCTGTCATGGAAACTTTCTGCATTTAGTACGCGCCTTACTGTGCAAACTGAAACCTCAGTGCCTGTTGTCACCAAGTCTTGCTGCAGGTCTTTTGCAGTCACTCAAGGGTTTTCCTCAACCTGCCTTCTCAAAAATCTATTTGCAGCTGTTGATAGCTTCCTTTTTCTGCCTGTCCTGGTAGTTTAACCACTGTTCCTTTAACTTTGAACCTGAAAACTATGCTTTCAACGTTGTCTCTAGGAACATTCAGTGCCTTTGCTATCTTTTTGTATCCTGTTCCTTGTTTGTGAACGGTGATGATCTCTTCTCTTAACTTTTTGAACCATTCACTTGTTAATCATGCAATTTGAGTGCTGCCTTGTCATTCTTTTCACATCTATTATTTTTAGCTGTGACTTTTCTCATAATTAATTTAGGGTTAACTATTAAGGGTGGTGCCCTAGTTTTGATGAATCAAGAAGCAAATATGGCAGAAATAATGCAGCAACTGAATGATGGGTCAGTATACACAGAAATTGGCTTTGTTCCAACATACAAAATACAATGTGAGATTACTGACATTTTATCTAATGCTGTTAAGAAGGGATTAATTTCTAATGATTTAAGAGATTATCTACAGATTAGACCGGTCATATATTGCTTGCCCAAGATTCACAAAGATAAATATACACCACCAGGTAGACCGATTGTGGTTGGTACAGGTTCTATTTTTTTCAAATATTTCTGTCTTTCTTGACAAAATTTTACAGCCCTATGTCACCAAATCATCCTCTTATATCAAAGACACCTATGACTTTTTGAATAAATTGGAAATTCTTAATTTATCTAATCAGAAAGCTATCCTATTTACCCTTGAAGTATCTAGTTTGTATACATCAATAAAACACACAAGTGGGATAGCTTCAGTAATAAAAATGCTGACTAATGACAAAAAGTAAAATATGGCCCAAATACAATTTTTTGTAAATTTATTGGAGTTAATTTTGTATGCCAATTATTTTCTCTTTAAGCACACTTTTTATTTCCAAAGAAAGGGTTCAGCCATGGGGTCCAATGTTGCCCCTACATATGCCAACATATTCATGATCAATTTTGAAGAATTGTTTGTTTATGAACATCCACTTTTTAAACGATATGGTGCCACCATATTGTTTAAAAAGTGGCGATTCATTGATGATGTGTTTGGCATATGGTATGGTGACATTGGATCCCTGTTGGCATTCATCTATGATCTTAATTGTTCAGTTACTGGCATTAAATGTATCTCTATCATATGATGAATACCCTATCCAATTTTTGGACACAAAAATATATAAAGGTGAGGATGGTTTGAAGGTTGATATTTATTCCAAACCTACTGATAGGAATAATACACTGTATATTGAAAGCTTTCATCCACCTTCAACCTTTAAAGCAGTTATCAAAAGCCAACTTTTAAGGGTTGATCGGATTGTATCGGACCCTACAGTTAAAAGAGTTTGCTTGGTAGAAATGTCAGACAAGTTTATCTCTAGAGGTTACCGAAAGTCACGTATTGTGGATATAAAACAGAATGTGGTTACTACAAGTAGTGAGTCCAGAGTAGTTAAGAGAACCAAAGATGGATCTAAAAATTCAGAAAGGATTAAATTCATTTCACAATATAATACAAGGAGTAATAAGGTCAATGGAATCATTCGAAAATATTGGCATATTCTATACAAATGCCATCCAGAAATAGGTGCCTTTAAACAACTTCCTATGCCAGCATATAAACGTAGCCCCAACGTTAAGTATAAACTGGTAAGAGCTGATATCGGGGTAAAGAAAAATATGCAAAGTACCCTAACAGATCAAAAACATAAAGGATGTCACCCATGCTTATCTTGCATCAATTGTAATTCAATGATTAAAGGTGACACTTTTTTTCATCCTTACAAAGGAAAAAAGTACATGATCAAAGAATATTTGACTTGTAGATCTGAATATATTATTTACGCTATTAAGTGTCCGTGCTCCCTGATGTATATTGGTCAACCTACCAGGGAGGCACGAGAGAGGATCTCGGAGCACAAGTCAAATATTCGATGTAAAAAGAAGGATGCTCCTGTGGCTTCCCACTTTTTAGAGGCAGGCCATAGAATCAGCCAACTCCGTTTCCAAATAATTGAAAAAAATTTTTTTACCAAGAAGAGGGGGTGATAGGGAGAATATACTGAGCAGACGTGAAACGTTCTGGATTAATGAATTGGGCACTCTATGGCCAAAAGGCCTAAATAGAGAATGTAATTGGACTGCATTTTGGTAATCTGATAAAATAAGACAAGAAATTCTCCTGACTTGTGTAGAATTTTGAAATTTCTTCTGGGTTTACCTGTACATGCATACATATCTACATACCCATAGTATGATGGTTTTTAGTGGTGTGTGTATTTATGTATGCATGAATTTTGAATATCCAATATTGACCTATGTTCAAATTGTATTTCCTACTGATAAGATAAAATGAATAATGGAACTTTGATTTACTAGTAGGTTGATACATTTGATATATGTTTTTTAATTCAATTTGAATTGTGGTTATTTGTATGTAATTTATGACACAAATTTTAATATGCAGCT
The DNA here is from genome assembly GCF_027579735.1 of Bombina bombina. Taxonomy (NCBI): domain Eukaryota; kingdom Metazoa; phylum Chordata; class Amphibia; order Anura; family Bombinatoridae; genus Bombina; species Bombina bombina. The sequence continues at coordinate 873,790,688 of NC_069501.1, read as the reverse complement.
AAAAATGTTATTTTAATTAAATATATTATTTCTACAAGAATTAAAAACACAGTATTTATTGTCACAATGAGATATATATATAAGTTGATGTGTATTAAATATATTAGTATATAAGTTAACAATTTTTAGATAAATAATTTTGATATAGATGTTGTATTTATTAATCACTAGTTGGCGATATATGTAGTCATTTAATTATTTATAATGATTTGTTTTTTGGATATGTTTTAATATAGGTGATATTGTAATTCTCCACTAGATGGCGACAATGTTTATATTGCAACCACAATTTTTGGCGCCTTTATGGCTTTTTAAATGTTTGTTCACATATTGATGGTCAAGCTTGAGAAAGGGCTAATTGTTGGCCTGAAATGTTGCTTTTGTATCCCATATTGCACAATAAAAAGTTTTTTTGCACAAGCTGGAGCATCTCTGCTTTTTCTATATTGACATTAGGCTTGGTAAGCCTGCTCCGTGCTGTGCGGTGAGTGCTGTGTTTCACGCTACATTGTTGCAATGAATTCCGGCGATGTCTGTCCGCCTGCTCAGAGCAGGCGGACAGGGTTATGGAGCAGCGGTCTTTAGACCGCTGCTTCATAACTGATGTTTCTGGCGAGCCTGCAGGCTCGCCAGAAACACAGGCCCTCAAGCTCAATTCGGAGCTTGATAAATAAGCCCCCTTGTGTTTGAGCAGCAAACCCACTAGAATACATTGGCAGTATTTTAATACTTCTCATGTAGAAACACCTTATATTATGTCCTTTACTCCATAGGATAGCAGCTTTGCTGAACAACAAGAAAAATATATTCAAACTCTATATTGGAACAACCATGTGTACAATATTTAAAGTATGCCAAGAAACAGCTGCATTATAAACCTGCAAGCAGGGAAATTTTAAATCAAAAATAGGTATCTGTTGTATCGCTGACACATAACATTCACTAAATATTTACAGAGGGATAATACTGCAGTATGCAAATGTGTTCCCCTCCCAAATAAGCCACAGATAACAATGAACATACCGCCTGAGGTATGTCAGTGTGTTATCATCCAGTGAATGGGAAGTAAAAAGTAAAGAACAGTTAAAAAAAAGTGTATTTGAAGATTCAATGAAGAAACTACTTGCACACGTAAATGCATAACTAGCATGCTCTTTTAAAGAAAAATTCTGCCCTAGGTATATTTAAGAGGTATACCACAGAATAGGGCGAGAGCCCCCAAATCGCCTGAGAATTAATCCATAGAAAACTCTTAGGTATCAGTGGGCTTTCCGGACTTGTATAACACAACTGCATGTGGCACTGGCATAGGTTTAGGGGTAGCCAAACTCTGGGAAACCAAAGTAATCTGTTAGGGAGCTACAGTTTTATCTTTATAAGTAAAAAACAAACAAACAAAAAAACACAGTACAGAGCATAACTTTAGCTCAAACATCTCCTAAAAAGATAAAATGTTTATTTAGCCATTAACACTATGGTATACCATTTAGAAAGAGGATATCCTATGTTTTTTCTAATAAATCCAGGTAAGGCACAGGATTATATATCTAGCAGGTAATATTAGAAATAGAAAATACAATAGGCCCCCATTACAATCCTTAAACATTTGTATTACAAAAACATCATATCCTGATCTTTTACTTCTTCTAATAAACCATTCCAATCAATCTGAGCAAATACAATTTTGGTTAGTTTGAATAAGTTAAGCTTTCCCAACCTCTTTTCTCACCTACTTTTAAGTTTTTCTGATGAATCTATTATTTTGTGTCTTTCTGTGCATAACTGCAATATATAATACCCCGAGTCACCAACTCTTAGTCACGTATCCACCTGCCTATCCTATTTGCTCTCCTCTGAAACCTATCCTGTTAAAAATTCCATTGCTTCTTGTGTGTTAAAAATCTCCATTTTACGTAATCTTATGGTCTACAACAAGGTAATAACGTTCAAATGTCTTATTAAGGTCAGATTAGAGCTTGAGCAACATGATCAAGACTTTAATAACTTCTTGTTTCCTCTTTTTGGCCATCATCTCATTATATGCAGCATTGCTTTACCATCTGCTTCCCCTACCAAGCTCCGCCTAAACATAAAATTAATAGAGTCCCAAAAACTTTCAATCTCTCTTAGAAACCTTTTCTCCACAATCTCATATCTATCTGGCCCTAAGCAGTCAATCTCCTATTAAACTATCCTAGGCCCTTGACAAAATGCTCTTTCTATTATTCACAAATTATGTATTTATTCCTAACCCTTGCAAATTCAGCTTATATGTTACAGCACCAATGGAGAAGATTTTGCATGCTTTGTTGACTTTCCATTATAACTTCATACTATTTTATTATTCTTTTACTCTCAAAATCTCTTAGAAGGACAATTTTTTTAGTGATTGTTTCTATTCTCTCTTCTAACCTCAGATATCTTTTTTTCTGCTTTAAATTTTCTTTTACGCCTACCGGCATTTGAACCATAAAAATCAATTAGAGTAGAAAAGAATGAGATGAGAACCATATGGGGCCCAAATCAATGTTTCTCCAGTTTGAATTGATGTTTCAATGTTAAAAATTGAAAATAGGGCTATAAGACTTAAACACTGGTGCTTACATTCAACAACAACAGATAATCAATATTGCGTACATGAAGTACAAATTCACACAATGTTTATGAAATGCATTTGTTGGCTTGATATAAGCTGCTCTGTGTGTTAGATGCATGTCAATGGATATTGCTTGTGTCAATTACTATTGCTTGGATCAGGCCAATACTATTGGTAACAAACTAATTGAAATTTGAATTTCAATTACTTTGTGCATTAGGTGGCAGCAAAATGTGAAACTAGCTATATGATTAATGTTATTCCAGTTAGAGTACATATGTATATCCGAAATCACAAGTGTATGGGTTTTTAGCAAGACATCAATGGAAAGGTTAACCCCTTGATGTTTGCAGACAGGAGAAGGCATTTGATATCCCAGATATCGAAGATGAATTTATGTGAAGTAATTCCCTTCTGATACCCATTAGAACAAATAAATGTAAGTCCTCAATATTGATTATCTGTTGCTTTTTTAATATGTCTTTATTATGTCTAATCCCTGGTATATATAAATATATATTTGTGCAAAATACCAACAGATATATGAATAAATATGTATTTATGAATAAATAGAACATATTAAGATTATGTAAAGTACATTGGACATGAAATATTCATATTTTTATGTTTGTTTACCGCAACTGAGAATATGTGATCGTGTATGCGTGAGAGTGGTGTTTTTTTTTCAACTTTTTCCCTCCATTGACTTCGATGAGGGAATATGTGAACATGCACGTGATATTATAACTTCAGATTTTTGCACTAGTCAGTTTACCGCTAGAGCGAAAACAGTTTACTTTTAACTCGTAATACGAGCGCAACCGGACTAGTGCAAAAATCTTAATTCTAGCGCAATTAACGCTTTAATGGAAGCAGAAAATACCACTTGTAATCTAACCCAATATGTTTGTAATAAGCTCTTTATTAATAATTTGTGTTACTTTATAATTAAACATTTTATAGCATGCAAAAAAATCACATTCATGAACAAAATTCAGATATACATATTAGTTTTAATTCTTTTGTAATGTAGCAATGTGACTTTTCCCTGGTTTAATATACTAATGAAAACAGAAAATACTTGTGTTTATTTAAATTCAAACTCTGATCAGTAGCCACAAATAAATAGTGTTAGATGCCAAAATATGCCAGATGATAAGAGATTAAAAAAAAAAGGTTTTCAATGGATAGGAATGGACCCAAACTTTTACAATGGCATATCACAAAATTAATCCCTGTGGATTTTTTTTTCTAATAAACTGGAATGTAGGCCATTGTTAGGTCAGTGACTCGAGGCTGTAATTGGTAAGATTATAAAATGAACTAATAATTCCTCTCAATTATATCATTGTGTACCTCTATTTATTATGGCTAATTGTCTGTGGTTCCGTTAGTCCAGTGTTTCCCAACAGGCCAGATATTCATTATATCTTAAGTAGAGCACATGTGAAATAATTAGCTGATAAGTGAGCTGGTTATTTCATCTATGCACTAGTTAAGATATAATGAATATCCAGCATATTAAGAGCCCTGAGGGAAATATTGCCTTAAACCCTTGATTTAATGTTACAACTGTCTATGGGGTTCAACCATAATTTTCTGGTTTGATAGTGACATAGGTAGGTAATCAAGAGGTCAAAAGAGAAAAGTGGGTGTGATTTAGAGACTTTAATATCAAGATTAAATGAAAAATGTATTAGAACTTTGAAGACAATTGTAATATACCCCAAGATATTAGAATTGGAGCTTTGGTGACATGAGGGTTTCCTGTGGGTGAGCATCAATATGTTTGCATTTCTGTTTTATAATAATGTAATTTACTGTGTAATGTCAAACAATATAATTTTTCTTCCTATTAAATTTTGGTGTTACTCTGTATCCTTTATGCCCTGGTCTTCTGCATAGTGTCTAGGTATTGATATAACAATATTTAAGAAATGCAGTGTATAATGTTTTAAAAAATAAAAAAAAAGATGTTGTGTGGTTTTAGATAGTTTTACAATGTATTTTGTACTAGTATATTCACTTCTTTTTTTTTTTTTCAAAGGCATTTGCAAGTTTGCCGAATGTGCATTATCCTAGATTTTTAATTTGTTTTTATTGTTTTCATATATGATTTTTAAGATACTGGATATCTACCCTGGGGTTTAAGTATACAAATTGCTTGCTGTTTATAGTCAATCAGCCTCCAGCATTAGAATGGTCTTCGTCTTGTTGCATATCCAGTGAGATTTCCATCTTCTGTAAAGATATCTCTTCTCTTTCTCACTATGAAAATACATTTATGGATTCACCTAGGGCTTTTTGCATCACAGACAGCTGTATCGTGAGATTGCTTTTAGGCAGGGGGTTTAGAGCCGCTATAAAAGATAAGAATATATTCATGTAAGAAATGTTTTTAGCATACTACATAATATATTGTAGAAGAATACAGTTAACATTTAAATACTGATTAATATACTTCTGCAGAAGGACTGCAGAATAATATAATCATTAATTTACCTTATTGATATATAGGTAGCTTTATTTTACAAAGGTAAGATTTAACCATAGAGGTTTTACAGATCATTAGGTATCCTAAACAACAGTATTGATTGTTTTGGAGAGAGTAGGAGGCATACTCCCATTTATTTCATTCTCCAGACGTAAAACTAAATGCTTAACTGGATGTATGAGTCATTTAATTTGTTCTCGTTAGCTGCTAATTGATATTTTCAGCTGCTGAAACAAATTTTCATAAAGAGTAATAAATAGGTTTGGATTAATTATCTAATAGACAAGCAACACAATCTTTAAATAAAAGAAGGGAATCACACTAAACCATTCAGAGTGCAGTTAATCAAATGATAAAAAACACACAACATGTTTAAATATAGTTGATAAGATCAATATTTACAAGTCAATGAACTCATTATTTTATTTATTTAGAAAAGTTATATATTTTCTTAAGTGTAAATGTGCTAACAAAGATTTAGTCTACTTTATTATTATTATTTAATTTTTTTTTTACAAAAATTAAAATGATTTAAAATGTAGAATTACATTAACTTACATTTTGTGCATCTTAAAGGTTTTATTCATTCAGTTCCCTGTAAAATAATATCAATAAATTATCTTAAGGAATAGTAAGGAACATTATTAATTTTCTTGCTTATATACAAAACATAAAAGTCATATTTATAAATTTTAATAATAATAATAATAATAATAATAATAATAGTAATTATTATTATTATTATTAATATTAACATTTATAATGTATTTATAAAAATAACAAATGATGCACCTCTGTAACATTATACAGTTGTGGAGTACAATAATCAGAAAACATTTACAGAAATCCTAAAGGGTAATAAGATGTAAACCTCTTTACAGAAGATGATCAACAAGATAGGTAGACTTGTGTGCTTACCTTCTAAAGGTAGATTCTTATTAGAATCTCTTTCACCTCTGAGATAGCAGAGAGCAATCACCATGAACCAGCTGGCATGGGGTGATTGACAGGCTCACGCGATTGGTTTGCAGGAGGGAAGGGGCAGCATTACACACTCTCTTGAGTGTCCGCTGCCCGTATGCCGCAAAGCCGTGCGGACATGTTATCAAGCTGAAAACCTTGTCCGCACGGCTGACAGTACATCTGCCCCTTATTGTTCTTTCGATGAATAATTATGTTTTTTAATTTTGAGCACTTTTATAATACACAAGTTCCTTCAAGCAAAAGGCAAATATGCATGTACCAGAGTAGTTCATATACGTAACAGCAGTGGTAAGTTTTCAAAGGAATTTTTTTTGCAAATAAAAAGTGCTTCTAAATTTTACTATAATACCCTATTAAAGTGTCAGTAAACCTCAAAAATAATGTAATATAATTCTGCACATAGTGCAGAATTATATTACATTACATTAGCCAAACTTTGTAAAACCTAATATACCCTTTTATTTTTTTTTTAAAAACGGCTGTTTTACAGACCCGCTCTCTGTGCTCTTCTGAGCGGGTCTGTTTTTTTTACACAGCGCATCGGGCCAGCTTTATAGTCACAGCCCGGCCCGACCGCGCCATTATACACAGTGCAGCTCGCTCCTGCTCTGTCTGAGCTGCACTTAGTGTTATGGCGCGGTCGGGTCGGGCTGTGACTATACAGCTGGCCCGATGCGCTGTGTAAAAAAAACAGACCCGCTCAGAAGAGCACAGAGAGCGGGTCTTTAAAACAGCCGTTCTTTAAAAAAATTAAAAGGGTATATTAGGTTTTACAAAGTTTGGCTAATATAATGTAATATAATTCTGCACTATGTGCAGAATTATATAACATTATTTTTGAGGTTTACTGTCCCTTTAAGGGCTAGTTTACAATTTATTTTAAATGTTTGCACTACTCGGGTTGTACTGGTATTACAAGTTGAAAATAAACAGTTTTTTTCTCTAGCGGTAACCAAAATCATGAATAAAGTCAAAATCCGAAATTCACGATCGTGTTTACCCATTCACCCATAGCTTAACACCTCAATATCGTGCAAAAACTATCGCATATAAGCATATTTGCATTCCCTTTAAAAGTCAATAGAGAGAGAAAAAATGTTAAGAAAAAAAAAATAACTTCTTAATATCGTTCAAACAACGTAGAAAATTTGCTTTTCCCATAGAAGTTAATAGACGAGAAAAAGTTAAAACAAAATCCTAACACCTCAATATCGCAAAAAGAACATAGCATATTCTCATTAGTGACAACCTGAAATGAACATAGGAATATTTCATTTTCCAGTGTTCTTTACATAATGGAATATGTTCTATTTATTTATAATTAAATATTTTTACATATATCTGATGGTTTATAAAACAAATTTATATGTATACCTATATACATGATTATATATAGGTATAAATATAAACAGATATATATATATATATATAATTAGGAATATCTATTTATAAATACATAGAACATATTTTCCTATGTGCAGAACATTCAGATGTGAAATATTTACAGTAAATACATAGTTAAAACCTTTATTTATTATAAATATTTCATTAATATGTTTTTATCTACTTAACTGCAAAGGGCTCCAATGCACACACACACACACTGTATGTATATATATATATATATATATATATATATATATATATATATATACAGGGAGTGCAGAATTATTAGGCAAATGAGTATTTTGACCAGATCATCCTCTTTATGCATGTTGTCTTACTCCAAGCTGTATAGGCTCGAAAGCCTACTACCAATTAAGCATATTAGGTGATGTGCATCTCTGTAATGAGAAGGGGTGTGGTCTAATGACATCAACACCCTATATCAGGTGTGCATAATTATTAGGCAACTTCCTTTCCTTTGGCAAAATGGGTCAAAAGAAGGACTTGACAGGCTCAGAAAAGTCAAAAATAGTGAGATATCTTGCAGAGGGATGCAGCACTCTTAAAATTGCAAAGCTTCTGAAGCGTGATCATCGAACAATCAAGCGTTTCATTCAAAATAGTCAACAGGGTCGCAAGAAGCGTGTGGAAAAACCAAGGCGCAAAATAACTGCCCATGAACTGAGAAAAGTCAAGCGTGCAGCTGCCAAGATGCCACTTGCCACCAGTTTGGCCATATTTCAGAGCTGCAACATCACTGGAGTGCCCAAAAGCACAAGGTGTGCAATACTCAGAGACATGGCCAAGGTAAGAAAGGCTGAAAGACGACCACCACTGAACAAGACACACAAGCTGAAACATCAAGACTGGGCCAAGAAATATCTCAAGACTGATTTTTCTAAGGATGAAATGAGAGTGAGTCTTGATGGGCCAGATGGATGGGCCCGTGGCTGGATTGGTAAAGGGCAGAGAGATCCAGTCCGACTCAGACGCCAGCAAGGTGGAGATGGAGTACTGGTTTGGGCTGGTATCATCAAAGATGAGCTTGTGGGGCCTTTTCGGGTTGAGGATGGAGTCAAGCTCAACTCCCAGTCCTACTGCCAGTTTCTGGAAGACACCTTCTTCAAGCAGTGGTACAGGAAGAAGTCTGCATCCTTCAAGAAAAACATGATTTTCATGCAGGACAATGCTCCATCAAACGCGTCCAAGTACTCCACAGTGTGGCTGGCAAGAAAGGGTATAAAAGAAGAAAATCTAATGACATGGCCTCCTTGTTCAACTGATCTGAACCCCATTGAGAACCTGTGGTCCATCATCAAATGTGAGATTTACAAGGAGGGAAAACAGTACACCTCTCTGAACAGTGTCTGGTAGGCTGTGGTTGCTGCTGCACGCAATGTTGATGGTGAACAGATCAAAACACTGACAGAATCCATGGATGGCAGGCTTTTGAGTGTCCTTGCAAAGAAAGGTGGCTATATTGGTCACTGATTTGTTTTTGTTTTGTTTTTGAATGTCAGAAATGTATATTTGTGAATGTTGAGATGTTATATTGCTTTCACTGGTAAAAATAAATAATTGAAATGGGTATATATTTGTTTTTTGTTAAGTTGCCTAATAATTATGCACAGTAATAGTCACCTGCACACACAGATATCCTCCTAAAATAGCTAAAACTAAAAACAAACTAAAAACTACTTCCAAAAATAGTCAGCTTTGATATTAATGAGTTTTTTGGGTTCATTGAGAACATGTTGTTGCCTAATAATTCTGCACTCCCTGTATATATATATATATATATATATATATATATATATATATGTACATACTTATAAGTCTATACATGTGTACAGGTGTATTTATATGTGTTAATATGTGTATATATGTCTGTACACACATATAAATACACAAATACATATGTTCACATAAATATATATATATATATATATATACAGGGAGTGCAGAATTATTAGGCAAATGAGTATTTTGACCACATCATCCTCTTTATGCATGTTGTCTTACTCCAAGCTGTATAGGCTCGAAAGCCTACTACCAATTAAGCATATTTGGTGATGTGCATCTCTGTAATGAGAAGGGGTGTGGTCTAATGATATCAACACCCTATATCAGGTGTGCATAATTATTAGGCAACTTCCTTTCCTTTGGCAAAATGGGTCAAAAGAAGGACTTGACAGGCTCAGAAAAGTCAAAAATAGTGAGATATCTTGCAGAGGGATGCAGCACTCTTAAAATTGCAAAGCTTCTGAAGCGTGATCATCGAACAATCAAGCGTTTCATTCAAAATAGTCAACAGGGTCGCAAGAAGTGTGTGGAAAAACCAAGGCGCAAAATAACTGCCCATGAACTGAGAAAAGTCAAGCGTGCAGCTGCCAAGATGCCACTTGCCACCAGTTTGGCCATATTTCAGAGCTGCAACATCACTGGAGTGCCCAAAAGCACAAGGTGTGCAATACTCAGAGACATTGCCAAGGTAAGAAAGGCTTGAAAGACGACCACCACTGAACAAGACACACAAGCTGAAACGTCAAGACTGGGCCAAGAAATATCTCAAGACTGATTTTTCTAAGGTTTTATGGACTGATGAAATGAGAGTGAGTCTTGATGGGCCAGATGGATGGGCCCGTGGCTGGATTGGTAAAGGGCAGAGATCTCCAGTCCGACTTAGACGCCAGCAAGGTGGAGGTGAAGTACTGGTTTGGGCTGGTATCATCAAAGATGAGCTTGTGGGGCCTTTTCAGGTTGAGGATGGAGTTAAGCTCAACTCCCAGTCCTACTGCCAGTTTCTGGAAGACACTTTCTTCAAGTAGTGGTACAGGAAGAAGTCTGCATCCTTCAAGAAAAACATGTTTTTCATGCAGGACAATGCTCCATCACACGTGTCCAAGTACTCCACAGTGTGGCTGGCAAGAAAGGGTATAAAAGAAGAAAATCTAATGACATGGCCTCCTTGGTCACCTGATCTGAACCCCATTGAGAACCTGTGGTCCATCATCAAATGTGAGATTTACAAGGAGGGAAAACAGTACACCTCTCTGAACAGTGTCTGGGAGGCTGTGGTTGCTGCTGCACGCAATATTGATGGTGAACAGATCAAAACACTGACAGAATCCATGGATGGCAGGCTTTTGAGTGTCCTTGCAAAGAAAGGTGGCTATATTGGTCACTGATTTGTTTTTGTTTTGTTTTTGAATGTCAGAAATGTATATTTGTGAATGTTGAGATGTTATATTGGTTTCACTGGTAAAAATAAATAATTGAAATGGGTATATATTTGTTTTTTGTTAAGTTACCTAATAATTATGCACAGTAATAGTCACCTGCACACACAGATATCCCCCTAAAATAGCTATAACTAAAAACAAACTAAAAACTACTTCCAAAACTATTCAGCTTTGATATTAATGATTTTTTGGGTTCATTGAGAACATGGTTGTTGTTCAATAATAAAATGAATCCTCAAAAATACAACTTGCCTAATAATTCTGCACTCCCTGTATATATATATATATATATATATATATATATATATATATATATATATATATATATATATATATATATATATATATATACAGGTGGCCCTCGGTTTACAATGGTTTAATTTACACCGTTTCAGAATAACAACCTTTTTTCCAGTCATGTGACTGCTATTGAAAAGCATTTAAAGAAGCAGTGCATATATTAAAATAGCCAGTAGGTGGAGCTGTCCGCTTGTGTTGCAGCAAAGCCAAGCAAGCTGAAATGAATCAGTTTAATCAGACCTGAACTATCGAGCAGATTTCAAAGGAACAAGATCTTCCTGTCTATAAATCAGTCCAGATTGGAATGCATAGAAAGAACTGTTTGCAGAAAAATGCAAGTGAAGTCTGTGTTGTGTGATTCTTTTATTAGGTTTATAATGCTGTTTAGCAAATGTTTTTGTTCATTTAACTTAGTTTAATTATATATTCTGTGTTGTGTGATTATTTTATTAGATTTATAATGCTGTTTAGCATTTAACATCTTCATTTCAAAGCTTTAAAAAATAATGTATTAGCTGTTATGACAATTTTGAGAGGGGCCTGGAACCTAACTCCCTCACTTCCCATTGACTTACATTATAAACTGGGTTTCAATTTACAACGGTTTTTATTTACAACCATTCCTTCTGGAACTTAACCCCGGCGTAGACTGAGGGCTTCCTGTATATATACATATATATATATATATATATATATATATATATATATATATATATATATATATATATATATATATACACACAGGGCCGCCACTAGAAATTTTGGGGCCCCTGACTTAACCATTGATCAGCCCCCCCCCCCTTCTTGACATGTGCAATTTTTGACCAAGTGACTAAAATGTATATGCACTTTATTCTTAAGTGTAGTCAAACTTGGAAATGTGGTAAAGTAGGTAGTAACACACAAACACAGAAACACTCATACACTGAAACACACACACTCACACATAAGGATTCACAAATAGACACTCTAGCAGACATGCAAAGAAACACACAAACCCACTCTGATTATCTTTTTGTCAAGGAAGATGACAACTAAATGATGACAACCATATGCAGTGGCTGAAAGGAAGGGCCCTGAACTGCCTAAACAATAATTTAAAGGTTAAATGTTGGATTGGTGACTTCCAGAAAGGTCTCATTTAGTCTCAAAGTCTGTAGAAAGATGTGAATAATCAGTAGTAAGGTCAAAATGTCCTAAAAAGGAACAGACAATGGATACACACACACACACACACACACAAACTCAAACACAAACTTGCACATACACCCAAGGAAACACCGACAGAGACAGCCTCATAAAACACACAAAGACATACACACACACACACCCACAGAAAACACACAAAAACATACACACACAGAGAGACAACCACATAAAATACAGAAAGACATACATACACACCCTCACTGAGACATCCACAGAAAACACACAAAGACATACATACACTCTCACAGAGACACTCACAGAAAATGCACAGACATACACACAGTTATGAACCCCTAATCTGCTGCCCCCAACATCGTCGAACCCTACATTATATTTATTGACCCCTAATCTGCCATCCCCAATTTCGCTGCAACCTACTTACATTTATTAACCCCTAATCTGCAGCCCACAATGTCGCTGCCACTATATTAAATGTATTAACCCCTAAACCTATGTCTAACCCTAAACCTAACCTAAATAAATTACTATCATTAACTAAATTATTCCTATTTAAAACTAAATACTTACCTGTAAAATAAACCCTAAGATAGCTACAATATAACTAATAGTTACATTGTAGCTACCTTAGGGTTTATTTTTATTTTACAGGCAACTTTATATTTATTTTAACTAGGTAGAATAGTTATTAAATAGTTATTAACTATTTAATAACTACCTAGTTAAAATAAATACAAAATTACCTGTAAAATAAAACCTAACCTAAGTTACACTAACACCTAACACTACACTATAATTAAATAAATTAACTAAATTAAATACAATTAATTACAATTAAATAAAATTATCTAAAGTACAAAAAAAAAACCCCACTAAATTACAGAAAATAATAAAATAATTACAAGAATTTTAAACTAATTACACCTACTCTAATCCCCCTAACAAAATAAAAAAGCCCCACAAAATAAAAAGCCCTACCCTACACTAAATATCAAATAGCCCTTAAAAGGGCCTATTGCGGGGTATTCCAATAGATGCTCGAATAGGGAACCAATCCCGCTCATGATGGGGTGGCCTTGTATTTTCATAAGGGTTTTATGCACCTTTGGAAGGTGGTAGAAGATGGAAACCACAGGGTGTTCAACATATAAATAATCCCTTGTGAACAAATTTATGTGCCTATCTTCCAATCTATCATCCAAAAGTGTTTTCAAAACTCCCTGATATAACCTGGTAGGGTCTCCTAATAGGGCAGCATAATTTGTTGTATCCTGCAATTGCTCAGGAGCTCCCCTTATATAATCTTCTCTGCTTAGGATGGCTATTGAACCCCCTTTGTCAGAATTGCATATTGCTATATCATTCATGCTTTTAAGCTCATTGTGGGCTTTCCTTTCCCTATGTGACAAATGTTTAATTCACCACTCAAGGTACATGTTTGTATATCATTTATCTCAGGTCCTTCCTCTGGGGCTGAGTTAGCGAATACTTCTGTAGAGTCAAACTCCATATAAATTTATTAAGATCTAAGATTGTTTCAAAGAGATTAAATCTACTTGTTGGAGCAAAGTTAAGTCCAAGTCTTAAGAGTTTTGATATGTGTGTCAGTCAGTTCCCTAGAGGATAAATTAGTAAAATTGTTTACTGATACTTTGTGCTTTTTTTGTTCCCCCTCAAAGGGTATCTGTTCTTTTCATGCCCTATACATGTTTTTTCTGTGGCCACGTAAAAAACCTGTTCAAACTCCTTTTTATCCTGACTAATTGTGTTCTGCTGTCTCTTTGAGCTGCTGGTCACATATTTAGATCCTTTATTAGAAGCAGTAGCTTGTTGTGATGATGGTTCCTTAGGCCTCACTACCTGTTCTCCAGTTTGGGTGAATGTCTGGGTGTTAGGTATTAGAACATTACAATTCAAATTAGATTTAAGAATGCCTGCTTGTATGTGCTGTTCTGTGTTAGAGATTGGACCCATATATCCGGTATCCTCTCTGGAACCATTTTCAGTATCTAAGTTGGGGGAAGGTGTCTTGGTATTGCTAAGTGGTCTGATATTTCTGTTGTTTCTCCTATTTCTGCTTCTGGATCTACCCCTATTTTGTGTTCTCCTAGTGTTGGTCCTATCAGTTCTATTTCACACATATACACTATAGTTATCATAATCCGGCTGGTCCCTAATGTACTTGGTATGTTTCAAGTTAAGAACCAAACCTTTGGCCTCAGTGAGTGAAGATTTCAATATAATATTGAATCTTGGGAAATCTACTTCATTTTCCTGTTATTTTTTTCTGTTTGTAGATTCCCTATTTCTTATCTCACTGTGGCCAATAACTTTGTATTATATGAAATTAACAATAACATGAGTCTAATGGAGTATTCAGTTAAAATACTATTCCAAGGACTTCCGGTAGGCGGCTCACCAAGATGGCCACAACCTCACAAGGCTCTGTGACTGAAACCTGCTTTTGAGTGTAGTGTGGTAGAATCTTCAGCCATCCATACCTCCCTTGGCAATAACTGTGCCCGGGAATCCTTCAGGATCAGGACATTACAACTCCTGGCCTCCGAGAAGGCACTGAAAAGTTAAAATTTGTCTTTGCACCTACGGATGTGCACACTCCGGAAAACAAGATGGCGCACATTGCTGAGGCCCTAATAGATGTCTTTATGCCAATATTGGATTCCCTAACAACAGCTATGGGGGAACTCCTCTGCGAAGTACGAAAGCTTAGCACACCCGAACATACCAATATAATTTCTGCATGTCTAATTACACCTCGGCAAACTCCACCAATTAATCTGAAAGAAGACACTCTGGATAGCGGCATTACAGAAGAGATGGAGGGGTCACACTACCCTAACTTTCTACTGCAACCAAGTAACCTGGTCACTTTGGAAGCGGGGATAATAAATTCCATAAATGTCTCCCATGCATTGACTTACCCCGGACTTGCTCCTATAGAAACGCGCCAGACCTCAGAATTCCTAACACTCTGTGGAAATGAGAGCGCCAGTGGCCCCACAATCTGTGCTCCAAGTCCGTTTCGACTCCCTGCCGTTAATTTGTCATTAAACCCAGCCAACATGGCTGACCGGTGTCCTGATCAGGTGGAAGGGAATGACACCGCAACTACTGAGCCTACTGATGCTCGCACTGCACTATATACACGGGGAGAAGACGGCAGCTTCGTGACTCACGCTGCACAGAGGAGCGGGCAAGCTACAGCTGTAAGTGTCCCACCGCAGGAAACCACCTTACAGACAGTCTTGAAGCCAGACTCGAATGGTGACGGCTGCCTTATCGTTGCACTGTTATACCTAATACTCGCTGTGGGGCAGCCCCTCTCCCCTCCGCAAAAGAAAAGCTGCATCCTTCTGAGGCATGTATGTCATGCTCCATTCCGTGCTGGGGTCGGATGATCAGTTTATGGCTGCAGTCCTATGCACCAGCTGACTGTATAACGGGCTAGAAATATGAACTAAGGTCTTTGCCTAGCTTTTGAACAATTGGGGAATATCTAACACCTTTAACTATCTGGATACATTTGCTTTGCACTGGTCAATATGCAAATTTGTTAGTCAGAAGATGCCTTACCTTGTTTTGTTTTTTTTTAAACTTGACCATGTTATTTGTGTGTTTTTGTTACATATATGCCTGGTTCTAGTTGTTTTGCTGCTCTTATTCTTTTTACCTCCTAAGATAGTAGAGTAAACCTTTTGGGCAGTACAATTCATTAGCGACATAGTTTACTCATACCAGCTAGTCTAGATTTAACTGTAAAATATCCAACATCTATAAATTAATCCCAACCTGTAAGTGTGTCTGTGGGATGCTGTGTGTTGCTGTTGTATATATGGTTTATTTTAGTTTTATTATCCTATTTATGTTCCCTAATTGACAAAATACGAAACACTGTAATTACAGGCAGAGTTACCCAATCCAAATGTATCCCCGCAGATTATAGATTCCTCAATATCTATATGCAATTCTATAGAAAATGGTTATTTATTCTCAAAAAGTTTCATTACTCTGTTACACTCTTCCTATGGATAACCCATGACCGGTTTCTGCTGAATGGCTGGCCTGTGAATTTATTGTGCATTAACCGTCCTGCTGACAGACCAGGATCAGGACATTTCAGCTCCTGGCTACCAAGATGGAACATCTAATGCCTAGGTTCAGATCTCTTAACCATTCTGAGACTCTAATACATCCATAACAAAATAGTCTTTTGCTGCTTAGATTCATGATTATATTTCCTGGTATGCCGTAATTGTTTCTTTGTGCCTAAGGTTTGCGGTCAATATGTTTTCTATTTGTTTAGAGCCTCTTACATGTTTAGAATATTAAGCAGTCTCTGCCCACTATAATGCGTAACATTTCATTACACTAATGTATATAATGGTTGCAGAGGCGGGATTAGCACCTGACGCCTAAGTTTAACACCTATAGATAAATACCCTAAAACCCAATAGGCTGAAAACTAAACTGCCACTTAATCTTTATCTAGCTCTTCTTCTATGTTCTTATGTGCTAACAGTTTTTTTTTTTTTTTTTTTTTTTTTTTTAAAAACAAAAAACACCTAGAAGTAGCTACTGAAATAGATTACCACTATATGTAACGGCCCCCTCATCATAATAACATTATAGCACACTGTAGTATCCTGTAAAGCTTTTACTTTTTTTGTTTTATTTAGTCTTTGTTTAAAGAGGAAATTAGTCTTGGTAGGTTATTAAAGGGAGATAACTTGCATATACCAATCATACCTATGAAAGTTGTGTGCCCCCTTTTGATCTTTTTGCTACATTTCAAAGTTGACACTAGGCACTTGTGGGTTTATTCTCAATGTGGCAATATCTCCGTCATTGACAGTGGGACTTGTAAATTAATCCCCTGCTGCCCCATCACGGATCCAGGCACCTTTATACTGCAGGTTCTACTTTGCATGATTTCTGTACCCTTACAATTCACTATTCAATGAAATATTTAACACTGATTCATCCTTTTAATCCATGCATAGGGAAGAGTCTCAAGCGGAGATATCTCTAAAAGTCGTGCTTAATTTCTCATTCATTATACTTCTTCTAACGGCCCCTATTACTTAAACATATGCCTTCCTACCTAAATTCCTGTATGAGTATTCTTTTACAACGACCTCCCGCACCGAAAATGCCAACCTAATCCAGACCCTACTTTGTAAGTCCTACTGACACTGATGCTATTTATCTCTCCCAAGGTGCTGACACATTGATGCAGGTTGATCAGTTTTAATAAATGTATATGTCCAGGTTTATTTTTGCGGGGGATACATATTCCAATAGGAGAGTGTACTAGTTCTCAGTTATATATTTTTTTTTTTTTTTTTTTTCGTTGTTTATAGATGTTTAGTTTTTTTTTAGTTTATAGATGTTTAGTTTGGTTGTGTTAGTTTATTTAAAACAAAATCCCAACATTGTGGTACAAATGTGTACTTCTATTAGAAAGTTCTCTGATCCATATAAGTCCTTTACAGATCTAAATACAACTGTGAACATTGTATTCTACTACATCCAATGGATTATGTTACTATATCATGCTGCCTCATTAATCCTATGCTTCTTTATTGCACCCTGTGAGGTGTCTTGGATTTGTAATTTATCACTGTATCACTTGTTGGTCATAAATAAAATTTAAAAAAAAAATACTATTCCAAGAATTGATGAAATCTTCGTCTTGGACCTCAAATGTAGGAAACCTTTTCAAGCTAAGGCTCCGTGGAATAATGTTCAACTTAATATATCTATTGAAAGTTCATACATCATATAGTAGTTCTTGCTCCTAAATGAGAAGCTTTTCCATTTCCTCAAAGAGGCAACTTAGGTTGTAATCCGTAATGTTGGTAGTAAAAATTTGTTCTAATGTCCATGCATTCCCTGTCCGTTACAGGCAAAAGTGAATAAAAAGTATCAGTACCTTCCATGTTATATTGCTCTAGTACATCTCCTATAACAAGTATATGTGGACACTTGAACATGCTGGTGTTTTAACAAATAGTTAGACTTGGCTTATGCAGAAAGGCGCTTTATATCTTTACATCTGCACATATGTACAGCCATATTTTAGCTTACACCACTAAGTGCTATTTTGCCTAAGGCTTTTGCCTTCTCTGGCACTATAAAACCCTAATCTATAACACACATATATTATCTTTATGATGTGACAATTACAACTCAGTCTCACATATATTGTATTTAACTCCACAGCACAATGTAGCGATTGAAATTTGATGAATTATGTTAGAATGAAGGGTAGTATTGATATGATGTATTATATATTTTCCCCTTTATCTATATCAATCAACAAGTAGAAAATTGCATGTACTTATTTACATACGGTCAGATCACGAGTTTTGTATTACAGGGAGTGCAGAATTATTAGGCAAGTTGTATTTTTGAGGATTAATTTTATTATTGAACAACAACCATGTTCTCAATGAACCCAAAAAACTCATTAATATCAAAGCTGAATAGTTTTGGAAGTAGTTTTTAGTTTGTTTTTAGTTATAGCTATTTTAGGGGGATATCTGTGTGTGCAGGTGACTATTACTGTGCATAATTATTAGGCAACTTAACAAAAAACAAATATATACCCATTTCAATTATTTATTTTTACCAGTGAAACCAATATAACATCTCAACATTCACAAATATACATTTCTGACATTCAAAAACAAAACAAAAACAAATCAGTGACCAATATTGCCACCTTTCTTTGCAAGGACACTCAAAAGCCTGCCATCCATGGATTCTGTCAGTGTTTTGATCTGTTCACATCAACATTGCGTGCAACAGCAACCACAGCCTCCCAGACACTGTTCAGAGAGGTGTACTGTTTTCCCTCCTTGTAAATCTCACATTTGATGATGGACCACAGGTTCTCAATGGGGTTCAGATCAGGTGAACAAGGAGGCCATGTCATTAGATTTTCTTCTTTTATACCCTTTCTTGCCAGCCACGCTGTGGAGTACTTGGACGCGTGTGATGGAGCATTGTCCTGCATGAAAATCATGTTTTTCTTGAAGGATGCAGACTTCTTCCTGTACCACTGCTTGAAGAAGGTGTCTTCCAGAAACTGGCAGTAGGACTGGGAGTTGAGCTTGACTCCATCCTCAACCCGAAAAGGCCCCACAAGCTCATCTTTGATGATACCAGCCCAAACCAGTACACCACCTCCACCTTGCTGGCGTCTGAGTCGGACTGGAGCTCTCTGCCCTTTACCAATCCAGCCACGGGCCCATCCATCTGGCCCATCAAGACTCACTCTCATTTCATCAGTCCATAAAACCTTAGAAAAATCAGTCTTGAGATATTTCTTGGCCCAGTCTTGACGTTTCAGCTTGTGTGTCTTTTTCAGTGGTGGTCGTCTTTCAGCCTTTCTTACCTTGGCCATGTCTCTGAGTATTGCACACCTTGTGCTGTTGGGCACTCCAGTGATGTTACAGCTCTGAAATATGGCCAAACTGGTGGCAAGTGGCATCTTGGCAGCTGCACGCTTGACTTTTCTCATTTCATGGGCAGTTATTTTGCGCCTTGGTTTTTCCACACGCTTCTTGCGACCCTGTTGACTATTTTGAATGAAACGATTGATTGTTCGATGATCACGCTTCAGAAGCTTTGCAATTTTAAGAGTGCTGCATCCCTCTGCAAGATATCTCACTATTTTTGACTTTTCTGAGCCTGTCAAGTCCTTCTTTTGACCCATTTTGCCAAAGGAAAGGAAGTTGCCTAATAATTATGCACACCTGATATAGGGTGTTGATGTCATTAGACCACACCCCTTCTCATTACAGAGATGCACATCACCTAATATGCTTAATTGGTAGTAGGCTTTCGAGCCTATACAGCTTGGAGTAAGACAACATGCATAAAGAGGATGATGTGGTCAAAATACTCATTTGCCTAATAATTCTGCACTCCCTGTAGAAGCTGTGCAGTGCTAACGAGCAGTTTTTTCTCACCGCTCACTTACCTACAGTGCTGGTATTACGGGTTTTTACAAACCTGGCGTTAAAAGGCAAGAAGTGAGCGTTGAGCAAAATTGTGCTCCTTACCGCACTCCAATACCAGCGCTGCTTAAGTCAGCGGTTAGCTGGTCGTACGTGCTCATGCACGATTTCCCCATAGACATCAATGGGGAGAGCCGGCTGAGAAAAAGTCTAACACCTGCCAAAAAGCAGCGTAAAACTCAGTAACGCAGCCCCATTGATTCCTATGGGGAAATAAAAGTTATGCTTATACCTAACACCCTAACATGAACCCCGAGTCTAAACACCCCTAACCTTACACTTATTAACCCCGAATCTGCTGCCCCCGACATCATTGACACCTACATTATACTTATTAACCCCTAATTTGCCGCTCCGGACACCGCCGCCACCTACATTATATTTATTAACACCCTAATCTGCTGCCCCCAACATCGCTGCAACCTACATTATATGTATTAACCCCTAATCTGCCGTCCCCAATGTTGCCGCAAACCTACCTACACTTATTAACCCCTAATCTGCCGCCCCCAACGTCGCCGCCACTATTCTAAATTTATTAACCCCTAAACCTAAGTCTAATCCTAACCCTAACACCCCCTAACTTAAATATAATTTAAATACATCTAAAGAAAATTACTATCATTAACTAAATTATTCATATTTAAAACTTAAATACTTAAAGGGCCATAATACCCAAATGTTTAAACACTTGAAAGTGATGCAGCATAGCTGTAAAAAGCTGATCAGAAAATATCACCTGAACATCTCTATGTAAAAAAGAAAGATATTTTACCTCAAGAGTTCCTCAGTAGCCACCTCCCATTGTAAAGGATTTCTAAGCAGCATATTAGTATGTCTGTCCCGGGACAACTGAAAGGATGAGCTTCGTGCACTCTCATATTATTTCACCAATCAGGTAAAGGAAGCTTACTATGAAATCTCATGAGAGTTAAGTCAAATCTCATGAGATCACAGTAAGAGTTCATGACCTCAGCACTGCTGATGCTGATTGGCTGCTGTTCATTTCTTCATTTTTTAAATTTTTTTACCTGCAGCTTGGAGCAGCTGAGTATAACTTTTTACACAGAACTTACTCTGGTGAGCTGAGGAAATTGTGAGGTAAAATATCTTCCTTTTTTACATAGAGATACTCAGGTGATATTTTTACAGTTATACTGCATCAGTTTCAAGTGATTTAGCATATGAGTATTATGTCCCTTTAAATATTATTTAAATACTTACCTATAACTATTAGGGGTTAATAAGTATAATTTAGGTGACGGTGATGTTAAGGGCAGCAGATTGGGGGTTAATAATATTTAACTAGTGTTTGTGAGGCGGGAGTGCGGCGGTTTAGGGGTTAATATGTTTATTATAGTGGTGGCGATGTCCGGAGCGGCAGATTAGGGGTTAAAAATTGTATTATAGTGTTTGCGATGCGGGAGGGCCTCGGTTTAGGGGTTAATAGGTAGTTTATTGGTGTTAGTGTAATTTTTAGCACTTTAGTTATGAGTTTTATGCTACGGCGTTGTACCATAAAAACTCATAACTAATGACTTTAAAATGCGTTACGGATCTTGGAGGTAGAGGGTGTACCGCTCACTTTTTGGCCTCCCAGGACAGACTCGTAATACCAGCGCTATGGAAGTCCCATAGAAAAAAGGGTTTACGAAGTTTACGTAAGTCATTTTGTGGTAAGGCCAAAGAAGTGTGCAGTGCCCCTAAACCTGCAAGACTCGTAATAGCAGGACCTGTTAATGCTGCTTTTTCAGCTTAATGCAAGACTCGTAATCTAGCTGATAGGTTGTAATATGATGGATTTCTATTGTTCAACTATATTACTTTTCCTTGTCTGTTTCTTTATTTATAATGTTTATGATATGTATTGTAAGAGCTAAATGTCTCTTCAATTTCAGACAGAAATGCATTATTTTTGCAGTAAAACAGGCAAATAAACCTAGGTAATATACCTTTAAACCATGTTAATCACAGAGAGGCATGATTAGTTGTTTTTAAAGGGTCAGTCTACACCAGAATTTGTATTGTTTAAAAAGATAGATAATCCCTTTATTACCCATTCCCCAGTTTTGCATAACCAACACAGTTATATTAATATATATTTTACCTCTGTGATTACCTTGTATCTGAGCCTCTGTAGACTGCCCTCTTATCTTAGTGCTTTGACGGACATGCAGTTTAGCCAATCAGTGCAGACTCCTAAATAACTTCACGGGAGTCTCTATATGACACACATGAACTAGTACTGTCTAACTGTGAAAAACTTTCAAAATGCTCTGAGCTAAGAGGCAGTTTTCAATAGTTTAGAAATCAGTTTGAGCCTACCTAGGTTTAGCTTTTCAAAAATACCACCAAGGGAACAAAACAAATTTAATGATAAAAGTCAATTGGAAAGTTGTTTAAAATAGCATGCCCTATCTGAATCATGAAAGTTTATTTTTGACTTGACTATCCCTTTAACCAATGATTGGTTGATGCAGGGTACATAGGTCATGCAACAGGTGTACTCATTAGCTATGATTACGGCCTAGTGCCGGAACATGTTAGCGTTTCTTATGCTGTGATTCTACTGATTACCCGTTTAGTACCTTCCATATGTATTTTTTATTTCCATTTTGGATAATACATTTTTGATGTTTTATTTGGATCACCGCCTCTGCAAACCTTTGTATTCTTGAAATATATATATGTGTGTGTGTATAGACATACTGTATATACAGATATATATAGACATATCTATTTTAAAATACAAAGATAATTTTCTTCTAAATAAAGAACATTTTAATGTAAAGTATTTACAGTAAAACACATTAATTTTTTTTATAAAATATTACAATTGTTTCAAAATTATTTTTCAAATTGTGATGTATTTGAGTGGAAAGGTCTTCAAAGTGTATATATAAGTGCATACATATATAATCATGTGTTTATATTTGTATATATATATATATATATATATATATATATATATATATATATATATATATATATATATATGTATATATATATACATATATATATATATATGTATTTTTATGTGTGTGTGTGTGTATATATATATATATATATATATATATTTATATATATATATATTTATATATATATATATATACACACACATAAATACATATATACACATATATATATATATATATATATATATATATATATATATATATATATATATATATATATATATATATATATATATATATCCACAAAATAAAGCAGGCACTCTCCGTTTAACTTTGTCGTTTAATGGTAAACGTTTTCGGGGTCTCCCCCGTCCTCAGACCACTTACAGATATACAATAACACACAACTTAAATAGCTACTCACCCTCACCGTGTCAAATCGCCAACAGACTCTCAGCTTCCGTGTCGCGCAACTGCGCATGCGCGCCCGGAACTAAGGAGAGCCGACTGGGACCAACTACCCACCACTAAAAGCAAAAGTGAAAATCAACATCACACAGAATAATGCAGCAGTGCAGACCGCTAACTACACATAGTACTATAATGCAAACTGATATTATTACCCTATACTAGGCATATTGTAATATACACAGACCTACCCCCAAACCTTTTTTGAACCTTATATATTCCAATGTTATGCACAAACATATTGCCATTTTGCCATAAAGGGGATATTATTATGTTCTTATACTGTTATATTTACACTGTTATATTTGCATATTTACACAGAGGGGATATCAGTGTTAGGTAGCATTACTCTTCATGTATTACACTCATGCCCCTAACTGAACAACTAGCCCAATATCTCTTTCACCAACTTAAAGGTGTTGGACCCCTGTGCATATTACTTTACCACAGAGCAACCCACCATATCCACTTTACTATTTGATAGTCATCCTCAGTTACATGGATGCTTAACTATCAGTGGGGAACCCAGCCGTAAAGATAATGAGCTGCATTGCAATTTAATTGCATGTATTCAATCCAGCCATGGACATACCCAATCATATTAGCTTAAGCTCACATCTTACTGTGAAGGAGGCAGTAGGCATACATCCACTACAAGTTTTACAAGAAACATTGGTAATCCAAATGGACATTCAGCCCCTTTGGGTACATAGTCTCCAGGTTAAAAATCCACTGAGACTCCCGTTGTAGTAGACGCCTGCCCCTGTCACCCCCCCTAGGATTGCGTGGAACGTGATCTATGATAATATACCGAAGGTCAGATACAGCATGACCACTGGTACTGAAGTGGTGAGCCACCGGTTGATCTGAATCACCATCCTTAATTGCCAGCCGAATCGCTGACCGGTGGTTCGCCATCCTCGTCCTGAGATCATCCTGGGTCTTACCCACGTAAAATTTACCACACGGACAGTGTAGTAAGTAAACAATATACGTGGTTGTGCAAGTCACCCTGTGCAGGATTTTATATTTTTTATTAGACCATGGATGTTGAAACGTGCTGCTCTGGGTTAACCCACCACAGGTAGTGCAACCACTGCAACGGAAGCAACCTTTTTCATGGTTTTTAACCATGTACTAGGCATATAGCTGTCACTATTGTCGGGCCTCAGGAGCATATCTTTCAGTGATCTTCCACGTTTGAACCCAGCCAAAGGTGACACACAGGATGCAAAGGGTAGTGTTTTGTCACTCTCCAAAATGTCCCAATGTTCCCTCAAGATATTGGAGAACTGTAGCTTTTCAGGTGAGAAGATGGTGGTAAAGATCATCTTCTTCTCACTCTTATCCCTCTCCATCTTAGTGAGTGCCTGTTCCTGTGTAAGCCCTGATGCTTCAATCAGTGATTCGTCAAGATGCTTAGAACCATAACCACGGTCCATGAATTTCTTGTACATTTCCTGTAGTTGCTGTTCCTTCCTTTCCTGGTTACTGTTATTGCGTACCACTCGCTTAAACTGTGATCTTGCCAGTGATTTTTTCAAACTTGGAGGATGGCAGCTTGTAGCATCCAATAATGAGTTCCTGTCAGTTTCCTTATAATATAAGGTTGTGCTGATACCTGTGTTTTCCTTAAAGATCCTTAAATCCAGGAAGTCGATGGTATGTATATCATAGGTCATCTTCAACTGTATATGTGGATTCACCTTGTTTAATTCTGCATACCACACCAGTAACTCATCCTCTGTCCCACACCAGATAAGGAAGAGATCGTCTATATAACGTCGGTATAGCCGTATTCTGTGATCACCAAAGGCAGTAGTGGCGACCGTTTCGAAGTGGGCCATAAACAGATTCGCATAAGATGGGGCCACGTTGGACCCCATCGCTGTTCCTGAGATCTGTAAATAAAAGTCCCTCTCAAATTTGAAATAATTACATCTCAAACAAAAATCCAGTAGTTCAGACATCACATCCACTGGAGGCCCAATATAAGGATGTCTAAGAAGATGGTACACCACAGCAGCCATACCCTGATCATGGGGAATCACGGTGTATAAACTGGTCACATCTAGTGTGACCAGAAACTCGCCTCCACCAGATGTGCGATAGGTCTTTAACAACTGTATCAACTCCATGGAGTCCAGGAGAAAGGAGTCAGTGTGCCTCACGATTGGTTGCAGAATACTATCGACAAATGTAGCCAGGGGTTGTAAGATAGATCCCCTGGCTGACACAATCGGTCTTCCTGGAGGTGTGATTGGATTTTTGTGTACCTTCGGCAAGGTATAAATCACAGGGACAATAGGATGCCCAACTTGTAGGTAATCCCTCAAGGCCTTATCAATAAAGCCTTGTTGGTAAAGACATTCCAAATAGTTGTCAATTCGTGTCTTAAAGGCTCCAGTGGGGTTACCCGGTAGTCGTCTATATGTGCCACCATCGGACAATTTCTGTACAATTTCCTGCTTATAGTCCCGATAGTCTTGCAGGACCAGGGCCCCTCCTTTGTCCGCCTCCCGTATCACTAAATCCTTATTATTCTGTAGGCTTTTAAGAGCTAAGCGCTGTTCTCTATTCAAATTATTCCTAAAGCTCTTTTGATGGTTGTAAAGGTCTCTCATCATGTCATCCTTAGTCATTCTTGCATAAGTTGCAATGCTCGCATTAGTACTTTTTGGATCAAATTTGCCCCTACTATATATACACACACTCACATATTTTCAGGCATTTTAGCCTTTTCCAGTCAAATACCTTGTCATATACCATATACCTTTTAAACCTTATAAAAAATTATTATTTATATGAATACATTTTATCAAATATTGTCCATCTTAATGTAACACTTAATTTTAATGTACTTACAGAAGTTTGTGCTTGGTGCACATTTCTTTTTTACCCCTTACACTTTACACTAGAGGTAGATTTATTAAATGTCGAACGGACTTGATTCACTACAGTGAATTATGTCCTCTCGTCATCGCTAAATGCTGACATACACTGTCCACATTTATCATTGCACAAGCATTTCTGGTGAAATGCTTGTGCAATGCTGTCCCCTGCTCACTGGTTAGCAGGGGCTGTCAATCATCCCAATTGTATTGGATCGGGATGATTTCAATCTGCCACCTAAAATGTGGTGGATAGGTCTTATGATCGTTGTTTCTAACTTCCCTTTCAGGCGAGCCTGAAATGATGGGCCTCCGAAGCAGCATGCGCTGATTAATAAATGGAGCCCTAGGTCTTCAAATGCGTTAACATAAAGAGCTCAAATTTTGTTTGCGCTTGAGTGCACCTGTTTATTTTTAACTTGTAATATTTTTGTTTAATTAAATTTTAAATCAGCTAATAGCAATGCAATGGCACCACTATATTAGAAGAAACCTTGCATTCAATCTTAAGTTTGTATTACAATTTGACACAAAAAAATTAGTTAACAAATATTCATTTTGCTTCAACTTTTCAGCACTTCCAGTCACCATGGGTGTCATCCAAAGTGACGAGTACCTAAAAACAGGGTTTAAACTGAGCAGCTCAGCAAACTTTATAATGCGCAGTCCTGAGCCAACCTATGGGCTAGAGTACAAGTGGCTCGCTAACTGTTGCGCACAAGTGATAAAGGGGTATTGCGTGGCTAAATTGTACAATACAGTTACACTCTTAATAACAAAGTCTAATAAAAAATATTTAAAGAAAATAGTGCATAAAAAAGTAATAAGGGTGCATGAGATTTATTTGTGTACAGTATTTATGTATTCATATGTGTATATATGTATTTACAGGTATATATATATATATATTTAAACACATAAATACATATATATATATATATATATATATATATATATATATATATATATATATATATATATATATATATATATATTGGAGCCCTTTGCAGTCAAGTAGGTAAAAAGCATGTAAAATCATATTTATACAATATTCATATTTAATAGTGTTTAACTGTGTATTTACTGTAAATATTTCACATTCCAATTTTCTTCACATAGGGGAATATTTTTATTTTTTTTAATTTCTTTTATTGGACATCCAAGATAAAAACAAATTTTACATATACATTCAATGGTCAACACATACAGAATTAGGTGTAGGTTACATACTAAAATTGCACTTGTAAAGACTCTTTTGATATAAAAAATTTTGAAAACACAAAACTGCAAACCCGACTTAGATTTTATATAACGAGAATATACAGCCCATCACACAATAAAAACAGATTTTAACTGCAAATTTCTTCCGTTTTGATTCTAACCTCCCACTTATTCTCATAATTCTCTTCTGTTAGGTTTTATGTTATTGTGACACCTCCAAGTCATCTCGGTGCTGACTCTCAAATCTATGTTCTACATATGTTATGTCTCCCACATCAACCGCATCTGTGCGTATAGGTCTGTGCATCTAACCCTCGTGTAGTGATATTCTTCCATTTTTAGTGAGTCATTGCATTTGTGTATCCACTGCACTATGTCTGGGACACTTTGTGACTTCCATTTCTGGGCCAACAGGGTTTTCATACTATTACTTAGAATACACAGCATTTTTTTTGTGCAGTCGTAAATTTTTTAGGTGTGCATAAGAATAACCATATTTTAGGATCTAGTGGCACTGGTCTGTCTAATATTTTGGACAATTCTGCGGCTATGCTTTCCCACAATGGGGCTATGCTATTACACAACCACCATATGTGGGACATTGTTCCTCTTTCCAGGTCACAACACCAGCAGACATTGGTCTGTGTATGAAAGAGCTTATGTATCCTAACTGGAGTCATGTACCACCTGTGAAGTATTTTGAGATTTAATTCAGTCAAGTTAGCTGACACAGATAATTTTACCATGTTATAGAAAACTCTTTTTGCCTCGTTTTAATAAATGTCTATGCCCAATTCATTATTCCATCTCTCCAGGTAGTATGGAACATGACCTGGGGGTTGTATCTGTAAAATTTTATATAATAAGGAGAGGGAATGGCCTATTGGTTTTAGCAAGGTGCACATGGTTTCAAATTGAGTTAGAGGTCTAATTAGGTTTTTTCTGTCGCTATGTTTTAAAATAAAGGAGATGCATTGATGATGGAAAAGCCAGTCCCTAAACATCAGCAGCCCCTCTTCTACCAGTTCCTCTCTTGTGTGTAACACATGTTCATTTCCCAGCTGAAGCACTTGCAATGTTCTATTTGTCATGTTAGATATGTAGTGTAAACAGCGGGGGCCTGATATAAAATCTTCGTTTTCAAAAAGGGGAGTCAAGGGAGAATGCTTTGAAGATATGTGCGGAAACCTTGATAAGATATTGTTCCATATTTTAAAGGTTTCCAAGATTATCATGTGTAGTTTATTGTCCCTGTTCGTACAGCCCAAACTAGTCCAGCATTGAGATCCAAGTGGCTAATATTTGACATTTCGTGTTCCATTTGTACCCATGCCTTATTTTGGAAGTTATAGAACCAGTCTAGGATTCTTTGTAGATAGGTTGCATATCTGTATTTAACCAGGTCAGGGACTCCCAGCCCACCATACAATAAAGGTGTACTCATAATATTTTTGTTTATTCTAGCAACTTTCTTATCCCCAACAAAATCTAAAATTTTTGACTGCATGGACGTGAGAAAATTAAGTGGTAATGGGATGGGCAGGGCCTGTAAGACATATAATATGCGTGGCAAGACATTCATTTTAAAAATATTTATTCTCCCCAGCCAGGAAGTTTGTAGAGATCTCCAGGAGGAGAGGTCAGCCATTATTCGTCTCTGTAAAGGGATATAGTTAGTGTGAAATAAGTCTTGTGGATTTTTTGTGAGCAGGATCCCTAAGCATTTTAGAGATTTTTTCTGCCATTTAAAAGGGCAAATCTTTTTTAATTGAGTAAGATGAGACTGTGCAAGAGAAATATTAAGTATCTCCAATTTTGATTTATTGATCAAGAAATTTGATGCGAGCTTGAAATCCTTCAAATGTTGTAGTATGTGTGATAAGGAGGTGAGTGTGATTGTAAGAGTAAATAAGATGTCATCAGCATATAACATAATTTTAAAATCTCTTTCTTTAATTTTAACTCCCTCAATATTTGTGTCATTCCTAATTTTCACGGCCAGGGCCTCCACTGCACAAGCAAACAGCAGAGGGGACAGAGGACACCCCTGTCTCGTACCGTTGCTAATTAGAAATTATCCTAGTACTGTTCTTAAAAATCTCCACCGGACGCGGTCAAAAGCTTTCTCCGCATCCGTGGAGATCAGCACCAACCGGACATCCTGTGTTATTGCATAATCTATCAGGTCAATGGCTCTCACTGTATTGTCCCTTGCCTCTCTGCCAATTACAAACCCTACTTGATCTTTATCAATTATCTGAGGAATGATGGGGTTCAGTCTATTGGCTAGTAATTTATCATAAATTTTAATATCATTATTGAGCAGAGATATAGGCCTGAAATTTTCCACTCTGTCTGCTTTCCTGCCTGGTTTGGGAAGCACCACTATGTGTCCTGCGAGGGACTCCTCCAAAAAGTGATTTTTTTCCAATATAGATTGAAATAAACTTAATAACTGAGGTGACAGAATGTCAATATATTTTTTATAATAATAAGTTGTGAAGCCGTCGGGGCCAGGGGCTTTCTCGTTCGGGAGGTCTTTAATTATTCTCTTTATTTCATTTATTGTGAAAGGTTCATTGAGGCAGGCTCTTTCTTCCTCCCCTATGTCTGGGAGGACCAACTGGTCTGTAAATGCCTCTATGTTATCTAGTGGGGATTCCTGCAAATTATGAAGTTTCTCATAGTATGCACGAAAAGCCTCAGCGATATGCGCAGATGAGGTATTCTCCTTCCCATTAGGATCTTTAATTTTTAATATATAAGTTTTATTTGTTTTGCGTTTTGAGCTTCCTAGCAAATAGTTTACTACATGTATTATTACCCTCATAGTACTGTTGTTTTAATTTAAGTGCTGGAATTTTACACTCCTTGTCAATAATCGTGTTAAGTTTGCCTCTAAAATCCATTAAGAGATCTAACGTTTGTGTGTCCCGGGGGTCCTGTTTATGAGCCCTCTCTAGTTCTTCTATTTTATTTAAAACAAACTCTAAGTAGGCTCTTTGTTGTTTCAGTTGGTGTGCCCTTATACTCATTAATTCCCCCCTAATAACTGCCTTGTGTGCTCCCCAGCGGTATCTGATATCTACTTCCATATCTTAGTTAAACTGAAAGAAGTCAACTAGAGCTTTCTCAATTTTTTCTGCATATAATGGGTCGTCTAAAAGTTTATCTTCCAGTTTCCATACATAACTAGTTCTATCTCTTGTGTCCCATCGCATATGACAGCTAACCAGGGAATGATCCGTCCAAGTTGTAGGAAGTATCCTGCAATTTTTAACTAAAGCTAGACTAGTAACATCTGTTAGAAAGTAGTCTATCCTTGAGTATCTAACATGTGGATGGGAGTAAAATGTATAATCTTTTACTGTCCTTTTGGAGAATCCTCTAGGTGTTGTGTAAAGCAAGATCTTTAAGACACTTTTTAAGCTTATTAATGATTGCATGTGAGGTGGGTGATGTCCCTGTGGAGTTATCTATTGTGGGATCTAGTGTACAATTGAGGTCAAGGCATACTATTAAGGTTCCCTTTACTACATCTAATATGGCGTTGGTTAATGTTTTAAAAAAGGTATCCTGCAATGTGTCCGGGGCGTATGCATTAACCAGAGTTACCTGTTTATGAAACAGAGTGCCAACTAGTATGAGGTATCTCTCTAGTTTGTCTTTTATACACTTGGACCTGAAATGATATGCCTTTTCTGAATAATATACCCACCCCTCCCTTTTTAGCAGTATTGGAGGCATAAAAATAATCTCCAAATTTATATTTAAACGTTTGAGGTTCTCTATTTTGTAAAAAGTTTGTCTCATGTAGGAAGATCACGTCACCTTTCCTCTCATTAAAGTCTCTCATAGCTGTATTCCTCTTAAACGGACTATTAATGCCCTTAGCATTAACCGTAAGGAAGGTAATACCCTTCTGATTATCTATCGACTCCATTTGTCTCATGGGGTGCAATGTTGACAATATGAAATCCTCACTTGGGTTGTGGGTGTGATGTAAGCCCCATGATATGTCATGTATCTCCCGTTATATTGGTACTTGTAAAAATGATGCGTCGGCTTATGCAGCTTTTCATAACAAACATTAACATATAAAAACCATGTAATAACCAAAAAACTAAAAATTTTAAGAACAAAAGTATGCCATAAAATAGGAGGAATGCGGAAACAACAGCATTTCCTTATCTAGTGTATATAATTTTCAACCTCTATTAGAGTGCATGATGTATGCAGTTCCCATATGTTTAAACACACTATTATACCCGTTACCACCCAGCAATGTCAAACAGCATGTACATATTAAAGATTGGCACAATCTCACCCATTATTGTTCTGCTTCATGTCTCTTGAGAGGTAGAAACCACTGCATCCTTAACAGAAGAGTCATTTTTGTCCTTTTTTCGCTTGCCGGTGTTCACCATCTGCCAGCGATGCTTTCCCTGCAATGGTCTGTAATCCACTGGTTCCCCTGCTTCTCTATTCCCCTGAGAGTCAAACTCTGGGGGAGTGTTGAAGGTTACATTGAGTCCCTTAGAGAGTGTTTCAAGATCCTGTGGTTCTTTGTAGGTGAATACTTTTCCATCATATGAGACCACCAGGCTGAAGGTATAACCCCATCTGTATCTTATCTTTTTGTCCCTGAGCACTCTGGTTATGAAAGCAATGTCCCTTCTCCTTTGCAACGTATTGGGGCTCAGATCCATGAAGATTTGTATGTTGTGGTTGAGGTATGTTATGTCTCTTAGTTGGCGGGCCAGGGTCCACACCTCTTCTTTATCTTTATATCTAAGAAACCTTAAAATCACATCCCTTGGTGGGGCTTTGTCTGGTGGGGGGGAGGGGGTCTGAGGGCCCTATGGACCCTGTCAAGTTCCACTTTTGGAGCCTGTTGGTCCTTCTTCAGGTGGCAAAACAGATCCTGGACATATGTTTCCAGATCTGTATTAGCAATTTTCTCCGGTATTCCACGGATCCTTAAATTATTTCTGCAGTTTCTGTTGTCTAAATCATCTAATCTCTCCTGAAGGACAGACAATTTTGCCTCATGTATGTTAGCTTGTGTTGTAATTGAGTCGGTCAGGGAGTTTAGCGTTTCTTGTGTCTCCTCCAGGTCTTCCACCCTGTGTCCAATTTCAGATACTTCCTTTCTTATAGTTGTGCATTCCGACTTAATTAGATTTTTCAAGGAAGTTTGGCTATATCTGCTTTTAGTTGTGTCATCAGATCTACAGAAACCGATTAGAAGCTTCACTGGTGCCAAAAAAGTTGCTCACTGATATAGGTAGGGCAGCTTGTTTATTATTTTTATCCATTTTAGAGCCCTTTTTGGACGCCATTGTAAGCGATATTTTCACCTCTCCCAGGAATGTGCTAGGCACTTACACAATTAAATACAGTGGATGTGATTAATGCTGAATGTCCCCCTAGAACTTGTGCCAGATTTCCACTATGCAAACTGAGTAATCCAGTAAAATAATTGTGGAGACCTGTGGGTGTGCACTTATTTTTTCCCCATATAGAAGCTTTTCACTCTGGAATCTATGAGGTATGTGCCTGCTAGACGGTTACATGTTCATTATTTATGGTAGGGTATTATTGCAAAAGTACAAAAAGTCCTACACACTGAAAAGAACAGTGTGACTTTGTTAGCCGACTTACCGCGTCCGGTCCTTGGGGGTGATCTGTAACCGGTCTGGCCTCTGGACACAGGATATAGGTCCTTGCTCACCGGGGATTATTTTTCTCTTTCTCCCTGTCCTGCGATGCCTTGCTGCCCGAGGTGCCCTGGAACTCCTTGATTCTGCCAGCTACAAATCTCCTACAGACCACACCCTCTTCAGACGTGTACGGCTTCACGTAATTGGTCAACAATCCTGGACGTCACTGCCTGGTGTATTGCCCATCCAATCTGGGAGTGGGGGAGGGGAGGAGGCACTTCAGTGTGGGAAAAGCCTCATACGTGCTCACTGTGAGGGAATCCAATAATAGTAGAGCAAAAAACAGGAATGACAGGAGCACCGGTAGATGAAACAACAGCGTTTATTTCCAAAACAATGCTGAATGAAAAATAGAGCACAAAGTACTTAAATAATGAAACAGTTCTTGTAAAGTATTGCTCGGTAAACACTGACAGCAGCTGGTTGTCCAAAGTGAGATAGAGTGTCAAACAGCTGACGCATTTTGGCTAGAGAGCCGTAGTCTTAGCTGATAAAAGAAGTAAAAACAGGCACCCTTTTTCAAGGGCTAACCCTCATCTCATTGGGCAACCAGTTGAGCCAATCCGGGCTCGTATATAGTTAACAAGCAATTGTCACATATAAACATACCAGTATTTGTAATCACAATTTTAAATAGTAAACTGAGTTTCACACCATTATTTATTGTGTCCTACAATTCTCACACTTAAGGGGATATTGTGCCTATTCAACATTTTACATATATCTCTTAATTATATGATGAACATTACTCGGCTGTCATTATCTTGAATGTACCCCTGTACTGATTAACCTGGAGTGTGATTACACCAGTCAACATTTTTGAGGTAATTTTACCACTCCATCGCAAGCGGTACCCAATCCAAAAATAAATACTTATGTAAGTATTTTCAAAAAGCGTTAGTTACATTAGTAAGCTTGCAACATTACCAATAAAAAGTGACATCAGCTTTTTGAACAATTGTTAATGTTAACCAATATTAACTTTGGTTGGTTAAGTTACAATTTGGTATTTGTTGAACAAGTAAAAAGTCACTACAAAACAAACATTCTGCTACATTGTTTATGCTGTCCAAGTTAATGTGAAAATGTAGATTAAGTGATGGTCCATTTACCTAGTCTGAACAGTCCTCACTTCTGTGTTAGATTAGAGGGTGGGAACCAGTCAGCTAGTACCAATAGTTAATCAGATCAAAAGCAGAGTTTAGCCCTGAAAGTGTCCTGGTCTTCAATTTGAAGATCCAGAAAACCTCCTGTCTGCCTAAGGCTTTTTCTCTGTCCCCTCCTCTCGGGGGTACGGGAACACTTTCGATGGCCATCCACCTGAAACTCTCAGCACTTTTTTCGTGTTTTTGTGCAAAATGTTGCACTAAAGGAGTGCTGGATTTCCCTGCCCTGATAGTAGAGAGATGTTCCCTACTGTACTGTACCTTACATGATATACATGTGATCAAGTACACAACATATTTGGACCTACAGGGTTATGCAGGTTTTTATACCAAATTGCTACCCTGTAGTAGTGGATTGAAAAAATTCACCCACCACACTCAACCTTTTCGCAAGCCACACAATTTCTATAGTTGCATTTGTGCATTCCCTTAACCAACAGCCATGCTGATCCTCCCGGTTCAGTTTTTTTTAGCTTAGTTGGTGCCACAATATTTCCAATGGACCTGTTCTTCCTATAGGAGAACTGGCAACCTTGGTTGGATAAACCTGTCAAGTCATCATCCGCAGAAAGCATGCTAAAATGCTTCCTGATGATGTTGCATATTTTGGGGTACTCCACAGAGTAGTCAGTTAAGAATATAGGGGCCTGCTTGAAAGATTTCCTTTCATTCACTTCTTTATTCTTGGGGGCGAGAAGAGTCGCCCTGTCCAATGCAATCTCATTGGGATCTGGTGTACATTCATAAGGCTGCTGGTTAACTTGTAGGTGTTGCTGTGATAGAAAAGCATTTTAAATATCACCATTCCGGAGTTGTAGGAGAAAGGTCAGCTCCTTATTGCAATATAACAAGCACTGCAGCGTGGTTAACAGTTTTGTCCCATGTGGGTTATGTGCGATGACGTCTTTTTCTAAGCTGACTCATCGTCTGTAAGTCTATACAATATTGCACCTGTTACTCTCTTCAGACTGCTGTCTTATGTGTTTTTGCAGCGACCGAGTTAGGCGGTCTGTTTCAAATGGCAATATGGCGTCGGTCTCTGCTGGGGTATGTGCGCAGATGTAAATGTCTTTTATTACAGACCTGATATCATGCCATGTCACCCTCCTCCGAGTCCCACTGCTTCTGTGATCTCTTGGACACTATATGCGGTGCTCTGCAAGGTCGATAACCAGTTCTAATGTGGGGGAAAAGAGTTGTTCAGCCCGGAGCTCTATCTCTGTGCGGCCATGTTCTGGCACGGCCAGGCTCCGCCCCAACATAGGGGAATATTTTAAAATAAATATTCATATATATATATATATATATATATATATAAATACCAAATTATAATTATATATATATATATATATATATATATACATATGTATAGATATATATATTTCTAGAAAAAAAAATTATTTTTTATTTATACAAATATTTATTTAAGAATAAATAGAAACATATTCTGCTTTGTGAAGAACATAGGAATGTCAAATATTGGTATTTCATGTCGGGTTAGAGCACTCGGCTAAACGTGATTGAGTTTGTATGTGAGAGTGTTAGGTTTAATTTCCTATATTACATGCTCCATTGAAGTCTATGGGGGAATACATTAATGCGGTCGCAATTTTCTAAGGCCTAGATTTGGAGTTTGGCGGTAGCCGTGAAAACCAGCGTTAGAGGCTCCTAACGCTGGTTTTAGGCTACCGCCGGTATTTGGAGTCAGTCAAAAAAGGGTCTAACGCTCACTTTTCAGCCGCGACTTTTCCATACTGCAGATCCCCTTACGTCATTTGCGTATCCTATTTTTTCAATGGGATCTTTCTAACTCCGGTATTTAGAGTCGTGGCTGAAGTGAGCGTTAGAAATCTAACGACAAGACTCCAGCCGCAGAGAAAAGTCAGTAGTTAAGAGCTTTCTGGGCTAACGCCGGTTCATAAAGCTCTTAACTACTGTGCTCTAAAGTACACTAACACCCATAAACTACCTATGTACCCCTAAACCGAGGTCCCCCCACATCGCCTCCACTCGATTACATTTTTTAACCCCTAATCTGCCGACTGCCACCTACGTTATACTTACGTACCCTTAATCTGCTGCCCCTAACACCGCCGACCCCTATATTATATTTATTAACCCCTAACCTGCCCCCCACAACGTCGCCGCCAGCTACCTACAATAATTAACCCCTAATCTGCCGTCCGCATGCCGCCGCCACCTACATTATAGCTATGTACCCCTAATCTGCTGCGGTAAGGTAAAAGAGCTTTGAACTTTTGTAATTTAGAATAGGGTAGGGCATTTTTTATTTTGGGGGGCTTTGTTATTTTATTAGGGGGCTTAGAGTAGGTGTAATTAGTTTAACATTGTTGTAATATTTTTCTTATGTTTGTAAATATTTTTTTATTTTTTGTAACAGTTCTTTTTTATTTTTTGTACTTTAGTTAGTTTATTTCATTGTAGTTATTTGTAGGTATTGTATTTAATTAATTTATTGATAGTTTAATGTTAGGTTTAATTGTAGGTAATTGTAGGTATTGTATTTAATTATTGATAGTGTAGTGTTAGGTTTAATTGTAACTTAGTTTAGGATTTATTTTACAGGTAATTTTGTAATTATTTTAACTATTTTAGCTATTAAATAGTTCTTAACTATTTAATAGCTATTGTACCTGGTTAAAATAAATACAAAGTTACCTGTAAAATAAATATTAATCCTAAAATAGCTACAATATAATTATAATTTATATTGTAGCTATATTAGGATTTATTTTACAGGTAAGTATTTAGATTTAAATAGGAATAATTTATTTAATAAGAGTTAATTAATTTCAGTAGATTTAAATTATATTTAACTTAGGGGGTGTTAGTGTTAGGGTGTGATATACCTTTAAATTTGCACATCACAAGTACTTCCTTCCTATTTAAGGAAACACTCTAGCCTCATTCTGGGCCTGAAATTTGAAGTTGTTTCTTCACAGTTCACTTTGTCTCCTGTGAAATAACTTTGCTCTTAGACTTTACTAAGTCTTTCAGGTCCTTAAGCACATTTCTTACTATATGCGCTGCATATTCTGTTGCTGCCTTTACTCTCTACCGGAACCAGCCTCCCAGATTACTACGCTTACCGGAACTTCTTACTACAGACGCCGAAGTCGCGCTCACACTGAGCGGTCACCGGAGCTCAATCTGCCTGCCTGTCAGCTCCTCTTTGCTCTCTCATACCCACGCTGCCTCAACCTCCCTGGTTACAAGCTAAGTACCGCTCTCCACGCACAAATACTTACCTTGTTATTTTTGCATCAATCCTATATACGATTGCCTTTTTGTATATTAACCTGACATCTGGAAAAGTACTTTTGATACATATTTGGGATATATGAGAGTGTGTTTGGACTGTATATATTTTACTGATTGCTTGTGTGAGTGCGTGAAAACCTTGCTTATACATAAAAGCAACAACTTTACCCTGGATATTATTGAACTGCCATTTGAGTGATTTAACCCATTTATTACTCTCATTTTCTCTGTGGTTCTCCTTGTTATATCATTCTTATATCAGTGCCTATCCACATTTTCTTATGTGTTATTGCAAGATATAATTTCATGTATATTAAATCAATTACTAAACTAATGCCTCACCTTATATAACAAGTTGAACAAGTGATTTCTTCTTGCTTATTATAAGAAAAGAGCAACAAAACCTTTATTTTTGTCATAGATTTGTATTCACCATTTAAAGTGATTGTGAATATCACAGAATTTTCAGGCCCATAAAATATAGGACATAACCACTAATAATTAAAATGGATCCCAGTGAAATAAAGAATGAAATCACTAATATCAATCAAAAATTGGAATACTTAGCAAGGGCTTTAACTGAATTACAAACAGAAAACAAGGCACTTAAAACACTAGTAAAAGAATGTTTACCTGTGAAAAGTTTAGAAACACCTGAACCACATATTAATTACCCACAAACCTTCACTGGTAAACGAAGTGAATATAGAGATTTTAAAAATGCTTGTAATTTACTTTTCTCACTTAGGCCTAAGACTTATCATTCTGAAAGAATCAAAGTGTGCACCACTATCTCTTTCCTCCAAGGGGAGCCCCGCTCATGGGCTAATAGATTTTTTGAGAATAACCATCCAATACTTGATTCTTTGGAAGAATTTTTTCTAGCAATGACACCCTTATATGAGGACTCTCACACTCAGATCACCGCAGAAACAAAACTAAGATTTTTGAAACAAGGAAAAAGGAACGTAGAAGAATACATCACTGAGTTCCAAATGTGGATTGATGATTCTAAGTGGAATGAAATAAGCTTAAAGAACCAATTCAGATTGGGACTTTCTGAAGCGTTAAAAGATGAGTTGTCCCGCTTGGAGATGCCTGAATCTTTAAACGGTCTCATAAAATTGAGCACAACTCTGGATCGTAGACTACGCGAAAGGAAGGCTGAAAGGGCTTCTTTTGATGGAACACCGCGACGTTCATATCATTACACTCCAACCCAGGAAAAGGGTACATCAAATCAAACTCCAATGGAAATTGGAGCTATAAGGGGACCCCTTACACCCAAAGAAAAGGCCAGACGTAAATCTGAAAACCTTTGTTTATATTGTGGGCAAAAGGAACATTCCGTCTCAAACTGCCCAAATCTTCTAAGACAAAAAAAGGGTAAGATGCATATAAAACATAATATTTTACTCCTTGCTCAAAACCCTCAACTGACTGTTGATCTTTCTTTACAGTGGGATCAGAAAAACATACGATCTAAAGCGTTGATCGATTCTGGGGCAGCCGGAAATTATATTGATATTTCTTTTGTTAAATTAAATAAAATCCCTATTGTTTGCAAGGCACAACCAGTATCTGTTAAACTCATTGACGGCACACACATACAAAATGGTCCCATTACACATCAAACAATACCACTTTTAGTGACTACTGATAAAGGCCATACTGAATATCTGTCCTTTGATTTAATCACTATCCATATGCATACTCTTATTCTAGGATTTTCTTGGCTAAACAAACATAATCCCAGCATTGACTGGTCAAGCACACAGGTAACTTTAGATTCACCATTCTGTTTAAATACCTGTTATCCTTTTCAGCTAATCTCTACCATAGAAAAAGAACTACCAGAAATTTATCAGGATCTGGCAGAGGTGTTTGACTTAAAAGAAGCAGAAAATCTCCCTCCTCATAGGGAGTTTGACTGCCCTATTGATATAATACCAGGGTCTCAAATACCTCACGGTAAAAT